>NW_026571207.1:37974783-38014169 GCF_026225935.1 Boleophthalmus pectinirostris
CCCAGTCTGATCCAGTTTATCTTTTGCTTCCTCCACATCGCTCCCTAATCATCCCAGGGAGTCTGGTGTATATCAACTCCATCTGCTCGTTCAGCCTTTGCTCGATGTTGATCCAGCTCTGTATCTGAACAAATCCTGTTCTTACCTTTGTGCGTTCTGTTTCTGAAGTATTCCCTGTTGATACCCGACTTGTTTATATCCAGCTTGTTTTCTGTTAAAGATTTTCAAAGGATATTTAAGTTCATATAATAAAGGTGGATCTGGTCAAGTGGTAACGGAGGGAAACAGGGGCAGATTTTTGACATTCAAATGTCTCTTATTCAGAAACTAGAGGGATTATTGAAATAAGTAAAGTATCAGAATGTAGGAAAGAGTTACACTCCAACAGGGTAAAGTTAAAAGTTGTTGACAAAAAATTTAAAAACTCATGTCGGTAACGGAGGGAATGAAATATGCAGCACTTTTTGGGCAATAAATCCAAACAGTGATAACTCTTGGTTCTCACTTCCATATCCTTAACAAACTGGTTTGAATATTTGCTTCATATAGTTTTCTACCATATGGTACAAGATTAGGTTGAAAAACCTCTTACTTTTTGAGTCATGAGATTTTTTATTAAGAAAGGTCATGGTAACGGAGGGAAAAGTAACAGAGGGAAAATTGTGCAAACAAGTAGAAGGTGCAGGATTTTACATCATTTGTCACTTTTTTCTTCTGAATACTTTAATATTACTTCAAAATGAAAGGAAACTATTTCTATAAAATATGTCAGTCCTTCCAAGCAAATTTTTATCATTTTAAATACTTTTTTTTTTTTTTTTTTTGAAAAATCATGTACCTTCATCAACAGTTCAAAGATGGAATAACACAAGATATGATGAAATACATCCATTTATTGACATGATTTGCAGGAAATTTGGGAAATAATTTTTGTTCCATGTTTCATACATGGTCTGTTTAAAACATATGGAACTTTAGAACCAAAAATGGTACAGAAAAAAGGTCAACAGTTTCATAAATTAGAGTACATATGTATCTGTTCAATACATTTTTATATCAGATGCATTAAGTTGAATTTTTGGCCTTGCTGTTTACTTCTGCTCGACCGGGCCCAGGTGTATATTCCTTAGTTGTTTATCAGTCTAATTTGTAATATTAAGCATTTCCTGTTGAAGGACACTTTATTTATTTATTTTTATTTTTTATATATATATATACATATTTTATTGGATCATTTGCAGCAAACAAAAACAAAACATAAACCACGACTACACGGGTCATAACCGGAAGAGTCCGATCTGAAATAAAAGTACCAAACACATGCACAACAAGTTTGCATTCACAACTCCACTCACTGGACATATAAGAAACAAAATACAAATTAAAACAAACTAAACTCAATGCATCATTCATCAACTCCAGAGCTCCATATTTTCCAAAACACGACACTCTATACTCTTTTTCAAAGGTTTCTACAGTGTTGGATTGTTTAAAGTCATTGCACCGATTATTTTACAAACCAAAATCTCTACCAGAAATGTCTTTCCTCCTCGTTCTTATCTTTTTTTTTTTTTTTCTCTCCCCCTCGTTTATGGTCGTACAAACTAATAATGTTAACAAAGGGACAAAAGTTCATCGTTTATGATCGTGCAAAACAAACTACAATAAGAATGAAAGAATGCAAGGATTATTTGTTTTTCTTTTATGGTTGTTCAAACTAATAATAATGTTAACGAAGATGAAAAAGTATATCGTTTATGATCGTGCGAAATAAATTACCATGAGAATGAAAGAATGTAAGGAAGACATTTTTTGCGTCGCGTTTGAGTCCGCGTTATCTTAGGAAGTGATCTAGATAAAGGGAGCAAAGGTAGGAGAAAGAAAGGATGGAAAGATAAATGCAAAGAGAAACCGAAAAGGGGCGTGAAGAAGACAGCGGTCTAATAGACGTGAGAAAGACGAATGTGAGAGAAAGAAAAGAGGGGGTAAATGTGTACGGACTGAAGTGTGAATAATTCAGGAGCATGTTTGAGCTGAAGCACGGAGCTGCGGAGGAGAGCGCTGCAGAAATGTTTAGGTCAGATCAGGCTAACCGGCTAATACGGAGTTTTAAAAATATGTGATTAAATATTGATCTAATAGAAAAGTGCTGCCTGCTCTCATTGAAGGAATATATGCTTACTGCAGTTGAAAAGTCCTATTGAAATTCTTCAGGCTTAGATCTGGACACTTTTCCTTGATTATTCTATGTTTGTTATTATTTATTTTTATTTATTTATTTTTATTTAATTATTTTTTTATTTAATTTTTTATTTTTATTACCTGGTCCTCGAAGAATTGACCAGTTTTTGTATTCACCCTTTGTGTTTGTGTGTCTGTCCACCCGCAATAATTCTGCCATTTATGGACAGATTGTCACCAAATTTGATATGTGGGTCAAGCCCCTGTGCCCGATGCTGCAAAAAAAGTTTGGTGATGGTCCGAGGTCATTTGAGGTCACACGGGTCAATTGAAAAGTCACGGTATTATAAAGGATAAAGGTCATTTCGGCAATTTCTGAACAATCTGCGGCCTAAAATATTCACCCAATCATCACACAAGTTGGCACACACATAAACGGGGTACACTGAATGTTACAGGGTGAAACCGGTCAAGGTCACTTAAAGGTCAAGGTAACCGAGGTCAAATATGTGTTTTTAGTCATAACTCTGCGAAGGATGGAGCTCGAGCGACAGGAGTGTCTCAAAATCTCCAAAAAATTATGATCTATTTAATTCTATGCATTTTTTTATTCAAATATTAATAGTTTTCCAGATAATCACTAATTAGAACAGTTCCTTTCTCTTTCAGAGTAGCCGTTAAAATGATAATTGGAACAAAAATAATTTTGATTTCTTGTTTTTCTGGTGATACACACACACTGATCTACAGTCACACAACTAACACACACACAACTCATGAAAAATGACATTTTGGTTCCACACTAGTAAACACAGACATTGTCATGTGTGACCAACATCACACAAATGTTCATGGGCCTGTACACATACACACATTGTGTTGTGGAGATAATGATCATGTGATATGGGCTGGACTCCTCATAAACTGCTTCTGTGCTGATGAACTGACCCAGCGACGCCTCATGGGACCAGGTTACTGTCTCTGATTGTGCTTGTTATTATTTATTTTTATTTATTTATTTATTTATTGGTATAACTTGATTTACATAACATAACATAAATATGGCATTAAGCTTAAAAAAATAAAATAATAAAATAATAATAATAACAATATTTGTACATGTCTAAAGTGCATCAGAGGCAGTACTTCTACATAATAACACATGATCTTTAAGCATTTAGAGTGGAAATCATGTTACTAAATGAACTGCAGAGTCTGAGGCCTTTTTTTGCTATTATATTTTATAGCAAAAAAATATATATATATTTTAATATTACTTCAAAATGAAAGGAAACTATTTCTATAAAATATGTCAGTCCTTCTAAGCATTTTTTTTTTTTTTTTTTAATCATGTACCTTCATCAACAGTTCAAAGATGGAATAACACAAGATATGATGAAATACATCCATTTATTGACATGATTTGCAGGTCTTTGAAATTTGGGAAATAATTTTTGTTCCATGTTTCATACATGGTCTGTTTAAAACATATGGAACTTTAGAACCAAAAATGGTCCAGAAAAAAGGTCAACAGTTTCATAAACTAGAGTACATATGTATCTGTTCAATACATTTTTATATCAGATGCATTAACTTGAATTTTTGGCCTTGCTGTTTACTTCTGCTTGACTGGGCCCATGTGTTTTTATTCTGACTCTTTGGCCCTGGCTGTAGCCCTGCCTCCTGTCTGAAGCCTTCAATTTCATTAAAACAAACCATAAAAACCATAAGAACCATAAAACAAACTTGTGATTTTGGTCCTGAACGTGAGTACTCTCACAACAAGCTGTCAATCACTCTGCTACTGCAACCAGAAATCAACTCGAAACAGCTTCAAAGTCATTTCATTTATTTATTTGTTTGAGCCAGGTACAACAAAATTCAAAAACAATAACCAAAACAGTGATATATACATGAACATATTTGGGACCTGGTGCTCAAAAGGAGGAGGATGAAGTTTAAAAAACGTATAGAGTCCTGCCCCACCTGTTTTACATAACCACGTGGTTCACACTTTTTTTTTTTCTTTTTTTTTATATCACCTTTGGAGTGCTTACCTGTCATTTGCAAAACTATACCTATATATACAAAAAACATATCCACACATACATACATACATACATACATACATACATACATACATACATACATACATACATACACACATACATACATACATACATACATACACATACATACATACATACACACACATACATACATACATACATACATACATACATACATACATACATACATACATACATACATACATACATACATACATACATACATACATACATACACATACATACACATACATACATACACACATACACATACATACATACATACATACACACATACATACACACACATACATACATACATACATACATACACACATACATACATACATACATACATACATACATACATACATACATACACATACATACATACATACACATACATACATACATACATACACATACACACACACACGCATACATACATACATACATACATACACACATACATACACACATACATACACATACATACACACATACACACACATACATACATACACACATACACACATACATACACACATACATACACACATACATACATACATACATACATACATACATACACATACATACATACACATACATACACACATACATACATACATACATACATACATACACATACACACATACATACATACACACACACACACATACATACATACATACATACATACATACATACATACACATACATACATACATACATACACACATGTTGTGCAAGTTCACACTTTTCATGAACTAGTTCAAAGTTCAGTTCACACTTGTTCAAAGTGAATAGTTCACGTTCATAGTTCACAATTTTAATTTTGAACTAGTTCAAAGTTCAGTTCATTTTATATTTAGATGAGATCTGTAAATGAAAGGCTGCTTTTATTTTCAAACTGACTTCTAGTTTACAACAACTTTACAAAGATACACTGTTGGACAAGTGACTTTAAAACTGTAATGTGTTATTTATGACTTGTTACTGTCATTTCAAAGTAATTTGTTACATTACAATATTACTGTATTTAAAATGTAAAACATTATATGACTATTGCAGCACTTTTAATTTACTCTCACCAAAAGAACTTTTAAGATGCTGAACTTTTGCGCCATATATGGACTGAACCAGGACTAAACCAGGTCTAAACCAGGTCTAAACCAGGACTGAACCAGAATTGAACCAGGTCTAAACCAGGACTGAACCAGGACTGAACCAGGTCTAAACAGGAATAACAGACTAAACCAACTACAACTAACACCCAGAATAAACCAAGACTAAACCAGGACTGAACCAGAATTGAACCAGGTCTAAACCAGGATTGAACCACGACTGAACCAGGACTAAACCAGAACTGAACCAGGACTAAACCAGGACTAAACCAAGACTAAACCAGGACCAAACCAGGACTAATCCTGGACTAGAACTTGGAATCTAGGACCGCCCCTGAGAGAACCTCGAGTGCGATCGAGCTGCGTTTAGCTCGGTGGAGCGCGGACTTCTGCGTCGGTCCTTTCGCTCAGGATCACGGTCTACGCGGGCGCACCTCCGGCGTTTCACCGCTGCTGATATCGCGGTGATTTTAGTAAATTTGTATGAAGAAAAACGAAAAACCCACCATTTCAATCCAGGTTAAAAAAGCATTGTGACACGCGTTACTGACATTTGTACCAAGTAAAATAATACGTGCGCGGAGCAGCACGTCCTGTGCGTGTAGATTTCAGAAAATAGGATCCATCCTATTTTTTTGACGCTCTACACGAGCGTAGGCGCGTATCTCCGTCAAATAACACAGAGAGCATGTATCTATTGTTGTATTTGTGCATTTACCATCAGCACATTGTGCTCCCTGGGGCAGTTCTGTATCATGTGAAAGAGCCAGATCCACACAGACTGTTAATTAGTGCTTTGAAATTTACTTTTTGAAATCTTGCGTTTGCCGTGGTCAGACTGCACAGAAGGTAAATACAAGCAGCTAAACGCGCCCAGTCAAGTTTGATTGACTTCCCATTGAGAGACACAAGAGCCCGTACGTTCCGCTAAAGCTGCCGGTGGAGTCGCCTTCGCGTTGACACGCGGCTGTGGTTTCGCGAGGTGAAGTGCGAGCAGATCGTCACTCGTCAGGTGAAAACAAATTCCGACGTTTAACTGAACCCCAACAGTGACGTACGTCGTTCATTCACATAATTTGAACAAATTCACGTTCAAGTTCTTGATTTACAAAAGTGTTGTGTTCAGTTCAAAGTTCACTGAAAAATGAACGTGTTCAATGAACGCGTTCTTTTGAACTCGTTCATGCACAACACTGATACACACATACATACACACATACACACACGCATACATACATACACACATACATACACACACACATACGTACATACATACACACATACAGACATACACGCATACATACATACATACACACACACACACACACACACACACACATACATACATACATACATATATGCATCATAGATATCCATTACATACACTCAAAATAAATGTTTATACACACATACATACATGCGGAAACATATTTTCGTTTATGGTCATACATACTAATAATAATGTTATTGTAGGCACAAAGATTATCCTTTATGATCGTACAAAATAAACAGTAATGAGAATCAAAAATTTAAGAATGTGCACATTTACTCAAAACAGCAGAAGAAACACTGACAGTGATTCTGCCAAATCACTTTGTACAGAGTGTATTTTTCAAAAGGACCACACGGAAATAAGAGTTACAGAAAGATGGTTAAAAAAGACCTTTATATCGATTTACCGGTCCTAAAGCACATTTTTAATATGAACATGACCTGAGATGATTCACTCATGTGTTTTGATGGTCCCTGAAACATGTGGCACATTCTTGGGCAGGACACTTGAATTCACGAGGGTGCATTCAAAGTTTATATGTTTATATTCAGCAGCTACCTCCCCAGGGTCGTAGTAGATGGATTTAAAGGAGGGTAGACATGTTTGTTCCAGATGCCTTCCTTTTTACAAGCAGCTGTCTCGAGTTCTTTTAGTAGTGAGAGAAGTAGTGCAAGACCAGGCTGGTTCAGAACACAAATGAAAGGTGCACTGTGCGAGTTTTCTGGTGGAGGGTTTGCTCGCTTGCCAAATGTTTGTCCCATGTCCCACTGCAACACTAACTTGGAGTTATGTGGACACTACAACACAGGGCTCAAGTCTACACGTCTACAAGCACAGAGGGAAAGGAGAAAGAAGAGCAACATGTGCAAAAAGCCCTCTCTGTTTGCGGATATCCAAAATGGGCCTTCAACAAAACCAAGAGAACTAAAAAACAGGACAACAGAGAATCAGAACCCAGGAGAAAGGGGGTAACTATTCCCTACATGGCTGGTGTTTCTGAAAAACTACAGATAATTTTCAGACAACATGAGATCCCGGTCAATTTCAAACCTACGAACACTTTAAGACAGAGACTGGTTGACCCAAAGGACAAAGCCAGAGCCACAAACACATCATTGTGCTCTACTCCATTCAGTGTAGTGAAGACAAGTGAATGTTACATTGGAGAAACTAAACAGACACTTCACAAGAGGATGAACCAACACAGACGAGAGAGCAGCAGTGGACCTCAGTCTGCTGTACATCTCCACTTAAAAGCCACAGGCCACTCATTTGAGGACAGTGAGGCACAGATTTTAGCCAGAGAGAAAAAGTGGTTTGAGAGAGGAGTGAAAGAAGTTATTTCTGTTAAGAAAGAGAATCCTTCTCTAAACAGAAATGGAGGCCTCAGACACCATTTATCTCCTATTTACAACTCCATCCTCAAACCTAAATCAAAACAAACAAGAGAACAACAGGTGTAGCCAGGTCAGGTCCAGAGGTGTGGAAGCTCCATTATGGACATGACTTGTTCTGCTAATTAGTCTCCACACCCTGTACAGGTCAATAGGCCCAACTAACAAACAGAAACTGTAAACAAGTGTGTGTTAGTTTCAGTGTAGTTTCAGTGTAGTTAGCTCCTCCCTGCAGATATAAGGAAGTGACCACCAGCATCTGACCAGAACTGAAGAAGCAGCTTGGATGAGCTGAGAAACATCTTCAACCAAACTAACTTTTGTCCAGTCGACAAACAGAATTTTCTCCTCCCCATGGATCTATAATTAAAAACTGGACAAGCCCCTCCCCCTCTGTCCCGGCTTCAGATCGACAAGTGGCTGCTCCAGGTACTGCAGCTTCCGGAGCTTGGGCCCACAAAGAATTCTCCCACAGAGCGCAATTAATTTTGGGAATTCAAACTGCCCATGTTCTGACAGGGCATCCACAACTCTCACAGAGGTTCATTTTCTAGTTTCACAACATATGCTTTTTAAAATGTTTAAATCTTCAAAGTGCATAACTCTTTCCCCCATGAAGACGACATTTGACGACCCCCTTGTTTCCTAAATGACGTCTTTTGACACTAAAGACGTGATTTGACGACCATTTGAAATGGTTCCAGTTTTTCACATGTCAACAGAGGCTGCGATAGGCGGGGGCCACTACAACCCACACTAGACTGACCAATAGGATTCAAGGATATGTTTTCACAGAAGTGAAGTAATGATGATTGTAGCTTCCGGAAAAAAAAAAAAAAAAACAGAACACGAAACTGCGACGCACAGTTTTAGAAATATTGAGGAGCGGACGTATTTTATGGATAAGTTTAGAGAAAGTGACTTTTATAGATTTCAAACTGATGATGAAGTTGATTATAAAGTGGAAAACAGCGATCGCGACGGACTTTCAGAGAGTGAAACTTCCAAAGGTGAGAATGCCGCTGATGTGTCTGTATGGAGTCCTGCAATATCCCAACAAACTATCCAGGACTTTATACTCGATTATGAACCAAAATTGCCCTGAAATCTGGATGTTGCTCAGGCGAGTCCTTTGAAATATTTCAGTCTTTTTTTCCAGGATGAGATGTATGACAGAATTGCTACAAAATCATTTATAATCACTCCTGGAAGTCCGTTTTCTTTTACGCAGTTATGCTCTATACCAGGGGTGTTCACACTTTTTCAGCATGTGAGCTACTTACAAAATGACCAAGTCAAAATGATCTACCTAATACAAAGCCAAGCAAACTGCACTGAAACACTCTGTGCCCCTTTTTTGGACCCTCACCCACAGTTTGAGAACCTCTTTTTTAAGAGAACTTCCTCTGGCACTTTACACAAAACTGTGGAAAAAGTGAAGGAAGATTTTTAAACCTGTTTTTTAAAGTTCCAAACTGGAGTTTCATTCTTTTCTGGTTTTGCAGTGATATTTACCAGCCTCTGCACATTTACCAAACCAAACACACATCGTGACAAACACAGATGCATTTGTCACTTTTGTTAGGGAAACTTCAGCCAAATGTGGCAGTAGGTCTGTTCTGTAGATCTGCTCTATGCTGTAGACCTGCTTTGTGCCAACACTGGAACACAAATTTAGACTGGTTTTTGCTTCACGTTTGGTCTTGCTCTTCTAATCAGCCGCACTGTGGGAGGGGCTTGTGTTCGCTGTACGCAGGAAGGAGCGAGAGCGTGAAAAGGCGAGGGGCGGCGTGCTGACGTGAGGCAGATGGACAGGTAGGATGTTTAGGAAGTTGAACCTGCCCTGTGATGCACGCTGGTACACGAGGGCACACGCTGTCGCAGACGAGCCGTGCATAGGGAGCGTGTGTGTTTGTGATGTGCCGTAGAGTCTCCGCGGGTTTCAAATGAGCGCACAGGCTGCACTGAGACGCCCCACACGCTCCTGCACCCGCTACAAGTTTATTACCAACAGCAGCGGCCGTAATGAAATATGATCACACTTGTTGAGTGTCAGACCTCGAGTGAGAGACAAGACCGAGTCCAAACACGAGTCCGAGACACGGCGATCTACCCACACGACCTTGGCGATCGACTGGTAGATCGTGATCGACGTATTGAGCACCCCTGATCTATGGGTAGCCCTAGTCATATATGTATGGGTTGTTCCTAGTCGGCGTCCAAGGGAAAGAGTTAAAAGTGATGTGTCTATGTAGGACTTAGCCTGGCCCCGCTCTCACTCTGATTGGTCAAAACAAGTGGAAGGAGCTTGCTCGTATTAAGGAAGTGATGTGGAAGAGAAAATTCAGAATCAGAATCAGAATTTATTTGTCATTTCAGTATAAAAAAAAACAAAAACACAGAAGTGAAATACTGCACTTATTTTTGGGTCCATGTGTAAATGAGCACAGGCCACAGAAAACAACACAAGGCTGTGACGGTGCCTGTCCGTCTATGATTCTAGGCGGCATTTTACCCCTAAATGTAACCGTGGCCTGCACTGACTGTGCCCATGCGCACGAGGCAGGACTATATCCACATTGTTCACAAGATGGATCCACCCCTGGAAAAAATCCTGGACAGTTTCTGTTGAGAAAGGTGCAGTGTGTGTAGGATCTTAAACTGGATTAGCCCATGTCTACTACACACTGAGGAGGAGTGGAGCCGTTCCTGAGCTTCAGACCACTGGTCCTCTGTGATTTGTTCTTGAGTTTTTAGTAGATCCTCGCCACAGATGCCATCTTGGGTTCACCTTCCAGATTTTATTATAGTTCTATGTTGTTGTTTTTTTTTCACATAAAGATGTTATTGATACTTTTCAGTGATGATTTTCTGCATGCATTTCTATGCTGCATTGTTCTGCAGTAACCATGATGACAAAGTGTGTACATAAACAAACACAGACAAGATATACAATGGATTTAAACTGCACATTTTGTGTAATATATTATGTATAAATCACTCCACCAACAGTGTACTTGCTTGACACGTACACGGTTGGATTGGCAGAGAAAACAATTAGCTAAACTTCAGATTTTTAATTACCTGTTAATTATAAAAACAACATCATCCACCCATCACCCGCTTTAAACTAATAAATCTCCCTCCCCATCCTTTCTCCTCTTCTCTCCATTACCTCTCCCGTGTGTCATTAACTTTTATGTCTCCTCTGAAGGCGTAACGCGTGGGCCTGTCTCGCCGCGGCCGCGTCTCCCACGGCAACAACACGACGCAGACTCGTTCTGGTGCTGACGAAAGGCCCTGGTATCTGCTCGCGCTCCGGGTCTGTTTGTGGCCCTGCTCTCTTCCTCTTCCTGCTGCACGACAGAGGAGGCAGGCGGACTCGCGCGCTGCAGAGTGGACATTCTGGGAGATCACGTTGCCAGAGTGGAATAAAAACCTACAGATATCAGCAGAACAGCTCAAGGTCAGCAGATACAGTGTAGAGCTGCATAGTGATCAGGAGAGATTATTACTGCTGCGTGCGCCTCTAATTCACTTATTTGACACCAGGCTTAGAATTTATTATTACCATTTATATTTTTACTCTTTGTTATTGTAGTGGACCTAACAGAAAGGCAAAGACAAGGTATAAAAATAAGTTTCAATTTAATAAAGTCATAAAAATATATATAGAATTTAACAAAGGCTCAAATTAGGCAAATTATTAACAAAAAAGCCAGGCCCAACTGGGGAAACTCAAATCAAACTGAACAGAACAAAACAAACCCAACCAGACAAACGAACAGGGCTGTTTAAATACATGAGGACCAACTAAAGCTGAACACAAGAGGGAGGAATTATACTAAATAATTAACTAAACTACTAACTGAATCAAAGTAACAAAAAGGCAAATAATTATAACACAGAAAATAATAAGTGATAATAAAGTGACCTTAAAGCAAACTAAACAAACTACGTTCAGACTGCAGCCTGAAGTGACCCAAATCAAATTTTTTGGCCCCTATGTGACCTGTATCTGATCTTTTAATGTCAGTCTGAACCACACAGATCCGATTTTTTCAAATGTGACCCAGGACACTTGGATATGTGCTCCTAAAACTGATACATATCTGATCTTTTGACATGTGACTTCAGTGTGAAAGTGCATTCATCCACCTACACGTTATCAACAAGACACAAACGTCACTATTCTGCACTGAAGTTGGCGAAAATTGTTAATGAACTCCATGTCACTGAAGCGAAGCACATCACCACTCACCACTCTTGGCTACATCTGTGCATCCACATGTTCCGCTGCCCCACAAAACACCACGGCCAAAAACCTCGTCCTTCTCCTTCTCAATCTCCTCCTTTAAAACAAGTAAGTTGTTCATGTTCTGGCTCTGGTACGAGAGGAACTTTAAAATCTCCAGGTGCTCAATGCTGCGTCCATGTTTGGACAACTTCTGTAAACACAGAGCACGCTCACTGCGGTTGACGTCGTCGTGTCTCCAGTGTCACATGTGGGACACTTTTGGGCCGTTTAATGTTCACACTGGAGTCACATACAAGTCACATTTAACTGGAAATGTGAACGACCTCGCAAAAACATCGGATTTCACAAAAAATGTGAATTGAGCGTTAAACCCTGCAGTCTGAACGTAGACTAACGTAGTAAAACTAACTAAATAGTGCTCCCTCCCGTTTGTTGAGTCATGGTCTCCCAAGGGTCCTCCGTTCAATGCTCAAAAAACAAAAAGAACAAGTGTAAGTAAATCAGACTTATATTAACTAAAATGTGTGCACTCAAATTAGAATATAAGTCTAAATAATATAATTAAATTTTATGTAATGCAATTAACCTAATGTAAATGAAATTGAATTAAATTATACTGACACTATGGAGTGTTGGCAGAGGTATCCACCAGTTATTATTTTATATTGTGATGTGCTTTAATTTCAGAAGTAAAACCAACCTTGCATTTGAAGGATTTCTGTCAGAGCAGCAGCAGTGAGTTGTACTTCCTGATAGAAAACTCGGCAACGGTGGACTGATATCGCCCAGCACCTTTCTTACCGGCAAAGTGAAATTCTGCTGCTGCTGAGAAAATAGTCCCTCAACATGTGACGATTCATGTGATGGAAGATTAATTTTACTTCTAAAATGATTCTATCAAGACACACATTCACATGGACAGTCTGGTGTAAAATAATAGATTTGTTTTGGGTGTTTTGTGGAGTGGGAAAGACTGTTTTTAGTGCCAGGAGAACTATCAGTCAAACTTCATTTATAAAGTGCTTTACAGTGATTAAAAACAATCCCACATTTCCACCCACCAACCCAACCCCCAACCCACAACCCCACACAAACCAACAACACACACACACACACGTACACCTTAACATGATAAAATACATACAATTATCTATAGTAAAATGTGAGGCTGAATACAGGTGAACCAGTTGAGAAAGCAGCATCAGAGGAGCCGTCTACACCAGGAGCAGAGAGACGTCCACCACCACCAGGAACCACCACAGGAGCCAGGGGAGAGATGAAACCCAAACACCAACCCTCCACCAGGAGCCCACAGGACAGACCCCGACAGCCACAGCCGACCTCCACTCCTGATGCAGAGGCTCCTACAGAGGAAACACTGGAAATCCTAAAAAATATGCCTAAAATAAATAAATATAATAAAATGTGTACAATAAAAACAAGTAAAAGTAAAAGATTTCATTCAAAAGCTGAGCTAAAAAGGTGGGTCTTGAGTCTGCTCTTAAAAACATAAACGTTCTCTTTGGCCCTGAGCTTCTCCGGCTGCAGGTCCATAGACAAGGACCGTAGTTCTGGAAAGACGCCTCCTCTCCGTGAGTGTGTGTCCTGACTTTGGGAATGACCAGGAGCTGCTGCTGGAGGAGCACAGGGTCCACGAGGGTTCGTAGGGTAAAAGCAGTTCTGAAAGATAAAGGTAAATGGTCACATTTTTCCATAGCCCTTTTCCACCTTCAAGGCTCTCAAAGCGCTTTACAACAAGGAACCACTCACCCATTCACACATTCACACACCAGTGTACACAGACACTGTGGGCAAGGTGGGTTAAGTGTCTTGCCCAAGGACACAACAACAGCATTCATCTGTGGGAGCTGGAATCAAACCACCAACCTTCAGATCAGTGGGCGAATGCTCTACCAACTGAGCTACTGCTAAGAAGGCCCAAGACCATTAAGACATTTAAAAACCAGTAAAAGAACTTTAAAATCGATCCTGAAACTCACAGGGAGCCAATGCAGTGATTTTCAAACCGGTGTAATGTGGTCCTGCCCTCTGGTCCTCGTCAGGACACGTGCTGCAGAATTTTGTAATAATTGCAAACCTGAAATACTCTTTTTGGGAAGAGCAGAGAGCAGAAGAACTATGACCATTGACATGCACTAGTCTAGCACCAGTGACCTCTGCAAACACAAGGACTGGATGGAATATTTCAAAAAGTGTCTCCACACGTCTCCAACACTCTGGACCACGAGGAAATGAGCCTTTGTCCAAAATTCCGGACTGTCCCTTTAAGAAGTGACTTAGCTAAGACAATGCTGTGCAAGTAAAATCAAATGTAAAAGTCTACAACACTTTCCTGTAAACTTGATGTGACTTGAGTGTATTATAAAGGCGACAGTTACGTTCTGTTCAGTACTGCACATGGTCACAGCCAGTGCTTGGAAGGTGACTTTTCAAATGTAATCCCCTACAGATTACAGATTACATACCCCAAAATATAGTTTGTAACAGAATCCATTAAACTACTTAAAGTGAGTAACGTAATCTGAATACTTTGGATTACTTGATTTGCTGTAGAGAAACAAAGACGAGGATATTGTAACATAAGATGTTTTGTCTGTTAAAAGAAAATAAAAAGTCCAGTCTTTAATTAACCATATTAAAATATTTTTGATAGAAGACGAGGAGACACGTCCACACAGCATGATTTAGTCCTGTTAAATCCTGGTTTAGACCTGGTTTAGTCCTTGTATAGACCTGGTTTTAGTCCTTGTTTAGACCTGGTTTTAGTCCTGGTTTAGACCTGGTTTTAGTCCTGGTTTAGACCTGGTTTTAGTCCTGGTTAGACCTGGTTTTAGTCCTGGTTTAGACCTGGTTTAGTCCTTGTTTAGACCTGGTTTAGTCCTGGTTTAGACCTGGTTTTAGACCTGGTTTAGACCTGGTTTTAGACTGGGTTTAGACCTGGTTTTAGTCCTGGTTTAGTCCCGGCTTAGATCTGGTTTAGACCTGGTTTTAGTCCTGGTTTAGTCCGGGTTTAGTCGTTGTTTAGACTTGGTTTTAGACCTGGTTTAGACCTGGTTTTAGTCCTTGTTTAGACCTGGTTTTAGTCCTGGTTTAGACCTGGATTAGACCTGGTTTTAGACCTGGTTTAGACCTGGTTTTAGTCCTGGTTTAGTCCCGGTTTAGATCTGGTTTAGACCTGGTTTTAGTCCTTGTTTAGACCTGCTTTTGAACCTGGTTTAGACCTGGTTTTAGTCCTGGTTTAGTCCCGGTTTAGATCTGGTTTAGACCTGGTTTTAGTCCTGGTTTAGTCTTGGTTTAGACCTAGTTTAGACTTGGTTTTAGACCAGGTTTAGACCTGGTTTAGACCTGGTTTAGTGTTTGGCAATGAGTGGAATTACGAAAAAAAAAAAAGAAAAGGGGGATTTAGTCCAAAATGTGAAAACAGGAAAATACTTCTGTGTAATCCATGTATTTCAATGAAGTAACTGTAATCTAATTACCACTCACTGAAACAGTAACTGTAACTGAATACAGTTACTCATAAGTTGTACTCTGATTACGTAACTCCAGTACATGTAATCTGTTACTCCCCAACACTGGTTACAGCAGGTGTTAGTGTTAGTGTGGACCATTACGTTCACTCCATCACCAGTCTGCAGTTCTATCATCACCCCACCGCCTCGTCTGAGCACTGCAAGCTGAGCCGCTCTCCCTCTCCCCAGACACCTCCTCCGGCTCTTCCTGAAAGACCTCCAGAAGGCACACACCCAAAACTGGTGTCCAACATGGCCACAGACTCAAGTGTCTCTTCATGAGGAGCATAACAAAGCATTAGTTCCAGCCCATTACGTGTTCCCCTCAGTGATGTGAAAGAGTGGCTTCATAATTCTGTGATTACAACAAGGGCTGAATCTGTAACATTGACCTACGCCATCTGGACGGTCGGAGTTTCATTTGAAAATGGACAGAACGTGTCTAGAAAAGAAGATTTGTTTATCACTTTCAGACCCACGGTATCATACACACTTCCTGTGAATATGTTTTATAGAACCGCACAGAAGTGTCCGACCATAAAAGAGAGAAATGTATTTTTTTCCCCTTGAAACGCTGACACTTGTGGCTTTCCGAGCATATTTCCGTCCTTATTCTACGTCACACACACGCTGCTTGATGACGTTGGGGAAATGAGTGTCCAATAGGAACAATAGGAGCTCCGTCCATTGTGATTGGGCCAAACTTTACCTAAGAGTGTAATGAGTCAAGATGGTCGATGCTCTGAGCGTCTGTGTTTGTAACAATTGAAAAAGTCACTCTGAGTGCAGATATTTCTCAAATAAATGCACAATTACACATCTTGGTCTGTGTAATTGTGCATCTCTTGCTGTTTTTATTTGAAATTTTTATTTCAGTCCAAATGTCCAAATCCAAATGTAATAAAGCCCAAAATATGAAAACAGGAAAATCCCACCATGTAATCCATTTATTTCAACAAAGTAACTGTAATCCAATTACCACTCACTGAAACAGTAACTGTAACTGAATACAGTTACTCATAATCTGTACTCTGATTACATAACTCTGGTACATGTAATCTGTTACTCCCCAACACTGGACAATTGTAGCTAAGTAGCCGCTCCTCTTCCCTGTTTCTCTCTCTTTGTTTATCCTCATCCATATTTCTCTCTCTCTCTTTGTCCTCTTCCCTGTTTTTTCTTTTTTCCTCTTCTCATCCGCCTGTTCTCTCTTATAGTATTCTGATGAGTACACAGAAGTACAGAGAGGTGCGTCTGCATCTCTCCCTCTTCTCTTCCCCCTCTTCTCTCTCTTGTAGTATTGTGGAGAGTACACAGAAGTACACAGAAGTATCTCTCTCTCTCTTGTAGTATTGTGGAGAGTACACAGAAGTACACAGAAGTATCTCTCTCTCTCTTGTAGTATTGTGGAGAGTACACAGAAGTACACAGAAGTATCTCTCTCTCTCTCTTGTAGTATTGTGGAGAGTACACAGAAGTATCTCTCTCTCTCTTGTAGTATTGTGGAGAGTACACAGAAGTACACAGAAGTATCTCTCTCTCTCGTAGTATTGTGGAGAGTACACAGAAGTACACAGAAGTATCTCTCTCTCTCTTGTAGTATTGTGGAGAGTACACAGAAGTACACAGAAGTATCTCTCTCTCTTGTAGTATTGTGGAGAGTACACAGAAGTACACAGAAGTATCTCTCTCTCTTGTAGTATTGTGGAGAGTACACAGAAGTACACAGAAGTATCTCTCTCTCTTGTAGTATTGTGGAGAGTACACAGAAGTACACAGAAGTATCTCTCTCTCTCGTAGTATTGTGGAGAGTACACAGAAGTACACAGAAGTATCTCTCTCTCTTGTAGTATTGTGGAGAGTACACAGAAGTACACAGAAGTATCTCTCTCTCTTGTAGTATTGTGGAGAGTACACAGAAGTACACAGAGGTGTGTCTACTTTTCCTGCTGTTTGGACTGAGCTGTTCTATTTGTTTGTGCTTTTCTTCCCATTTGTTCCTGTGCCTCCAGCTCAGTGCAGCTGCTGCTCTACACTCCTGTTTGGCACTTCTCTCCATCCACCCCCCCCTCCCTCCCTCCCCCTCTCCTGTTCAGCCCTTCAGGCAGTACTGGTGAGTACACAAACACCAACTCCAATCTTCTCTTAAATATAAACATTAAAAAATAAACACATGATATTTTTCTTTTTTTTTTTTTTTTTCTGAATGTGTTAATTATTTATGTTGCTGCTCTTTTGTGCTTCTTAACCTGTAGTATTTACATTTGTGTGTGTGTTTTGTATCACACAAATCTTCAGGCCACAAACACACGTCCAAACCACACATCAGCACACGATGAATGAGCGTTTAATCTGAAAATGACTTAGAAACAGTGTTGGGGAGTAACAGATTACATGTACTGGAGTTATGTAATCTGAGTACAAATGATGAGTAACTGTATTCAGTTACAGTTACTGTTTCAGGAGTGGTAATTAGATTACAGTTACTTAGTTGAAATAAATGGATTACACAGAGGTATTTTCCTGTTTTCACATTTTGGGGTATATCCCTTTTTTTTTTTTTTTTTTCGGTAATTCCACTTATTGCTGGACACTAAACCAGGTCAAAAAAACAGGTCTAAACCAGATCTAAACCAAGTCTAAAACCAGGTCTAACCCAGGTCTAAACCAGGTCTAAACCAGGTCTAAATCAGGTCCAAACCAGGTCTAACCCAGGTCTAAAACCAAGTCTAAACTAGGTCTAGGTCTAAACCAGGTCTAAACCAGGACTAAACCTGGTCTAAAGCCAAGTCTAAAACCAGGACTAAACCAAGACTAAACCAGGTCTAAACTATGTCTTCAACAGGATTTAACAGGACTAAATCCTGCTGTGTGGACGTGTCTCCTCTTCTTCTATCAATAATATTTTTTATTTGGTTCAGTAAAGTCTGGGCTTTTTATTTTCTTTTATCAGACAAAACATCTTATGTTATGATTTCCTCGTCTTTGCTTCTCTACAGTAAATCAAGTAATCCAAAGTATTCAGATTACGTTACTCACCTTAAGTAATTTAATGGATTCTGTTACAAACTACATTTTGGGGTGTGTAATCTGTAATCTGTAGGGGAATACATTTGAAAAGTCACCTTCCCAACTCTGGTTATAAAATGAGAAATAAAGCGTGAGGCTGTGAGAGGAGAGGTGCTGGTTTGAGCAGGTTACAGCGAGTTTAGTGATGGTCGAGTGTTTCCTGCACAGAGAGGAGCAGAGAGCAGCAGAGAGGAGGTGGTGTTCTGCTGAGTTAAACACTGGGCTGTCGCTGCCTCTGCTGCAGCGCTGAGACTCTGCTCACACTTCACAGCTCCTGTTGTGTCTCACAGAGCAGAGACATGTCTGCGCTCACTGCACGGGTGAAAAACGCCTCGTGTGTTTTCAGACGCAGCACCACATCCTCATTCAACAAACCCCGATCGTGGAGCGGTGTCGAGCGCCCGGGGTGTGGTGCCTCTTTGAAAATCAAGGAGGTGGCAGTGTGTCTCAGTGTGTGCTGGCTTTAAGTTCGCAAAAAATGCTGCCAAATGCATTTTTAGGAAAAAAAAAAAAGAAAGACAACAAAATGGGAATGGTTGCTCATGGGTCAAAAGACTGGGTACTTAAATCTGTCTGGCTAATACTGATATTGATAACTCTCTGCATTTGACCTAACATTCACTGGAGCAAGTAGTGAAGATACTGGTGAAAAAGTAAAAAAAAAAAGTAAACACATTATCTTGTTTAGGAGAACCATCCTGAGGGATTAACCTACTGTAGGTCCTCCAGATAAGTTCATCCTGACCAAGTGTAGATGGGTCCTACTGCTCCGGACAGGTTGCCCCAGCGACAGTGAAGGACGAGTCAAGTGCAGAGGAGGATTATGGAAACAATTAAGTGTTAAGTAGAGTCTTAGATGTTTTTATTGATTTTCTTATCCATGCTCTATGTTTAATGAGAACCTAAAGGACACATGAACCCTACTGTGACACCCCCATACTGCACCTTCAACACCCTGAACTTGAGTTCATAGCTGCACTATGTCACTTTTTGATTGGGGTCCAACACCAGCTTGTTTCTATGGACACATGTCATTGCTGTGGAATGTTCCACAGTGTGACATTACACAGCTCTACCTTACATTTATTCAAATAAATGTGGTTTTATAGCTCAAAAATACTTAGAAAAACAAACATTCTGACTGTGCCTCTCCACAGATCTAACCTGTAACTTGGTCTGGTAGGACGGTAAGATAGAAAGGTTTAATGCCATACTGTGAAACATTCCAGACAAAGCAATAATGGACGCAAAAACACAGTACAGGCATAATCGACACGATAAGCAACCGAGGAGAAGACCCCAAAATACAGACAGACAGCCTCTAGATCCTGCAGCCAGGGGGCGCTGGATACAACAGACCCGCCTGCCAATTATGGGTGGGGCATAAGCTGCAAGGGTGTAGAGAAAGTTGGGGAGGAGGAGATCCCCACTCCTGCTCCAGTCTCTCCTGGATGAGTTGGAGACCAGCAGACCTTGCCAGTCTGGCGCTGGCTGGGGGAGGCCACAACAGATCAGATTCATCATGTTTTTGGTTTTGGGTGGAGCAGCTGCGCAACAGCTCTGATTGTCTCTTGGTCTCAAAGTCTACACATCACCTTTTACAAAGTCTTTCAGAGATGTTCTCCATACTGCGCTCCAAGGCCAAAGTCCCATCCATTCTGCGATCAATCACCGTTAACTTTTCCATGATGTGAAAAGGCAGACCAACCTTCCAAAATAGTCACAGTTAATGAGTTCAGAGCTTTTACTTCTAAAATGATTCTATCAACGCAGACATTCACATGGACAGTCTGGTGTAATAATACATTTGTTTCGGGTGTTTTGTGGAGTGGGTAACACATGCACTAGTCTAGCACCAGCGACCTTTGCAAATACAAGGACTGGATGGAATATTTCAAAAAGTGTCTCCACACGTCTCCAACTCTCTGGACCATGAGGAAATGAGGTTCTATGTCCAAAATTCTGGAATGTTCCTAATTTTGACTCACATCTAGTTAATTTTTAACTGTTTATAGTGTAAAAAAATCCTCACTTACCTTATGAATTCCAAGCAGCTTACGACAATTTTTTTTTTTTTTTTTTTTTTTAGAAGCGTTTTTCACAACTCTCCAAAGCCAGAGGAAAAGCTAAACAGCCAGCATGCAAACACGCACTACCTGATTGTCGGACAATAAAATGCTTCTAGTCAGCACTGCGGCGGACTTACTTTGACTTTGAGAGCTGCTTTGTACTGGGGCAACACAAACTTTGCTCAAATCTATGTGGAAAAAAAACAAAAAAAAAAACAATGTACCGTCCCTTTAACTCCACAGATGAGGCTGAAATCATGACGCCTTGTTCAGTCGCTGGGGCGCGGTGACTCTGCTAAAAAGGGCTGAAACATGTGAAAATTGCCACATATTTTTGAACCATTGTAAATTCCACATCTGTGCTCCTCTGAGGGGTCCTGACATTTCTGACTGAACTGTTTCATATGTAAAGGCTTTGAAAGGTCGTTCTGTTCGCAGAAATGTTACAACCCGACTGATGACTGGCTTTGTGTGCAAAACGGCCGACGCTATTTAACTGTCCATCCAAACTCAGAATGCACATGTGTGAAGCAAGCTCACCTGGAGTTCTCACTGATAAAAGCTTAAGGTTAAAGCAGATTGTGTCTTTTTTTTTTTTTCATTCTAAGAAGGTCCCGTATTCACTGTCTGTGCATGGGACAAGATCTTGTGCCAGATTATCTTCTTGGTCAAAATACCATGCGATCATAGACTGTGTAAAGACGTGGACTAAAGCAAGTGTGACGTCACCCAGAGCGTTCAGCGCAACTCAAAGGAAGCTCCCAGGGCTCACGGTTAAAGGAGCAAATTTGGAGCCAGGTTCTATATTATGAATAGGATTTTTTTTTACAAACAAAATAGCAGGAAAAAAAAACTACCAAAAAAAAACGGAGAAAAGAAAAGGTATAGACAAATCATACACCATTTTAACATGTTTCATATGAATCCTAATAGATTTGTATCAGACAGTGAAAACAGTTACAAGATCTTTGGTAAATATGTGCAGCATGAAACATATAAAACTTTGTAACCTGCAAGAGCTGAATATGACACTAATCCCACACACAATGTCCTCACAAGTGTTGGACAAATGTCATTTATTTCATAGTGAAATGATGATTGTTTCTTTAAACTTGATTGCTGTGTTGTGTGTGTGTGAGAGTGAGAAAGAAAATGATCACAGTGTGTGTTTGTGTGTGTGTGTGTGTGTGTGTGTGTGTGTGTGTGTGTGTGTGTGTGTGTTGTGTGTGTGTGTGTGTGTGTGTGTGTGTGTGTGTGTGTTATCATGGGGGTAAACACAGTAATGTAAATCTTGCATTACAACCTTAAAAAACATCTTCCACTGATCTCACAGTGAACAAACATCAGGCTGTAAAAATATTTTTAATCTGCAAAATCCTAATTATTACAAAGGTTATATTGACTTGTAATATTCCAAAAAGCAGCTTTACACTTCTGTTTTTTTCACATGCCTCAACTGACAAGACGTCATATCAGTTACAAATACCAAGGTACTTGTACTTGTCCTCAATATCTGCTGTTGTTCCCTCTGAAATCAGCAGCTGGTTTGCTCAGTTGGTAAATCACTGGACTTCCACATGGTGGATCTGGGTTTGAATCCCCCTTCACACTCTGTATGTTTTTCTGCAACATAAACATTACATGGAACATACAAAGAAAATGTAGTTTATCATGCACATTACCTGTAAATGTCATGCAAAATGTTCACTTTATCTTTACTAGTTTTTCATAATATAGTTGTATGAGAAAAATGCAAAAGGGGAAACACTTTCAGGAGTAAACCACACATGACACATATTAATATATAAAGATTTACTACCAAGACAGTGGTCAATTCTTATAGTTTTTTTTCCAGTTTTTTCCATGTGGGGAGGCATACAGCAGCAGGTACAGAGAGAGGAACGGCAATATTCCATCCATCCATTTTCTTCCACTTATCCACAGCCGACCCGGCTGCGGGGGCAGCAGTCTAAGCAGGGACTTCTTTCACCCCAGACATGTCCTCTGGGGACCCTGAGGTGTTCCCAGGCCAGTCCAGAGACATAGTCCCTCCAGCGTGTCCTGGGTCTCCTTCTGGGTCTCCTTTCGGTGGGACATGCCCGGAACACCTCCCGAAGGAGACGCCCGGGAGGCATCAGAACAGATGCCCGAGCCACGTCAGCTGCTCCTCTTAATGTGGGGGAGCAGCGGCTCTACTCTGAGCTCTTCCCGTGTGACTGAGCTCCTCACCCTCAAGTTGGAAATGTAAGTAAAAGTAATTTATTGTTTTATCATTATTCATTTCACGTTGTAGTTCTTCTTCTTCACTTGCCACTTGATTTGTCCGTCGGAAAATAGAGTTTTAATGTGTTGCTGCATTTGCGTTTGTGTTGTGGCGTTTGTATTTGTTGCGGCATTTGCGTTAAAATAGAGTCCTGGGGTCATTTCCGTTGTGGCTTTTTGTTGTGTTGTCGCATTTGCATTTGTTGCAGCGTCTGCGTTTGTTGTGACCCCTCTCGGCTTCCGTGTTAAACAGCTCTTCTTTACATCTATTCAATCACGGCTCAAAAACACCTGGAAAAGCAGACGTTCTGACTGTGAGCGGGGTCGCCTCTCCACAGACCTGACCTGCAACTTGGTCTGGTTTGGTCTCCATGAAGACAAAAAGGCTGTACTGTGAAACATTCCAGACAAATCAATAACATCTCCTTGAAGAAAAGCATTTGACAGACGCTCCACCAGAAAAGTTACACAGTGCAGCTTTAGTACAGACTGCAGACGGTAAAGTACAACGTAATCAACAGGGAAATCTGACTCTTGCCCCCTACTGGCAGTACAATATAATTACACCGTAGAATATGAAAACCCTGCAACTGCTCCATTACCATTTTGTAAATTCTAATATTCTCTACGCTTTTACCGACCCAGAGACAGAACAAATTGAAATAAAACGTCTGAATACTCAAAACCCAGCAATTACTTTTTTGTCCCATTCAACAGAAAGACCCAGGCCCTCTTTCCCAAGAATGATTAGCTTCCTGTAAAAATGAAAGGTGTAAATTGGTTTAGCCATAAAAGAGAAGAATAATGTCGGAAACCTATTAAAATGTGTTACCTTTCTCCAAACGCAATGTCCAGCTTAAAACCAAGTGTGAATTTCAATCAAGGCCTTTATTTAGTCTGACTACAATACGGGCTGTTCTTAGCTAACCTTTGTCAGAAATACTCCCTCTCCTTCTTTTTATTTCCTGCTTTTTTCTTTTTTATTGAAGTTTATTGTTTGAACTATGAGTCAGGGAGCACACAAAGGTGAATCTTCGGTACATTTGCTTATGAGCCTGGTTGAAGTTCAAGGGACTGTGTGGGTTGGAGAGGTGAGTAATGCTCGCTCTGATTTTTTGAGGTGACTTTGAATGCTCCCTGGGACTGCCATTAGTAAGAGATACAAGCGCAGTCGTGCAGGAGACATGGGCTCTGCCATGAGCTGAAAAAAGTAAAAATGTGTTGTGAAATATGTTATGACAGTGCAATAAGTATCTGCTCGTATAAAAGTACATAGGACGAACTTTTCAGGTGAAGGGTAAAGTCCTTGTGGTCCCCATGGAGATGTTATTGCTATGCCAAGAATGTTTGAACGTATTGTTGTGTTTCCATCATCTTATTTTAAATGAACATTTGAAGATTTACATAAGTAACACACAAATATCACATTTAGAATCTGTAGTTCACTTCAGGTGTATTTAGTTTCATGCGTAGAACAGTTAAAGTGCATCTTGGAAGGTGCAAACATGAAGAAAAAAATCTTCCACCTACCTGCACCGGAGTGGAGTGGACACAGGTGATGGACAAATCCAAAATAACCCCATCAATCAGGCGCGTGTTTGTCCCACATCCACCAGCGAACAGCCAAACACACACTGTTGCACTGCTCTCTGCTCTGGGCTCAGGCTGTTGAGATGTTGGACAAATAATAACTCGCCCAGAGACACATAAGTGCTGTCTAATCCTCATTAGTGAGTAACTCAGGGAAAGTTTATGCTCGTCCAACTTTATGGACAAGTGTAGCAGGAGCTGAGCGGTCGTTTGGTTTTATTTTTTCTTCCTCTTTTTCAGTGCAGTAGCAAAGACTGAGGCAGCAGTTTTTGCTTAGTCGTAAAACATGTACAGCATTCACTATTCACTAAGTACCAGCTAACTTTTAGGCACCACAAAATCTAAACAGCCAACACGTAATTAACAGCAGCTTTGGCACAGCCAAACTAATCACACAGTGTGTGTGCGCCCTCTACAACAGTGCTCCCCAAACTTATTTTGGGCCACGGACCAGTTTAATGTCAGATAATATATTCACAGAGCGGCCTTTAAGATACATAAAATGATACGACCAACACAAAAACTGTGGTATTTTGTAAATCTAATAATAAATGTTTCCAAAGGCGTCTGTTTTTTACTCATTTTGCAGCTTGTGGGTTTAATATTTGTGTTAATGTAACATGTGACTGAGACAAACATCTGGACGTGAGTCAGTGACTCAAGAGTGAATCATAAATGGATGTAACAAATAAATAAAACAGAGATAATGTAAGTTATTTACTCTTTCTATGCAGACCAGTACCAACTGACCCACGGATCAGTACCGGTCCCTGGGCAGGGGGTTGGGGACCGCTGCTCTATAGGATTAGCAGTGGCATGACACAGAAGACAACAGAAGACAACAGAAGACAACAGAAGACAACAGAAGACAACAGAAGACAACAACAGAAGACAACAGCAACAGAAGACAACAGCCCTCGTGACCAGGAAACCAACAGCCAGTGTGTGCTCAAGCACTTTGATGGAAACAGGGAAATATACATATTTTGTATGAGTGGAAACACAGTTTATGACATTAAACTTATCCATCTGGAAAACAAGCTCTGTCTCTCTCTCTCTCTCTCTCTCCTCGAGTCTTCTGTTTGTTATTTGTCAAACTCGTGGCTGTTTCACCTCTTCACCTTTGCCTGGTTTGATCTGACAGCTGTCGTTTCCTTCCATCGCCATAGAGACGTTCACTTTGACTTGGGACCAGCCACACACCGCCAGCTCTGTGGACTTGATAAATCAACAGGAGCAAACGCCCTTCAGTGAACCCACTCTGACATTTTATAGGTTGCCATCCTGTGATATAAAAAAAAAAAAAAAAAAAAAAAGAAGAAGCGATGATGTTAAAGGGCCACTGGCCAACAGACTAAACCAGCAGATTTACATTCAGGATGAGGGATTCAGATTTCTTGGAATCATTATTACTCCATCCATGGCACAGTTGATAAAATCCAACTATGGGAGATTAATGAATGAACTTAAAAACGATTTCACAAAATGGGAAATTCTGCCCGTCTCACTTGTAGGGAGAGTAGAAACTATAAGAATGAACGTATTACCAAGGTTGCTCTTTTTGAGTCAATCATCTATAAAAGCACCATTATCCACTTTTACAATCCTTAATAAATGGCTCTCAAAATGTATTTGGCAGAAGAAACGTTCAAGGATTAAACTTAAAACACTCGTGTGGCATAAAGAGTTAAGTGGTTCGAACGTGCCAAATCTGAAATCTGAATTTATTATCTTGATGCCCAAATCAGGTCACTGGGTGCCTGGATCTCTCAAGAAGAAGAAACAATGATGATATGATATGACAATATCACCAGTGCTGTCAAGCGAAAAAAAAAAAAAAAATTGAGAGATTAATTAATTATAATCTGTAATTAATTAATTTAATTAATCTCTTTTTTAATCTCACCTAAAAATTGCTGAGAAAAGCTTCAACTTGAGGTATTTTCATTTGAATTCATGATTACATTATTTTCATACTATCATGAACGTTTTTATATAAGTATCATTATTATTATTACTATTACTAATCTGCATAAATAAATTCAACTTTACAACATATAAACATCACCACTCTAGAGCCACATCAGCCCTTTTCACATTATCATATGTTTAATGCAGATTTATGCAAGTCTCAGAAATGAAACTTAAAACCACATGGATAATTTGCATAAACTAAGTGAAGAAGAAGAAGGGAAAAAAATGCTCTTGTGCACTGATGTGGTTCAGCTTCTACTAAAGGACATGACTCAGTGGAATATGAGTGTTCTTTCTGTGACAGAGGGATGTTGATGCTGATGGTGAGTCTGTTCTGTGACTGTGTCGTGATGTTTTCAGAGATCAGTCGTGTGCGGCGAGAACGGGAATGAAAATTAGGCTACAATTCTTTGTGGGAGAAAGTGGAGCAGGACTGCACAGAGCGACTGTGTCCTAACCACACATAAAAACAGATTTTATAATAAGGGGTCCGGTCAAGCTATATTCAATATATATATATATAGATATTCAAATAGCTCTTACTAGAGGGACTATTGAAATAAGTAAAGTATCAGAATGTAGGAAAGAGTTACACTCCAACAGGGTCAAGATAAACCTGTGATATTCTTTCAAGTTGTTGACAAAAATTTAAAAAACTCATGTCGGTAACAGTAGGGTGACCAAACGTCCGTTTTTCCCCAGATATGTCCGTATTTTGCGTCCTGTCCTGGGCGTCCGGGTTTTTTTTTAATAAAGTGGTGCAAATGTCTGGGTTTTTAGTACTGCTCATTAAACTGAGCGTCTCTCGTAGCGTCTGTGACTCAGAAGGAGCGAGACACAAACAGTCGGTCAGTCTGCAACATACCGAAGCATAAATGCACATTTAACAATGACTTGTACAAGAAATTCTCTGTTTTCCGTCCCGGTCGGGACAAGTGGGAGTCCATGTGCACAGGTTGTGAGGTGAGAGTGCAGTGTTCCTCGTTTATCGCGGGGGTTCCGTTCTAAAAATAACCTGCGATAGGTGAAATCCACGAAGTAGTCAACTTTATATTTTACAATTATTACATCTGTTTTAAGGCTGTAAAACCCCTCACCACAAACTTTATACACTTTTCTCAGACAGGATCGACAGGTGCAACCCTTTTTACTTCCTTCTTAAAACTTATTGCTGCTGTCGTCCTTTTGTTATTTTCCTCCTTCTTTATGTAACGAACTGAAGATTCATTTATTCCATAATGGAGCTACAGCGCAGAGTCCTGCACGGGTCCATTTTTGGAGACCCCCAGTACAACACCACACCTGCCAGTACAGGACCGCACCTGCCCGTTAACCCGAGATTTTATCAAATTTTGCGCTGCCTACGGCACAGACTGAACCAAGACTAAACCAGGACTGATTCCAGGACTGAAGAGAAGGACTAAACCACGACTGAACTAGGACTAAACCAGGACTAAAACAGGACTAAACCAGGACTAAACCTGAACTGAAACAGGACTGAAACAGGACTCACGGTCAGGACGGGCTTGGAGGTGACCACAGAAGAAAGGACCTGCTCAGCTCCGCACCTCACGGAGTTAAACGCAGCAATTGCCCGATCGCGCTTTGCGGACAAACTGCTCAGCATTCTCTCTCCAAGTCCAAGATTAGTTCTGGTTTAGACCTGGTTTAGTCCTGACCCACCCGTGTGTAATTACTACCCACCTGTAATACACAATATGCGTTCATACGCTGTAAAAAATAAATAAATAAAAAATCTGCGAGACGGTGAGACACACTCCCCCCCTTCCCCAAGGCGTCCGGGTTTTCACAAAGGGAAATATGGTCACCCTAGGTAACGGAATGAAATATGCAGCACTTTTTGGGCAATAAATCCAAACAGTGATAACTCTTGGTTCTCACTTCCATATCCTTAACAAACTGGTTTGAATATTTGCTTCATATAGTTTTTCTACCATATGGTACAAGATTAGGTTGAAAAACCTCTTACTTTTTGACTCATGAGATTTTTTATTAAGAAAGGTCATGGTAACAGAGGGAAAAGTAACAGAGGGAAAATTGTACAAACAAGTAGAAGGTGCAGGATTTTGTATAATTTGTTGCTTTTTTCTTCTGAATACTTTAATATTACTTAAAAATGAAAGGAAACTATTTCTATAAAATATGTCAGTTCTTCCAAGCAAATTTTTATCATTTTAAATACTTTTTTTTTTTTTTTAAATCATGTCCCTTCATCAACAGTTCAAAGATGGAATAACACAAGATATGATGAAATACATCCATTTATTTACATGATTTGCAGGTCTTTGAAATTTGGGAAATAATTTTTGTTCCATGTTTCATACATGGTCTGTTTAAAACGTATGGAACTTTAGAACCAAAAATGGTACAGAAAAAAAGGTTTCATAAACTAGAGTACATATGTATCTGTTCAATACATTTTTATATCAGATGCATTAACTTGAATTTTTGGCCTTGTGTTTACTTCTGCTTGACCGGACCCTAAGGCAACTCTACAGAAGCAGTAAAGTGAGAAATTAAAAATAAGATTAACATGATTAAAAAACATATAAATATAAATATAACTGTAATTAATTAATCGCCATTAAGGCGATCATTTGACACCCCTAAATACAACAATACAAAACACAACTCCAGGTCTGTTTGAGATGAGGAAAAAACATTAAAACAGATCAGAGAATAGAATAATATGGGCCTTTTAACTGTCGAAAAATACAATATAAGTCCACGATACTTAAAAGAAGTTGGAGGAAGTTTTATTGAATTCTCCGCTCTTGATGATTACAATATCAACACTGCTTTTCTTTCAGAGTTTTTCACTTTTACACAAACACAACAGAGCAGATTATAATTAGTTCCATGCTGGATTTCCTTTCCGCTTTTGAGGAAAAACGTCACTTTTGCCCTTTCAAAATTATAATTATTCATAGCCGCTCCCTTGTTGATGTTTTCTTCCCTTCTTATTTATAGAATTCAAATTAGCCTACTTTATTTTTCTATACGTAATCCCCGGTGGAGACTCTGACTGTAAATTGGCTGGAAATGAACTGTGGAAAAATAACAAAAGATCTATTTTTAAGGCACTAATCTGCTCTGAATAGTGTCGAGTTTGTGCTGTGGGCTCACCTGTAAATACTGGAGGAATTAGCGCTACAAAACATCAGTAATGTGCAGGTGCAGGTGCAGTTACGGCGCTTTGATGTTTCTTGTGAAAGTAAAAGAACAGTTTTGTTAGGAAGATTCCGACGAAGGGAGGCTCATTAGAAATCTGTGTGGAGGCACGTGGGACAAACCGAGACTGTGAGCCAGAATCAAGACTTACACACTGCATTATTTACTTTTATTATGCATGTAGCTTCGTTTTTTTTTAGTTTTTTTTTTACTGTAGTACAAATCAAAATCCTTCAAGAACAAAAACATTTTCTCCAGACTTTAATGCGTTAGATAACAAGGGACACTAACAACACTGTTCCCAGTAAAATCAAAAGTTTCTCCGCTGTTATGTAAAAATGCATTTAGGTGCAAATGTACGTTCTTATTATAAACAATGCACACCGGATCAAATATAACATGCCCTCATACTGGCATTTGTTTTTCAATATAAAACCAAAAATAAGAAAATTAAAAAACAACAGTTTTCTTCATTATTTGTCTCCAAAACCAAAATGAAAAAACGGATAATGATTCGTTTTTTCAGTTTTCGATTATGTGTTTAAATGAAGAATGGAAAAAACGTGACTTCCGTGACTGCGATACCGGACTTTTGCACAACGTACGGACTGAACCAGGACTGATCCAGGTCCGAGACCAGACCGGGACCAAAAGCGGGACTGAGACCGGGACCAGAGCGGGACCAGACCGGAACTGAGACCTAGACCAGTGGTCCCAGTGGTTCCGTGTCATCATCTGCACACTGGTTCCGTGCGGGGAAAATGAGAATGCTCTGTGGACTACAGGTCCGGACGGGCTGCTCCGGTCCCCCGCGCTCAAGAACTGCAGCTGGTTCCGAGGTGGTGCAAAGCATCTAATTGACGCTTTCACACCAACGAAAACGAACCGAACTAAGAGCTTTAGGTTCAAATGGACCAGGTCCGGGACCAGACCGGGACCAGAGCGGGACCAGAGCGGAGGCTCAGAGCCCACGGCAGGGCTGGAGCTCGAAGCGGAGACTCGGAGTCTGGTCCCGGTCTGTCCCAGTCTGTCCCGGTCTCAGTGCCGCTCTGGTCCCGGTCTGGTCTCGGACCTGGATCAGTCCTGGTTCAGTCCGTACGCGGTGCAAAAGTCCAGCATCACAGTCACGGAAGTCACGTAAACAGGAAACGGCCGTTATCCATTTTTTTCATTCTTCATTTAAACACAAAATCGAAAACTGAAAAAACAAATCATTATCCGTTTTTTCATTTTGGTTTTGGAGACAAATAATGAAGAAAACTGTTGTTTTTTCGTTTTCTTATTTTTGGTTTTATTTTGAAAAATGAACGAACGAATGATACACAGATTTGGTACGCTGGCACTGTTCTGTTCTTCCGTTGGTTGTTATTGAGTTTTGGCTCTGGGGACGCACATTGAACAGAAGAAGTAGCACGAGTAGATCTGCATCTTCTACTGTTTTTGAAATAAAGACAGTCAAGAGGAGAGTGATGATAAGATCCTGAAGAACAGAACTTTCAGTGCTTTAAAATAGCAACTGTTAGTTGTAATAAAATATATATTTTATTAACTTAATTTTCAGTGTTTTAAGAGTAATTTCAATAAATAGTAAACACCGTGGGACTTGAAACAGATATTTTGTTGTGACGCTTTGTAATGATTTTCAATTGAAATTCAAGTACAGGTTTTCTACATATCCCATGTTTTTTTTTGTTTTTTTTGTTTTTCTCTCCACTCCATCCATCTGTTCCTGGTCCGGCCTTTGTGGCCCACGAGCCAAACAGTTTGCCCACCCCTGATTTACACTATAAAATGATAATGATATTTTTAAGGTCTCTATTCCGCAAATTTGACTCTTGTGAGTTTTAAGCCATGATAGAATGCTGTTATTTCATCAAAAACAGACCTATAATCCCAGTTTATTGGTCTGTTTACATCTCCAAAACTTAAAATGTTCTGTTCCACCTTGTGGTGGTAGCTTTCAAGTAGGGACGTCCCGATCACATTTTTTGCCCCGAGACCGAGTCGTTTGATTTTGAGTATCTGCTGATACCGAGTCCTGATCTGATACTTCTATAAAATATTATAAAATGAACTAAGAGCAAAGAATAAGATCCAGGATGTTTTTTAGGGTCAGACTGTGTTGATTTCATGTGTAGCATTTGGGCTGAACTTAGTGTGAAAAATCAAATGTCCAAAACTTTAATTTTATTAAATTAACTTTTCTAACCATGAACCATCATTGTTGAAAATCTGGACTTTTCACAGTCTGGTCTTGGAATGTGTAACTTAGTAAACTTAATGAACTGAACAAAACAGGAACCAGACCAGAACCAGACCAGACCTGAGACTCTGCACAATATTTGTATATGTGATATTATATGTTTGCATGTGCTTTACATTTGAAACATTTAGACTCGTCTATGAAATCCAAATAATTCAAAATCTTACCAAATAAAAATGAGATGACAGAAGCCCCACAGCCTCTTTCCCTGCACCACCACCACATCCACAAACCCACAAACCCACCACTCAATAGACACTTCATACTGCTGGAGCCACCCTCTCTGCCACCAGTTTGCAAGAAAGAGCGCCATGCGACAACGCCACCGGCCGGGCCACAGAACCCACAGGTAACAGTGCCTGTTCGTACAGCAGGCAGTGGAACAGACACACAGACGTTAACTGGACGTCCCTGAGCAAATCCCGCACCTCAGAAAAACTGCTGTGTCCTGTGTGCGCTGTGTGTTATATTTGTATATTATTTATTTGATACCTGATCGGCACATAACATCCAAGTCCGGATTGAGTCCACAGTCACGTGATCGGATCGGGACAACCCTACTTTCAAGTTAACAGCTAGCCTTTCTTTTAGTTCAGTAGAGTTTGACAATTACAATTACAGGACTGAAACGGTCCAAATGGTTCTCAGTGTTGGGGAGTAACAGATTACATGTACCAGAGTTACGTAATCAGAGTACAGATTATGAGTAACTGTATTCAGTTACAGTTACTGTTTCAGTGAGTGGTAATTGGATTACAGTTACTTTGTTGAAATAAATGGATTACACGGCGGTATTTTCCTGTTTTTACATTTCGGGCTATATCCCCCCCTTTTTTTTTTCGTAATTCCACTCATTGCCGGACACTAAACCAGGACTAAACCAGGACTAAACCAGGTCTAAACCAGGACTAAACCAGGTCTAAACCAGGTCTAAACCAGGACTAAACCAGGTCTAAACCAGGTCTAAACCAGGTAAACTAAACCAAGGACTAAACTAAACCAGGTCTAAACCAGGTCTAAACTAAACCAGGAGTAAACCAGGTCTAAACCAGGTCTAAACCAGGACTAAACCAGGACTAAAACCAGGTCTAAACCAGGACTAAATCCAGGACTAAACCAGGTCTAAACCAGGAAAACTAAACCAGGACTAAACCAGGACTAAAACCAGGTCTAAACCAGGACTAAACCAGGTCTAAACCAGGACTAAACCAGGACTAAATCAGGTCTAAACCAGGACTAAACCAGGACTAAACCAGGACTAAACCAGGTCTAAACCAGGTCTCGTCTTTGTTTCTCTACAGCCAATCAAGTAATCCAAAGTATTCAGATTACATTACTCACTTTAAGTAATTTAATGGATTCTGTTACAAACTACATTTTGGGGTATGTAATCTGTAATCTGTAGGGGAATACATTTTAAAAGTCACCTTCCCAACACTGCTGATTCTAGTGAAGGTGTATGGAGTTTAAAAACACAGTGGAGCACTGTATTACCACATGACATCACAAGGTGGAACAGAGCGTTTTCTGTTTGAGAGAAGAACTCAGCCTAAATATGATGAAACAAAAGTGTTTGGTTTGTTTGTGATGAAGAAACAACATTAGAACAAAGATCAGAAAATAGTGTAATATGGGCACTTTTAATTACAATTATTTATGTAGATTTAAACATCTATTAGACATAATTCCCCTTAAGTATTTTTACCTTTTTGGAGTGGAGTCATGGAGTGTTGGTTTGGGTGTGTTTAACAGTCAGGGTTTTGTCATTGTCAGAAAAATGAAGTGTGCACAAAGAATCGTACTAAACCATTATCGACTTCCTAAATCACTAAAACCTCAAAATGTGTACCCTTTTTTCCATTAGCCACCTCCACAAACCTGTGTGTGTGTGTGTGTGTGTGTGTGTGTGTGTGTGTGTGTGTGTGTGTGTGTGTATGTGTGTGTGTGTGTGTATGATGTATGTGTGTGTGTATGTGTGTGTGTGTGTAGTATATATATGTACGTGTGTATGTGTGTGTGTGTATGTGTGTGTGTGTATGTGTGTGTGTGTGTTGAGTATATATGTACGTGTGTGTATGTGTGTGTGTGTATGTGTGTGTGTGTGTGAGTATATATGTACATGTGTGTGTATGTGTGTGTGTGTGTGTGAGTATATATGTACGTGTGTGTATGTGTGTGTGTATGTGTGTGTGTTGAGTATATATGTATGTGTGTGTAGCTATGTGTGTGTATGTGTGTGTGTGTGTTGTGAGTATATATGTACGTGTGTGTACGTGTGTGTGTGTGTGTGTGTATGTGTGTGTTTGAGTATATATGTACGTGTGTGTATGTGTGTGTGTATGTGTGTGTTTGAGTATATATGTACGTGTGTGTATGTGTGTGTGTGTGTATGTGTGTGTTTGAGTATATATGTACATGTGTGTATGTGTGTGTGTATGTGTGTGTATGAGTATATATGTACGTGTGTGTGTATGTGTGTGTTTGAGTATATATGTACGTGTGTGTATGTGTGTATGTGTGTGTATGTGTGTGTTGAGTATATATGTACGTGTGTCGTGTGTGTGTATGTGTGTGTGTGTATGTGTGTGTTTGAGTATATATGTACGTGTGTGTATGTGTGTGTGTGTATATGTGTGTGTTTGAGTATATATGTACGTGTGTGTATGTGTGTGTGTGTATGTGTGTGTGTGTATGTGTGTGTATGTGTGTGTATATATATGTACGTGTGTGTGTGTGTGTGTGTTTGAGTATATATGTACGTGTGTGTACATGTGTGTGTATGTGTGTGTTGTGTATGTGTGTGTGTGTGTGTGTCAGAGCTCCGGGGACCAGCAGCCTGAGGCAGCACTAACACATAAATGAAGTTGGGAGGTTGATAGCTCACTTGGAAAACGGTGGCCGATTGGATTGGGTCACAGGGTTGTGTTCTAAAAGTACTTCCAAAACAACAGTAGCACTTACTTTTGGAAGTAGTTTTTGGACACAGCCCTAACTCTGTTTCCTCGCCTGTTAGCTTTGTTTTGGTGTAAAACATTACATCTGTAGTAACTTTGAGGTAAGGCACTGCTAAAGTGTTTTCACAATACTAACATTTCTAACTTGTTTTCAAAACTAAACTTGACCCTTGATACACTTGTGGTGTACACTGTAAAGACACTGTAAAGACACTCAGAATACTCTGAAGACTTTGTGTCTTCTGTCTCCTTTGAAATGAGTTAGTGTGTCATTTTAATCATTCAGCTCTATTAAATGTGCCCTGTGTGCAGTAACATCTCTGTCGGGGAGTCTGTTTACTTGTCTCCATGGAGAGATTGGCCGCCACACTTCCATCAGTCTGCCCCACAGCAGCTGTGGCTACAGTAGGAGTTTACCACCACTGAATGTGGAGTGAGTGAAGAATGTCTTCTGTGTCGCTCTTTGAAGGGCTTCAACAAGTCTGTAAAACACGTTACAAGTGTAAGGTATTCTTATTATTATTCTTATTATTCTTCTTCTTCTTATTATTATTATTATTATTATTATTATTATTATTATTATTATTAGTAGTAGTAGTAGTAGTAGTAGTAGTAGTAGTAGTAGTAGTAGTAGTAGTAGTAGTAGTAGTAGTAGTAGTAGTAGTATGCAGACATTATTTTAAGTGATAAAATGCTCTGCTAAACTGACCATGAGCATGTTTAAAGGGAATTGAAGCCACATGAACTGAATACTAATATGTGTTCTTTAAGTCATACGTTAATGTTTAATTAAAACAATTTCTCTGCTGTCAATCAAACATTCTTTTATTCTCTTCCATATTTCCTCCCATTATGCGTCTGTGCATCACAGCACAGTGCACAGCTGCACTTCCACACCGGCTGAAGCGCTCCTCCTCCATCAGCTGACATTAAACAGTGCGCGCTGACAGAGAGGTCCCCCAGTTCAACCTGCAGTGACAGCCAATTAAACGCCGCCATCTTTAAAAACGCACCCAGAGAGAAGACGAGCCGCGAGTTATTTAGTCAAGGTCAAAGTGGGTTCAGGAAAAAATACCTCCCCTCGGAAACAAGACGCCCCTCAAAGGTTCCCAGCATAGATTCATTTATAGTATTAATATAATTCAGCCTCTGGCGCTGGGAGAAAGAGCACACATCCTGACGTCTGATTGGTCAGTACAGGAAGGCTACAGCTCATAAATAATGTATAGTTTGGTATCTGGATCTGTCTCTTGGTGGTATAGAAAACATGAAAGATACAAGGAGAGTGAAAAAGAAAATTTTTATAATTTCATAACATCTGTGGCGTGTTCCTGCTGTCAGATTGTGTATGAACTATTGTATTACGAAGGTCATTAAGATGAAATGTACACATATGTAATCCATAGGAAAACTGAGCACCGTTGCTATGGTGACTGACATTTAAATATATATAGTACAATATTGAGAGTTTGCAGTAATATCTCTGGGGAGTTGTACATGTATGTGTAGTGGCAGAGTGTTCATCAGTTCCCAGTTACAGAGAGACACAAAGCAAACATTAGTCACACATCCAAATATGTTTTAAGATTATCTGAAAACTCAAATACAAAATAGATTTAAAGAGCACGTTTTCAGGAGCGTGTGATCAGTCCGAGTGTTCATGATCCCATTTAGGAGTTTGATTCTCAACAAAAGGTGAGAGTGACTAAAGCCCGGTGTGTATGGTGTGTTTTTTGTTTTTTTGTTTTTTTTTTTTACTTTTTTTGAGCCTATTTTTCACTTGTGCCACTATTTTTCTTAAAGTTTCAGGTTGTTCATAATATTATAATATTTTGTAAAAGAAAGAGTTCATCAGTTAAAAAAAAAATGTCTGTAATAGATTTGTGTTTCTCTGCACAAGTATTTGAACTTATTGTTATTTTTGGGGTTTATATGACATGAGTTTTCTGATCCGGACACTTTGGGATCAAAATAGGTTGGATACGGCCCCCGGACCAAAATGGAGTTTCACACTCCTGAACTAGACGGTTTGCAAGAACCCCTTGTGAGTTCGGGCACCAGACAATCAGCAAAGAGTCATATATTCTGTATTGGCAACGATTCCCAAGATCGAGGATTTAAAGCTGGAACAAAGAGAATGTTTGGTGAATTTTATCAAGGGAAAAGACGTTATTGTCCTTCTTCTTACGGGATTTAGGAAAAGCTTTATACACTAGTCAGCCCTGTTAGCAGCGCATTACATCACGACCAAACAGCAGCGACTGGTTAAATAAAAAAAGTACCCGCCTACCGTCAAGTGAACAAATCCTAACACTGCGAGGTCAGACTGTTTCCACAAAGTGAAACCAGCTGATGAATCAGGCTACATTCTCCCCACAATTCTCACAAAAAAAAGATTGAAAAATGATCACAACTCCAGCAGAGTAGCCTGTCTAACTCTGTCTTATGTTTTCCGTCAGTGCACCTCACATCACAGGTCTGTCTGCCCAAGTCCATTCTCTTGTTCTGTGGTTTGAGTGACTGTGGCGCACTTCCTGTCCGCTGTGGTGGGCCGGGCTGCTCCTGCTGGGTTTAGACTGAACATTTTCTCAGCTCAAAACACAAAAAGAGAAGAAAAAAAAAGAAAGAGAACTGCCAATTTGCTTTTCTTTTCTGAGAGATTTGCAGCTGGATTTAAGAAAAACAAAATCATCATTGTTGTTTTTTTTTTCACAATCAGGTTAAGATCAGGTTACGCCCCCTAGGAAGAAGAAAACATTTCGCACTCGTCCCCACTCCACAGAACCACTACCAAACATGGACGAATCGCACCCTCTCCTTCAGTCGCCTACAAAAGAGCAAACGTTTTTAGTCGCGTCTCCAAAGCGACTCCTGGCACACACGCAGCATGTGTCTGTCCAGATTCCACGCTGCTCTCACCTGTGTCATTTAAAGGTGGTTCACCGAAGTAGCATTCACAAAGTGGGATGACTGTTGGCGATATTCGACACGTTTTTGCTGAAAAAACTCGAGAATCTTATGAGCTTGATTGGGGCATAATGTCTTTAAAGGAACAGTCCGGAATTTTGGACTCATTTCCTCGTGAGCCAGAGTGTTGGAGACGTGTGGAGACATTTTTTGAAATATTCCATCCAGTCCTTGTATTTGCAGTGGTCGCTGGTGCTAGACTAGTGGAAGAAGGAACCGCTCACCCATTCACACACCGATGTACGCAGACACTAGGGTTAAGTGTCTTGCCCAAGGACACAACAGCAGCATGCATCTATGGGAGCTAGAATCGCACTGCCGACCCGTGGGAGCTGTGGATCTGACCGCTCAACCTGTGATGTTTTTTTCTTTTTGTGTTGTTTTTTATGTTGAGAGTAGGCCTGTAACGATCATCAATAAATCAATTAAATGTACGATAACTTTTAACAAGCTCAATAACTTTTCCAGCCATGATAAATTCTATTTGGAGCTTGTTTGTTTTCCTCACTCTCTGTCGCTCTCTGTCGCTCTCAAAGAGACTGAATGTTAAAAGCTTCTATCGCTCTCGGACTCCTCTTGTTTAAAAAGTGTAATGACGCTTGAACCAATGTGCGCTGTGTCTATCAACACAGTGGATGCGTGCGTAGTCTGTGCGCTTTCTGCCGAAAGTGCAGAAAGCACCGCTGTCTGTGCACTGCGCTAGCAACACAAGCTAGCGCCGCTGTCAGAGTAACAAAACAGTTCATCTCCGTTTATCGTCAAAACAAGTCACGATGCCAAATCAACACTGGTGAGCGGGACACGTCTCAACAGCCACATGCGTCAAATGCAACGAGCGCGCAAACGATGAGAAGAAATGTCTCAAACCCCAACAGCCGATAAACCCAAACCCGAGTGACACAACTAGCCCCGCCCCCGGGAGAACCCTAAATCCCGAAACCGAACCCACACGATACAGACAGGACAGAGGCTCCCTCATAGCAAAATAACCTCCTGTGTCGTGGGTTAATACGAACATTTAAATGACCAAAATGCCGAGGCCACAGCAGCAGCCACAGAGAGACGAGACACAATATTCCAAAGTAAGTCAGACACTAAAATAACTTTTAAGGACAATTTTGTTCCAGAGACTTAATAATCCATTGTATTTATTGCTTTGGTTGTGTTTGGTTCAGCAGTGGTTTAAGTCCTTGCTGTGAGTTAGACACAT
>NW_026571207.1:38014669-38119669 GCF_026225935.1 Boleophthalmus pectinirostris
GTTTGAGTATATATGTACGTGTGTGTATGTGTGTGTGTGTATGTGTGTGTTTGAGTATATATGTACGTGTGTGTGTGTGTGTGTGTGTTTGAGTATATATGTACGTGTGTGTATGTGTGTGTGTGTGTGTATGTGTGTGTTTGAGTATATATGTACGTGTGTATGTGTGTGTGTGTGTATGTGTGTGTTTTGAGTATATATGTACGTGTGTGTACATGTGTGTGTGTGTATGTGTGTGTTTTCAGAGCTCCGGGGACCAGCAGCCTGAGGCAGCACTAACACATAAATGAAGTTGGGAGGTTGATAGCTCACTTGGAAAACGGTGGCCGATTGGATTGGGTCACAGGGTTGTGTTCTAAAAGTACTTCCAAAACAACAGTAGCACTTACTTTTGGAAGTAGTTTTTGGACACAGCCCTAACTCTGTTTCCTCGCCTGTTAGCTTTGTTTTGGTGTAAAACATTACATCTGTAGTAACTTTGAGGTAAGGCACTGCTAAAGTGTTTTCACAATACTAACATTTCTAACTTGTTTTCAAAACTAAACTTGACCCTTGATACACTTGTGGTGTACACTGTAAAGACACTGTAAAGACACTCAGAATACTCTGAAGACTTTGTGTCTTCTGTCTCCTTTGAAATGAGTTAGTGTGTCATTTTATTCATTCAACTCTATTAAATGTGCCCTGTGTGCAGTAACATCTCTGTCGGGGAGTCTGTTTACTTGTCTCCATGGAGAGATTGGCCGCCACACTTCCATCAGTCTGCCCCACAGCAGCTGTGGCTACAGTAGGAGTTTACCACCACTGAATGTGGAGTGAGTGAAGAATGTCTTCTGTGTCGCTCTTTGAAGGCTTCAACAAGTCCGTAAAACACGTTACAAGTGTAAGGTATTCTTATTATTATTCTTATTCTTATTTATTATTCTTTATTATTATTATTATTATTATTATTATTATTATTAGTTAGTAGTAGTAGTAGTAGTAGTAGTAGTAGTAGTAGTAGTAGTAGTAGTAGCAGACATTATTTTAAGTGATAAAATGCTCTGCTAAACTGACCATGAGCATGTTTAAAGGGAATTGAAGCCACATGAACTGAATACTAATATGTGTTCTTTAAGTCATACGTTAATGTTTAATTAAAACAATTTCTCTGCTGTCAATCAAACATTCTTTTATTCTCTTCCATATTTCCTCCCATTATGCGTCTGTGCATCACAGCACAGTGCACAGCTGCACTTCCACACCGGCTGAAGCGCTCCTCCTCCATCAGCTGACATTAAACAGTGCGCGCTGACAGAGAGGTCCCCCAGTTCAACCTGCAGTGACAGCCAATTAAACGCCGCCATCTTTAAAAACGCACCCAGAGAGAAGACGAGCCGCGAGTTATTTAGTCAAGGTCAAAGTGGGTTCAGGAAAATACCTCCCCTCGGAAACAAGACGCCCCTCAAAGGTTCCCAGCATAGATTCATTTATAGTATTAATATAATTCAGCCTCTGGCGCTGGGAGAAAGAGCACACATCCTGACGTCTGATTGGTCAGTACAGGAAGGCTACAGCTCATAAATAATGTATAGTTTGGTATCTGGATCTGTCTCTTGGTGGTGTAGAAAACATGAAAGATACAAGGAGAGTGAAAAAGAAAATTTTTATAATTTCATAACATCTGTGGCGTGTTCCTGCTGTCAGATTGTGTATGAACTATTGTATTACGAAGGTCATTAAGATGAAATGTACACATATGTAATCCATAGGAAAACTGAGCACCGTTGCTATGGTGACTGACATTTAATATATATAGTACAATATTGAGAGTTTGCAGTAATATCTCTGGGGAGTTGTACATGTATGTGTAGTGGCAGAGTGTTCATCAGTTCCCAGTTACAGAGACACAAAGCAAACATTAGTCACACATCCAAATATGTTTTAAGATTATCTGAAAACTCAAATACAAAATAGATTTAAAGAGCACGTTTTCAGGAGCGTGTGATCAGTCCGAGTGTTCATGATCCCATTTAGGAGTTTGATTCTCAACAAAAGGTGAGAGTGACTAAAGCCCGGTGTGTATGGTGTGTTTTTTGTTTTTTTGTTGTTTTTTTTTACTTTTTTTGAGCCTATTTTTCACTTGTGCCACTATTTTTCTTAAAGTTTCAGGTTGTTCATAATATTATAATATTTTTGTAAAAGAAAGAGTTCATCAGTTAAAAAAAAAAATGTCTGTAATAGATTTGTGTTTTCTCTGCACAAGTATTTTGAACTTATTGTTATTTTTGGGGTTTATATGACATGAGTTTTCTGATCCGGACACTTTGGGATCAAAATAGGTTGGATACAGCCCCCGGACCAAAATGGAGTTTCACACTCCTGAACTAGACGGTTTGCAAGAACCCCTTGTGAGTTCGGGCACCAGACAATCAGCAAAGAGTCATATATTCTGTATTGGCAACGATTCCCAAGATCGAGGATTTAAAGCTGGAACAAAGAGAATGTTTGGTGAATTTTATCAAGGGAAAAGACGTTATTGTCCTTCTTCTTACGGGATTTAGGAAAAGCTTTATACACTAGTCAGCCCTGTTAGCAGCGCATTACATCACGACCAAACAGCAGCAACTGGTTAAATAAAAAAAGTACCCGCCTACCGTCAAGTGAACAAATCCTAACACTGCGAGGTCAGACTGTTTCCACAAAGTGAAACCAGCTGATGAATCAGGCTACATTCTCCCCACAATTCTCACAAAAAAAGATTGAAAAATGATCACAACTCCAGCAGAGTAGCCTGTCTAACTCTGTCTTATGTTTTCCGTCAGTGCACCTCACATCACAGGTCTGTCTGCCCAAGTCCATTCTCTTGTTCTGTGGTTTGAGTGACTGTGGCGCACTTCCTGTCCGCTGTGGTGGGCCGGGCTGCTCCTGCTGGGTTTAGACTGAACATTTTCTCAGCTCAAAACACAAAAAGAGAAGAAAAAAAGAAAGAGAACTGCCAATTTGCTTTTCTTTTCTGAGAGATTTGCAGCTGGATTTAAGAAAAACAAAATCATCATTGTTGTTTTTTTTTTTCACAATCAGGTTAAGATCAGGTTACGCCCCCTAGGAAGAAGAAAACATTTCGCACTCGTCCCCACTCCACAGAACCACTACCAAACATGGACGAATCGCACCCTCTCCTTCAGTCGCCTACAAAAGAGCAAACGTTTTTAGTCGCGTCTCCAAAGCGACTCCTGGCACACACGCAGCATGTGTGTCTGTCCAGATTCCACGCTGCTCTCACCTGTGTCATTTAAAGGTGGTTCACCGAAGTAGCATTCACAAAGTGGGATGACTGTTGGCGATATTCGACACGTTTTTGCTGAAAAAACTCGAGAATCTTATGAGCTTGATTGGGGCATAATGTCTTTAAAGGAACAGTCCGGAATTTTGGACTCATTTCCTCGTGAGCCAGAGTGTTGGAGACGTGTGGAGACACTTTTTGAAATATTCCATCCAGTCCTTGTATTTGCAGTGGTCGCTGGTGCTAGACTAGTGGAAGAAGGAACCGCTCACCCATTCACACACCGATGTACGCAGACACTAGGGTTAAGTGTCTTGCCCAAGGACACAACAGCAGCATGCATCTATGGGAGCTAGAATCGCACTGCCGACCCGTGGGAGCTGTGGATCTGACCGCTCAACCTGTGATGTTTTTTTCTTTTTGTGTTGTTTTTTATGTTGAGAGTAGGCCTGTAACGATCATCAATAAATCAATTAAATGTACGATAACTTTTAACAAGCTCAATAACTTTTCCAGCCATGATAAATTCTATTTGGAGCTTGTTTGTTTTCCTCACTCTCTGTCGCTCTCTGTCGCTCTCAAAGAGACTGAATGTTAGAAGCTTCTATCGCTCTCGGACTCCTCTTGTTTAAAAAGTGTAATGACGCTTGAACCAATGTGCGCTGTGTCTATCAACACAGTGGATGCGTGCGTAGTCTGTGCGCTTTCTGCCGAAAGTGCAGAAAGCACCGCTGTCTGTGCAGTGCGCTAGCAACACAAGCTAGCGCCGCTGTCAGAGTAACAAAACAGTTCATCTCCGTTTATCGTCAAAACAAGTCACGATGCCAAATCAACACTGGTGAGCGGGACACGTCTCAACAGCCACATGCGTCAAATGCAACGAGCGCGCAAACGATGAGAAGAAATGTCTCAAACCCCAACAGCTGATAAACCCAAACCTGAGTGACACAACTAGCCCTAGCCCCCGCCCCGGGAGAACCCTAAATCCCGAAACCGAACCCACACGATACAGACAGGACAGAGGCTCCCTCATAGCAAAATAACCTCCTGTGTCGTGGGTTAATACGAACATTTAAATGACCAAAATGCCGAGGCCACAGCAGCAGCCACAGAGAGACGAGACACAATATTCCAAAGTAAGTCAGACACTAAAATAACTTTTAAGGACAATTTTGTTCCAGAGACTTAATAATCCATTGTATTTATTGCTTTGGTTGTGTTTGGTTCAGCAGTGGTTTAAGTCCTTGCTGTGAGTTAGACACATTAGGTTAGTCCTGTGTTTATTTAGGCCTGTTGTTTTTGGTTGTCTTACAGTTCCTGTGTTAAATGTTCTTTAGAATGTAAGCTTTATTGATCATTGAGAGGATGTATTTGCATTCTTATTCCATGGTCATTATATTAGTTGAAATTGGTCTCAAAATATCAATATTGTCGTTTATCGCAATAAATTCTTGGTCAATTAATCGTCCTGCAAAATTTGTTATTGTTACAGGCCTAGTTGAGAGCAGGATTTGAACCACCAACCTTCGGATCATTGGACAAAACGCTCTACTGAGACACCGTCGCCCCCTCAAAACTTTTCTATCTTCATGGAGACCAAACCAGATCAGGTTACAGGTCTTGGAAGTGCAGGACACTACACAATCAGAATGCCTGTTTTTCTATGTATATTTTTTTTTTTTTGGAGCTCTAAAACCACCCATAGTTGAATAAATGGGTCCGGTCAAGCAGTAACGGAGGGAAACAGGGGCAGATTTTTGACATTCAAATGTCTCTTATTCAGAAACTAGAGGGACTATTGAAATAAGTAAAGTATCAGAATGTAGGAAAGAGTTACACTCCAACAGGGTAAAGTTAAACCTGTGATATTCTTTCAAGTTGTTGACAAAAAATTTAAAAACTCATTTCAGTAATTGAGGGAATGAAATATGCAGCACTTTTTGGGCAATAAATCCAAACAGTGATAACTCTTGGTTCTCACTTCCATATCCTTAACAAACTGGTTTGAATATTTGCTTCATATAGTTTTCTACCATATGGTACAAGATTAGGTTGAAAAACCTCTTACTTTTTGAGTCATGAGATTTTTTTATGAAGAAAGGTCATGGTAACGGAGGGAAAAGTAACAGAGGGAAAATTGTGCAAACAAGTAGAAGGTGCAGGATTTTACATTTTTTCTTCTGAAAACTTTAATATTACTTCAAAATGAAAGGAAACTATTTCTATCAAATATGTCAGTCCTTCCAAGCAAATTTTTATCATTTTAAATTTTTATTTTTTTTTGAAAAATCATGTACCTTCATCAACAGTTCAAAGATGGAATAGATTAGTCAAAGATTAAGCTTGAAAGTTAACCTGAAGAGGATTTGCAGGTCTTTGAAATTTGGGAAATTATTTTTGTTCAAGGCCTAAGACTTGTACATGTGACATGGTACGTTTAAAATTTATGTAACTTTAGAACCAAAAATGGTCCAGAAAAAAGGTCAACAGTTTCATAAACTAGAGTACATATGTATCTGTTCAATACATTTTTATGTCAGATACATTAACTTGAATTTTTGGCCTTGTTGTTTACTTCTGCTTGACCGGACCCAAATGTAAAGTAGAGCTGTTTAAAGTTTGGACAGAGGACCTCAGTTCCTCATGGTCCAGAGTGTTGGAGACGTGTGGAGACACTTTTTGAAATCTTCCATCCAGTTCCTTGTATTTGCAGAGGTCACTGGTGTTAGACTAGTGCCTGTCAATGGTCACAGTTCTCCTGCCACTAAAAACAGTCTTTCCCACTCCACAAAACACCCGAAACAAATCATTATTACACCAGACTGTCCATGTGAATGTCTGTGTTGATAGAATCATTTCAGAAGTAAAACCAATCTTGCATTTGAAGGATTTCTGTCTGAGCAGCAGCAGTGAGTTGTACTTCCTGAAAACTCGGCAGCGGCAGACTGATATCGACCCAGCACCTATCTTACCGGCAAAGTCAAATTCTGCTGCTGCTGAGAAAATGGTCCCTCAACATGCGACGATTCATGTGATGCAAGGTTCATTTTATTTCAAACATTATAACAGCTTTGCTTGAAATTTTGCGGCCATGCTCACTTTTTCGGAAGCCTTAATTTATAATCATGTTTGAGAGACTATAACTTCATAAAAATAGAGCTAGGAAGATGAAAATGTGTACTAGTGTAGATTCTTGGTCATAGATTCTGAATCTGTTGTCAAATATTGTGTATCTTTATTAAGAGGGGCGCTGTGGGCCCCCACAATCTCACATTTGTTTGCTGCTCTTTTTTTTTTTTTGAGGTCCAAAATCTATTTACTCCAAGCAGATATTTACAAACTAACTGTTGAACCTGAATATTTGAGAGAATGACCATTTCTGACACAAATCTCACACTTTTCTGAGCTTTCATGTGGAGAGTCCCAAATATGGTCACAGACCAAATGTTGATCTTTTTGGCCCCTTCTTTGGCCCGTCTGTTCCTCATGTGGGCACAGTTAGATGTTGATAAAATTTTTACCAGAGAAACTTTGGCATATTCTGATTAGTTTAAAGTAATAAAAACATCTACTATTAACTTCCTTCATATCAAACAGAATTTTTGAAAATGAGCTCTCAGGGGTCATTTTTGGTGGAGCTTTGGGACTTTTCCACCTGCTGGAAAAGTTAAATTATCTTTAATAGACTTAAACACTATTTGCTTGTTATAAGGGAATCAAGAATCCACAGTAATACAAATGTTCAGCTTCCAGCTCTATTTTTTATGAAGTTCTGGTCTCTCAAGCATGATTATAAATTAAGGCTTCCAAAAAAGTGAGCATGGCCCCAAAATTTCAACGGGCCATAACTCAGGAATGACTCAAGGGATTGAGCTAGCTTTTTAGACATTTTTTTTCAGCCAAATCTAAGATGGCTCATTGGGGAGGGCGGCTGAGTTCATATGGACTGACCCATTAGGAATGTCTTTGAACCTTAAACTTTTACTAAATCTTCACTTAATTTCACTGAATGACTGTTATATTTAATGACTCAATACTTGACTTTTCTTTTCCCAATTTGTACAGTATTTTTAGGTTTAAAATGATACTTCCTGGCTGGAAGTTTTGACTGGGGGATTTTATAACTGTCATCTGGCAACCATATTGGACTGAGTTGGGCTGAAAATACTCTAAAGCACACCAAAATGATAATATGATTAATAAAAACACAATAAAATACCTTTATTTTGTTGACATCATGGTTAAAGTAACTAAAAAAGTGATTCTTGCGTGTAACTTGTGCCACACTTTTGAACAGAATCCTCTCGAGTTTGATGTCATTAGTATGTTTAGAACTCTTTACTTCTGGTCATTTTCAATGTTTTTCAACTTTTCTTTGCAAATTGCCTTTTGATTTGTGTAAAACCATCACTTTAATTTATATTTACAACAAATTGTGTCCTGCCGAATTAAGCAGAAATGAGAGAATCATAAAAATCTGTCATACACGTTCTCTGATCCAGGTCTACACAGAAAGGTCCATAGTCCTCTTCAGTGGTTTGAGAGATTGCAGAGCACTTCCTGTCCGCTGTGGTGGGCCGAGCTGCTCCTGCTGAGTTTAGACTGAACATTGTACCTGTGTGTGACTCACTGCTCCGTTTGGCTCTCAACACAAAATACAAAAACAAAGAGCCTCTTTGCTTTGCTTTTCTGAAATAATGTGAGGCAGGAGACTGGCATGACTGAAGAAAAACAAAATCTTTAAACTCAGACTTGAATGTTGTATCTCACTTTTCTGTCAGTGTTGTAAAAAAAAGAAAAAAAGAAAAGAAAAAAGAAACAATTTAGCTCTATATTATGTAATACATATAATGAATGTTGTTAAAATGCAGATTTGTGTTCTAATACATTGAGTTCTTGCCTTTACCTTTTCAATATTTTTATTTATTCCATGGCAAATTACATAGAGTGTGTTTACATGCACATGAGTATCCCGGTTATGATCAGGTTTTTTTGAGTATCCCGGTTTCTTCATGGTGTATGTTTGCGTAGTACCCTGGTTTCAGTATCCTGGTTATTAGAAACAGGGATACTGTAGCTGGTTTATTCCGATAGTAACTGGGATACTTGTGGCATGTAAACGCAGTATCCCGGTTACTGCAACATAAATTTAAGTGCACATGCGTCTAAAAGACACTTTCCAGTCTTTTCACCACAACAGTAGGGACATAAATAAAGTGACCAACATAAATAAAGTGACCAACATTAATAAAATGTCCACACATGAGTGAAATGACTGTAAAATAAAGAGCTGTGCTAAACCTGCACACGTACAGTCTGCACCTGTATGACCTGCACACATATGATCACTGAAAAGCTAAAACATGAACTATCTCCTATATGACATACACACAGAACAGACTCACCATCATCAGCACCTCTTCTGTCACAAAAAGAACACACATAATCCACTGAGTCCTGTTATTTAGTCCAAAAGAAGCTGATTGCATCATCAGCACAAGGAGTGAGCTGTTTGTTATCAGCTTTAACATTTTATGCTAATTATCCATGTGGTCTTAAGTTTTGTTTCTGTAAAACATAAACAAATGTGACAAAGTTGAATTATCTGATCAGACGGGCTGATGTGGATCTATAGTGTTTATGGTTTATATGTTGTAAAATTGAATTTATTTATGCAGAAGATTTTAATGAAGAATCTGTTGGGTTTGATGTGCACAGTGGATTGTGGGAGATCTCACAGCTCCTCACGCTGGTTAAACCTCTAGAGCTTCCTCTGGATTACATATAAAACTGAAATTTTATTAAATTATTCCAGTGGTTTGAAAACTCAAATATTTAAGTTGAGCTGAATGAGCACTTTTAATTTAGCTGTTATCAAAAAGTACAAGTGGCACGTCCAACCTTTTAAATTCTGGAAGATTATGACTTTTAAGTTCATCAATTGTGGCAATCGATTTCCTCAATTTTTTTGAGTTCTGGCAACTTATTTGGGTTTGCAGTGTAGGGTTCTTTCACACTGACAGCAGGTGGTGCACCAAACGTTCCATTCAAACAAAAAAGCTATTGGTTTTTTGGTTGGTGTGAAAGCCTCAATCGCATTCAGATCTGCACTAAATCAAGTGGATCGAGACCACACAAAAGAGGAGGTCTCAGTCCACTCTTGGAGGGAGGATCTTTTCAGGACTAGACAGATACGTTTAATGTCATACTGTGGAACATTCCAACACCTTGGAGACAAGAAGGTGACCAGAAAAGTTCCCCTATTACACTATTTTCTGATCTCTGTTCTAATGTGGTTTAATCTCAAACAGACCTGGAGTTGTGTTTTGTTTCACTCACACATGTTTAACACACAAACCCTGCACATTTAGCCCGAGTTCCCTCCAAACACTCTGATGCAACTTGTGATGTCATGTGGTAATACAGGAAGTACTCCACTGAACACCTTCACTAGAATTATTTGGATAATTCCAGAATTTCCAATCTCTACTGAACAAAAGATAAAAGGAGTTATTCATTTGAGCACTTCATGACATCACAAGATGGAACAAAGCATTTTGAGCTTTAGAGATGTAAACCAGGATTACTCAAACATGTCTGAATGAAACAAACCACAACTCCAGCCCTGTTTTTGATGAGGTAACTACATTTCAGGATGTTTTAAAGCTCACAAGAATCCATTTTGTGTAATCTAGGACCTTTAATAATGTCATACTGCGGAACATTCCAGTAACACCATGGAGACAATTAAGCAGGTGACCAGAAAAGTTACACAATGCTTGTTTAAACTCTCTTCTCAACACTAGCTCCATTTCTGTGCACTTAAGAAGCAGGGAGCAGGGGGCACTGAGCTTGTTTTTTAATCTAATCGTGACAATAGTCCTGGGCCCTGGTACCTCCTGATGAGAAATACCAGGAGTGGAGTATATTTAACTAAACACTTGTGCACTGTCATCAGGGACATACTCAGAAAGATGGTTTTAAATAGAAGTCGCTCTGAAATGACTTGAGAGATTTGGACGTGGTAATTGTGATGGTTCAGAGCTGGTCCGTGGAGTCTGTGTTTTTCATTGTTCTATGTAATTTCTATGTGAACTCGGAGGTCATATATTTGTGTTAAGTCTCATGGCAGCGCTGGTGCTTTAGTGAGATTTAGACTGGCTTTAATTGAAATGGAACCAAAGGACGCAGAACTGGTCCCCACGGAGAAAGGAAATATGAAGGATATTGTATTATAGCAATACACAAGCACAGTCGACGCTGATGAACCCGTCCAGACTTGAGGGTAATTTTAGTACATTTGTCCTCGGCTGGATTCTTTTTCTTAATTGTTGTTATTAAAACTCCCCCTTTTACCCCCTAATGAAGTGTTATACATCCTTTTTTCACTACAACCTGTTATTTCACAATCTGCTGCTGGAGTTGTGTCATATGGCTGTAATAAAAAAACTATAGCACCAGAAGTACAAATGCACTCTTTCATACAAAACCCACAGCAAGTGTATGTATAATATATATAAACAACTTTCTGGACTTTAACTATGCTTAATTTAGGGTTCTTATTGGACACTTGTTTTCCCTATCATCACGCAGCATGTGACGCAGGATAATGCCCGAAATATGCTTGAAAAGCTGCAACTCTCAGCTTTTCACGGAAAAAAGTTTCTATCTTTTATGGTTGGAAAGTTATGCACGGTTATGCACAGGCATCGTATACGATACTACCAGTCTAGAAGGGTTAAATTAAATTGAAACTGTTGAAGTAAAGGTGAAAAATAACAATAAATTGTATTTGGTAACAGATTTTGAGGCAAAACACCAGGACTTGTGTTTTGTTTCATTCACACATGTTGAATAATTAGTCTGTCTACATCTCCAAAGCTCCAAATGACGTCATGTCACCTTTTCCCCTTTAGTTCAGTCGAGATTGGCTTTTATAGGGCTACACTGTAAATTTCTCTGATCTGGTCAAGATTGTAAAACTTATATCAGGTTATTCATCTTGTTTTCAGATTTATTATCTACTTACTAGTTGTGAGATGCTTCATTCTCGTCTACAGGTCGTTTATTTTAAGAGAACTTGTCAAGTAAAATGATCTTGTGCATGGATGGATCATTTCACTACTTTTAAGTCATTTTTTGATACACTGAAGTGTTTATATCTTACATTTTCCAAGTTTTTTTTTTGCAGTGTATCCAAATTATTCTAGTGAAGACGTGTTGAGTTTAAGAACATAGTGGAGCACTTCTTGTATTACCACATGACATCACAGAACTCAGCGTAAATGTGCAGGGTTTGTGTGTTAAACATGTGAATGAAACAAAACACAACTCCAGGTCTGTTTGCGATAAGGAAATTACATTATAACAAAGATCAGAAAATAGAGGCTTTGCACCGTCACATGTCGCCCATGGCACCGGTAACTACGCCGCCATGACACCAGGCACAATATGTCAATGACTTCAGCAGCATCAGAGAAACATGGGCAGGTTTTGTTGTGTATTTGGATGTTCTAGACGCTCTGAAAGGGATAAAATGATTTGTTTCTTGAATGTTCCTCTTGAAATGACTCATCAGGAGCTCAAACAACAGAATTATCTAAAAAAAGACGCGGATTATGGCTAGAGAACATAAACTGCGAAGAGATTTCCAATGGTACCATCAAGACACCTGAAGTTTCATCAAGGTATTTGATATTTAAATTGTTTCATAGCTTATTTAATGAAAGAAGCACATTTACTGAACTAAAATTTAATTCATTTATTCAGGAAAACCTGCACTAGTTTATGATTCAACGAACCCACACTGGGCTCCTATGATCAACATGACGCACGAGTCGAAGAGTCTGTGAGCCAAACCTTGAAAGAATCGGCCATGAAAAGATCCTCGCCAACGTTAGAAAGATCCACTCACAAAAAGTGATTAATTCTAGAAGACATAGTTGTGGATAAACAAGAAAATAAAGAAAACATGGGTCCTACGACGAGTGACATGTTTATATGTGCGCTGGAAGATACAGTTTCTACTGCCACTCACACTGCAAATGTTTTCTTTTTCTGAGCATGTTTTCTCATTTTAGTTCAGTAAAAGTGCTTCTCTCATTAAATAAGTTATGAAACTATTTAAATATCAAATACCTTGATGAAACTTTGGGTGTGTTGATGGTACCATTGGAAATCTCTTCGTGGTTTATGTTCTCTAGACATAATCCACGTCTTTTTTTTTATAATTCCCTTGTTTGAGCTCCTGATGAGTCATTTCCAGAGGAACAGTGAAGAAACTAATTGTTTTATTCCTTTCAGAGCGTCTAGAACAACCAAATACACAACAAAACCTGCCCATGTTTCTCCGATGCTGCTGAAGTCAATGACACAGTGTGCCCGGTGTCATGGCGGCGTAGGTACCGATGCTATGGGGACACTTGATGGTACAAAGCCTCTATAGTGTCATATGGGGCCTTTAATGGAAAAAAAATAATAAATACATTGAAAAGGGTAAGAAAAGGGTTCTAAATACCTTCAGAGAATTGCTGTTTCCCACACATTGCAGATTTGCTAATTGTGAGTCTACGGACGCTCTGTGTTTGTGAATGTACCATATGCTCCCATGTCAGCCCATCTCTGAGATCATATTTCTGTGCCAGGGGTCTCCAGGCAACCATCCCTCAGAGTTTTCCCACCCAATTTAATTGAAAACCAGCAAAAGACCCGGGTTTTGTTCCCTCACGGAGCGTAATCTAAATAGAGCTCCGCCATTGAGGATTTGGGACGGCTCCTAACGCTATAGTGCAGTTTGACACTCGTCCAAGAAAAGAACTGCTAAATGCGTCCTCCCAAAAGAAAGGCGAGAATAGGACGTGAAGTTTTGTCTAAAAAGCGCCTGGTCCCCGGTGAAGTCATTGTGGGAGCGGGTGGGGAGCTGTCCGTGGTCCTGAATTAGCCTGGAGCAGCGGTGAGCGGTGAGCGGTTAGAATGGAGGCTCAGAGCTCTCTGTCACTGTCTGCTCCTCATATACGGCCCACTCCCCTTGGTTTAACCTGTAACCCACCCGGTTTGTGCACACGGGCCGTCGGATATGCTCTGGGCAAAAAGAAAACTCAGAAAAGAAATGTGAATGTACAGATTTTTTTTTTTCTTAAAGCAGAAGAAATATACAAAGATAATATTTAGAGGAAGTTCATGCATGTTTGAGTACTGTATTTTCCAGATTATAAATCGCACTTTTTGAGGGAAATTCATTTTATAAAACCAGAGACCAGGAACTGACATCTTCTGTGTAAAGTCAAGTTGTAGTAATAACAATAGAAGAGAGAACAACAGACTGTTAACGTCACATATGAACAGTTCTTCAGATAAACTATAACATAAACAACAGAACAGAACAAGTTTACCAAACTCTCCATTTCACTCCAGATCACTAAATCCATTCAATTCTTCATCCTCAGTGTCACTTCTGAACAACTCGGCCTCGACCTCCAGAGGTAAACAGAGCGTTGCTTCCTCCTCTGTGTCGCTGTCGTCAGACTCAGCATCAGTTCAACTTGATTTGGATATTAAGGATTAAACTTGATAATCAATACTCGATTCCGATACCAGTAGAATGTGATTTTCAACATTAAATCAGTGGTCCATGTGCGTATACTAGTCTTATACTTATAGCTCTTATACTTTTTCCTGAATAGTTTTAGAATGATCTTGAACTGTGTCAGAAAAAGTATAAGAGCTATAAGTATAAGTATAACACTAGTATACACACATGGACCACGGATTTAATGTTGAAAATCACATTCTACTGGTATCGGAATCGAGTACTGAGTGTCAAGTTTATTCCTTAATATTCAAATCAAGTTCGAAGGATGGCCCGACAGGACGGCCCGAAACCATCCTGTCGTGTCTTTCTGAATCCCGACAGGATGGTTTCAGTGTCACTGAAGTCCAGACTTTGTCCATCCATCCAGTGACTTCAGGAAAGTTTCATGGTGCATCCTCCCAGTGTCACAAGTTTTTCTCTTATTCCAAACTTTCTTTCTGCTGCTCGATTTCCATTCTCAGCTGCAGATTTCATTGTAATCTTGTAAACTTGTAAAGTTTGTAATCTACAAAATCAGATTTTCTTTTTGGGGCATTTGTGTTCAGTCTTCTCAGTTGTCTTTTTTTATTTTTATTTTTTATTTTATTTTTATTTATTTATTTATTTTGGTCACAGGTATATTTTGACATTAATTCACAAACAGTCATATTTAACACACACAGACCGAAAAGGTGCAGGCTGAAGCTTAAGCTTATTCTGCCTTTACCCTTTATTCCTTTATCAGAGCGTCGTCTTAACACCAGTTCATCTTCATAAATACAGCAAGAGGAAACAAACAAATCAGAAACAGAACAACAAAGTTCTACAGCACAAACTAAGTCTCATATTTCATGTGTCTGTCCAGAGTTAAACATTTAAACTTCTTTATAAAGTGAAAGAGACTGGTGCACAGTTTTAGGTTTTCTGTACAGTTGTTCCAGAGCTCCACTGTTTAACAGATTTACAACATTTCATCATGTTTGTTCTGATTTTCTTTTTGATAAACGCGGTCGTGCCTCTGAGCTCATATCGGCTCTTTCGGATTTTGAACATGTTCTGTAAAGATTTTGACAGGAGATTGTTGTTTACTTTGAACATGATTTTCAGAGTATAAAGGTCGACTAAATCATACAATTTCAGAGTTTGAAGGTTTATAAATATCACATTGGTTTATTTGTTATAAGTTGATAATGTGATGCTCTTATTGCCTTTTGCAGGTAAAGACTGGATTTGTTTTAGTCTTATATGCATTGCCCCAAATCTCAATACTGTAGGTTATGTCGGGCATTACCAGTGAGTTATATATAATAAAAAGACTGTTTTTATCTAGGATACATCTGTATTTGTATATAATTGTGATCACTTTGGATAATTTATTTCTAATTTTATTTATGTGTGATTTCCAGTTTAAATTATGATCTATAGTTACTCCTAAAAAATTATTTTGAAAGACTCTTTCTAGTGGTGTATTATTGAGCATAATTTGTACATGATTTTGTACTTTTCGCTTTGCAAATATCATACATTTAGTTTTTTCTATGTTTAGCGATAATTTATTAATATCAAACCAAACTTTTATTTTCTGAAGCTCCCTCTCCACCATTTGAAAAAGCTGCCTTTATAAGTTTGTTTAATGTAAAATTGTTCAGTGGTGCAGAAGTAATGTTGTGATCGACTGACATGATACAGACAGAACAGAGGCTCTTTCTGCAGGAGACATGTGCAGTAGAGTGAAGTGACAGTGGTACAGGAGGAACAGGAGCAGCAGATACTCACACACAAGACTAGAACCTCTCACCACTTCACTGTGAACATTTTAAGTTGCACCAGAGTATCAGTCACAGGAAACACCCAAACCATGAAAATAGTGCAATTTATAGTCCAAAAAAATGGTAATCTTTATGCGTCCTTATTCAATATATATGCCCACTGCTATGTACTTACTTCATTCTCCAATTTCCAGTATATGCTCCACATACAAAATGTTCTCTGCAAACTCAGGATGATTTAGTCAGTCAAATCTTTCCTTTTTGGTTCTTCCTGTGGATCAATCCTGCCCATCACCTTCACCTTTCACTATTGTTCAAGAGAAACAGTTTGAACAGAGGTTTGCAGTCACACATCTGATTCACTTTTGCATTTTTGGAGTTCGCAAACAAATTTCTCGAGTCGTTTTCCGCTGTTAGGATCCAACAACCACACAATTACGATGTCCGAATCCCAAAACTAAAATATGACAATATCAGAACCAGAAACAAAAGTGATATGGTTCTGAAGGCTTGAAAACATCAACTTTGTCAATAGACACATCCCACTGGGAAAACAAACATGGAGGTTTGATGCTCACTTTTTCGGAAAATCCTTCTCAGTATAAATTGTGCGATGTCCGGAAGTCCGAGATTCTTGATGCATCTACAACGACTATAATTGTCTAAATGAAGTTCGTAGAAACTTGTAGCCAACTTTATTACCAAACTGAAAATTGCAACGGAGCTCCAGGACACACTTTGTTATTTGCATGAGGCGAGGGCCGTAATGACCACTCCAATTCCACAAATGTTTCTTTTCCTCATTTTCCATTTAACTTGGACCTCATCTCCCTCTCTCTCCAATCACAACATTACCACTCTGCGCTGGAGTGAACTGCATTCTGGGACAAAGTTACTGAGGTGAGGCGTCCGGCCTGAAAACTAAAATGAACCCTGCACTATTTGTCCCACTGGCTCACAGATAGATCATGAGTAAAACAAGCAGAATAAGCAAAAGAAACTATATACTCCTCACAAGCAGCTGCAGGTTTCATACTCACCTTAAAGAATTTACAGAACACCGTTGTAGTTTGGCTGGACAGTTGTTCTGAATACATACTTGAAGTTTGTCTGGTAAAATGTAGCTCTCCAAACTGGCAAACTGGACTAAAACTAACGACTGTGTTCTAATGTGGAAAGAAAAATATAGTAGCACAGAGCTGAGCAGTGGTCTAACAGAAATCTGACAACTATCAAAGTCAAGGAAGTCAAACAAAGATTTAAACAGACTGTATGTAGCCTGCGCTGTCGTTGTCAGTGTGTGGACAGTGTGTACCGCAGCAGTAGAGGCCTGAATTCATGTATGTTGAGGTAGAGAGGACTCAGCTCAGAGAGTGTCCCTTTTTTTTTCTTTTTTCAACTGGATTTCAGCTTTGAAACTGGCAACCCAAATGACTCATGTGAGGCTCATTCTGCTTTCTAATTGGATAATCATCTGAGAATTAAAACACTAAAACAGTGGTCATCAAACTAAGGCCCGTGAGTCGACTCTGGAGGGCCAGAGTCGACTCACGGGCCTTAGTTTAATGACCCCCTCCACGCCCCTTTGACCGGCCCCCCGCCTCTCTGCCCTCCACCACTTGAACTGGCCCTTTGAGGCAGTCCTCAAATGTTGTCATGCCTATTTTTTAATTACTTTGTTACAAATTATAACATGTCTGCATCTTGTATTTTGATTTTTTTTTTTTTTCCAATTAAAAAATGATATTTATATGAAGTATGTATATATATTTAAATAATTATATGATGTATTTACATTTGCCACCAAATTTGAATCCGAATTTTCGTCACCTGACAAGCTTAAGATTAAACAGTGACAGTCAGTAAGTATGTACGTTTTTTTTATTTCTATCGCACTTTTCACAGACATTTGTCACAAAGACGCTTTACAGATCCTTATTCATTCACTCCACACTCGATGGTGGTAAACTACTGCTGCAGTCACAGCTGCCCTGGGGCAGACTGACTGAAGTGCGGCTGCCGATCTGCAGCATCGGTCCCTCCGACAACCCCTATCACTCACACACACACCACTTTCATACTCAGCGATGTGGGGGGAGCGTCTTGCCTAAGGACACAACAACAGTTTTTGTTGATTTTGATTTTCCCAGTGGTCTCCCATCCAAGTACTAATCAGGCCCGGCCCTGCTGATCTTCTGAGATCTGATGGGAGAAGACTTTGACAAACCGGTATGACCATGTGCACGTGCAGAGTTGCGTTGTAGTGCAGATATCAACAGCAAAATGGTGAGTGTTAAATTAGGAAAAGTTGACAGAGACTGCAGAGTTTTCAAAGAACAATGGACAACTAAATTATTATTATTTTTTTTTTATTCAGTGTAAGAACCGTGCAGTTTGTCTGATATGTAAAGAAAGAATATAATCTGCATTGTCAGAGTCATACAATTCTGTTATACGACCAACCCGACCTCAGCCCCCAGTACAGTCAGGAGCCATAATCTGCCCCCCAGGGGAAAAAAAAGTTTGGTGACCCCTGCCCTAAAACATTATAACTCAAATAAATGGGTCACTGTGTTTAATGCTTTGTAATTAAGAATTAATCAGCATTACTGTTGTTAGCAGTAAACACTTTATTTCCATCAAATACAGTAATACAATACAATAACAACGAAGCAATGTCCCTCACCTGAAAAGTTACGAAGTGCACCTTTAACTTCCATGAGAGCTGACGAAATAAAACTGTTGAAGCAGCAATTACATCCAACTTGTAAAAACACTGAACAATATTTCATTGGTCAAACCTGGGGCAAAGAGTTACAAGCATCACATGGGATTGAATGGCAAAACTAATTAAAAAGTCATATCCATTTTCCTCAAAAAATATTGCATCCCTTGCTCAGAGACACAACAGCAACATGAAAGCTTTTGACATCTAACCCTCAATCTTCTTTTACGTGAGTGGCTCTTCGTCCAGACCCACAGCTGACAAAAAAGACATACTTATTGTTGCTTATTGCGGAACGTATTTACCAAAGTAATTCAATCCAACCAACTTTGATGAGAAAATTGTATCCTCGGAGGTCCCGGTTTCATCTCCCAATCATCACATCCAAAATAAACCCTGTACGGAGGAGCCCTTAATTAAGATTCACTGTTGTGTTTGGCTCTCAGACTCTTAAGCGCCCCCTGGGGACCACACAGCGCACACTTCGGTTTGGGTTTGTTGACAGAGCAGAGGACCTCGGGGCGAAAAGGACAAGGCAATAGAGAAATGCATTCAGGAAAGCAGGGCCAAGCGGATGTTGTTTACTTGGAAACAAAGCTTATCATTTATGCATGGCTTCAGATTTCACTTTTAGACTGGTGCACTGGGGACGCCGATGAGCAGTAACATATGTCAGACCCGTATCAAATATTAAAGTCACTCGGGGTTTTTCAGTGTTTTTCAATTTGGGCTGTTTTTTTGGTTATTGGGGTTTCAAACTTTAATGATGGTATTTCTCACTCAACTTTAACTCCGTCTCATTTACACACTGACGGGGATTATTGGAGCGCTGCGGTAAAGAGGCAGCTGCATTTACTATAATAGAAGCAGGGAAATTGTAAAATGTATTTATATCGGTCTGGCAGAAAGGTTACCATGGTGATTTGAACTCTTCCAGACCGACACGCTTTACAAAACTGAGCTTTCCAACCAAAAAAGATAGAAACTGACTTTTTTTCCCGTGAAAAGCTGAGAGTTGTGGCTTTCGGAGTATATTTCCGGCATTATCCTACGTCACACACACACTGAGTGATGACGTAGGGAAAACGAGTGTCCAACAGGAACTTTGTTTTCAGCCAAACTCATGAGCTCCATCCATTTTGATTGGGCCAAACTTTGCCAAAGAGTGTAGTGAGTCAAAGTGGTCGATGCTCTGAGGATCTTTGTTTGTAGCAATTGAAAGTCGTTCTAAGTGCACTTATTTCTCAAATAAATGGAAAATTACATCTTGGACTGTGTATTTCAAAGTTTTATTTGAGTCCAAATGTACAAATCCAAATGGAATAAACCTCATGGAAATGCAGGAAGTGATGTGGCTCTGTGTCCTTGACCTGACACCAACTGTTTCCACGACTGACACCAGGAAAGTCATGGGGCCATTGCACTTTTTTTGTTTTGTTTTGAGGCAATAAGGATATTTTGAGTTGACTTACAGACTTCATATTTTGCACTTTTGTAGCTAAAGCCCTAGAGAATCAGCAGAGAATCAAACCTGCAACCTGTGTCCATGAAGACGTGATTGCTTTGCCTGTAATATTCCACAGTATGGCATTACATATATGCATCTACAGTATATGAGGGTGATTGTATTGCTCAAGATCCTGTATTCTTACTCTGACTGGGCTCGCCTCTCCACAGAGCTGACCTTTAACTTGGCATCTAAGGCTACGTCCAGACTGCAGGGCTTAATGCTCAATTCAGATTTTTTGTGAAATCTGATGTTTTTGCGAGGTCGTTCACATTTCCAATTAAATGTGACTTGTATGTGACTCCAGTGTGAACATTAAACGGCCCAAAAGTGTCCCACATGTGACACTGGAGACACGACGACGTCAACCGCAGCGAGCGTCTCTGTGTTTACAGAAGTTGTCCAAACATGGACGCAGCATTGAGCACCTGGAGATTTTAAAGTTCCTCTCGTACCAGAGCCAGAACATGAACAACTTACTTGTTTTAAGGAGGAGATTGAGAAGGAGAAGGACGAGGTTTTTGGTCGTGGTGTTTTGTGGGACAGCGGCAGCGACGTCTGTTGAAAGGAACGTGTGGATGTGGAGACGGAGCCAAGAGTGGTGAGTGGTGATGTGCTTCACTTCAGTGACATGGAGTTCATTAACAATTTTCACCTACTTCAGGGCAGAATAGTGACGTTTGTGTCTTGTTGATAACGTGTAGGTGGATGAATGCACTTTGGCCGTTCACACTGAAGTCACATGTCAAAAGATCAGATATGTATCAGTTTTAGGAGCACATATGGGTCTGGTCAAGCAGAAGTAAACAGCAAGGCCAAAAATTCAAGTTAATGCATCTGATATAAAAATGTATTGAACAGATACATATGTACTCTAGTTTATGAAACTGTTGACCTTTTTTCTGTACCATTTTTGGTTCTAAAGTTCCATATGTTTTAAACAGACCATGTATGAAACATGGAACAAAATTATTTCCCAAATTTCAAAGACCTGAAAATCATGTAAATAAATGGATGTATTTCATCATATCTTGTGTTATTCCATCTTTGAACTGTTGATGAAGGTACACGATAAAAAAAAAAAAAAAAAAAAAAAAGTATTTAAAATGATAAAAATTTGCTTGGAAGGACTGACATATTTTATAGAAATAGTTTCCTTTCATTTTGAAGTAATATTAAAGTATTCAGAAGAAAAAAGCGACAAATGATGTAAAATCCTGCACCTTCTACTTGTTTGCACAATTTTCCCTCTGTTACTTTTCCCTCCGTTACCATGACCTTTCTTAATAAAAAATCTCATGAGTCAAAAAGTAAGAGGTTTTTCAACCTAATCTTGTACCATATGGTAGAAAACTATATGAAGCAAATATTCAAACCAGTTTGTTAAGGATATGGAAGTGAGAACCAAGAGTTATCACTGTTTGGATTTATTGCCCAAAAAGTGCTGCATATTTCATTCCCTCCATTACCGACATGAGTTTTTTTTAATTTTTTGCCAACAACTTGAAAGAATATCACAGGTTTAACTTTACCCTGTTGGAGTGTAACTCTTTCCTACATTCTGATATCTTACTTATTTCAATAGTGCCTTTAGTTTCTGAATAAGAGACATTTGAATGTCAAAAATCTGCCCGTTTCCCTCCATTACCACTTGACTGGACACATATCCAAGTGTCCTGGGTCGCATTTGAAAAAATTGGATCTGTGTGGTTCAGACTGTCATTAAAAGATCAGATACAGGTCACATTGGGGCCAAAAAATCTGATTTGGGTCACTTCAGGCTGCAGTCTGAATGTAGCCTAAGTCTCTAGAAGTTTGTGATATCTGTAATAAAATAGTCAACTGATCAAAATATAATGTCATAGTGTGAAAAAAAAAAATTCTAGACAAAGCAAAAACATCTCCATGGACACAACCTTCCATCAGAAGAGCTCCGCAACACCTTTAACACAAATATTTATCTACACTGTCATCCCTTCAGGCCCTTTACGCCCCTGTTCCAATCTCACTTCACTTGAAAGATGAGTTTTAGGTTTGACTTTGCCTTCTCCTGTCTCGCCCCTGTCTCGCCCCTGTCTCCGCACCTGTCCAAATGTCCATCCATCACCAGAACAGCTCAGATGAAGACAAAACGCCGGGCCCTCACCCTCTACGCAAAGGACAACGCACAAAAAACACAACCGCTCTCCTGTTGGCCCTTAAAACTCCAGCTGCACCCGCGCGCTCATATTTCACACCTGTCCCGATTAGCCCACTACGCCAATATTTTAGCAATCATATTAACCTTGCCAGCCAACATCCCAGCATTTTTATTACCCGCACGCCCAGATAATATTTTACCATTATATACACTTTACCCATGATGCATCTGCTCCTGCTCAGTCGGACTCCACTGCCAAAAAGGACCTGCACTCTGGCCAATGGTGGTAAATTACAGCTGTTTTCATTCTGTGGAAGAGGAAATGAAAATCTTGCAAAGGGTCGCAGAAAATTGGCAGACAGAATGTGGAGTGTTGTACCAGTGTGCCTCCAGGGGCAAAGGTGGTGTGCAGAGGTGAAGAGGAGGAGATAGAGAGGCTGAGGGGGGGCTGCTGTTATTGTCGTCGTTAAAGAAGATGGCACCAGTGGATATTTCGCAGTGACATCACATCGGGAAGGTTCTACGTGTGTCTGGATGGTGGAGTGTTCAGGAGTTGGCGATATGGTGATACGAGGCTTTGTCTGGAATGTTTCACAGTGTGGGATTAAATCTATCCATCCATCAGTTTCCTTCTGCTTATCTGGGGCCGGGACAGCAGTCTAAGCAGGGACTCCCAGACTTCCATCATCCTGGACACTTCTTTCAGGTCCTCCAGGGGGACCCCAAGGTGTTCCCAGGCCAGCCCAGAGACATAGGCTACCTTCAGACTGCAGCCTGAAGTGACCCAAATCAGATTTTTTGGCCCCAATGTGACCTGTATCTGATCTTTTAATGACAGTCTGAACCACACAGATCCAATTTTTTCAAATACAACCCAGGACACTTGGATATGTGCTCCTAAAACTGATACATATCTGATCTTTTGACATGTGACTTCAGTCTGAACGGCCAAAGTGCATTCATCCACCTACACGTTATCAACAAGCCACACACGTCACTATTCTGCACTGAAGTAGGTGAAAATTGTTAATGAACTCCGTGTCACTGAAGTGAAGCACATCACCACTCACCACTCTTGGCTCCGTCTCTACATCCACATGTTCCTTTCAACAGACGTCGCTGCCGCTGCCCCACAAAACACCACGACCAAAAACCTCGTCCTTCTCCTTCTCAATCTCCTCCTTAAAACAAGTAAGTTGTTCATGTTCTGGCTCCGGTACGAGAGGAACTTTAAAATCTCCAGGTGCTCAATGCTGCGTCCATGTTTGGACAACTTCTGTAAACACAGAGACGCTCGCTGCGGTTGACGTCGTCGTGTCTCCAGTGCACATGTGGGACACTTTTGGGCTGTTTAATGTTCACACTGGAGACACATACAAGTCACATTTAATTGGAAATGTGAACAACGCAAAAACATCGGATTTCACAAAAAATCGGAATTGAGCGTTAAGTCGTGCAGTCTGAACGTAGCCTTAGATACTAAACTGCAGGGACTGGCCACACACAAACCCTGCACAATTAGGCTGAGTTCTTCTCTCAAACAGAAAACACTCTGTTCCACCTTGTGACGTCATGTGGTAATACAGGAAGTGCTCCATTGTATTTATCTCTCTACACCTTTCCTAGAATCATTTGCATAATTTCAGCCCTGAATTAGTTTATCTGTACAGAACAAAAGCTGTTAACGTGAAAAGTACCACTTCATGACATCACGAGGTGGACAGAGGGACAAACTAATAATATAGGATTTGTTCACACTCATTATTTGCAAAGCTACACATCCATACAACTACACCCCCCTTCAGTTAAACACTTTACTTAAACTCTTGGTGCTAATTACCCACACAGTATGTCCAACGCCAAAACCAGGTGAGAAAGCGCTAAAATAATTGTGAAATAATTATCACAACAAACTGTAAATCTTTTCTCTGGCTCCTCTCCCTCGGCATATGGCTGCTTTCTCTATTACGCCTGCACCACAATATTAATTTCTTCTTGCGTGCCCAGTTTCCCTTCTCTAACTGACCCCTCAGCGCCAGTCCCTTTTCAAAATCGATACCCGGACTTGCAGACTTGTGTTTTTTGGCCCTAAAAAGATTGGCGTCTGCAGCTCAGAGTCATAACCCTGACCCGCGCTAGAGAAACTGTGGAGCAAATAAATAAAATTGCGCAGAGGGGTGCAGAGAGGGGGGGCGTGCGGTTAACCTTTGGGTCCCGGAGGAGTTTGTGTCCGTAGTTTTGGGGGAAACAGGGGAAATGAGTTTTAGCCTGGTTCACTCGGTTTAAACGCGCCGGGTTAAGGCTGTTGGCAAGAGATTTGGGGATGTCGGCTAAAGGCGGTTTGGCATTTATAGGGCAATGGGGCAAAAAAGTATCAAGGTTTCTAGATATGTCTTATAAAGTCTTTTATTTTGTTTCATAAGTAAAAGCAGTGATGGAAAAATGACTCAGTTTTGATACTTAAATAATCCATGTATCATTCGTTCAATCTTTTTTTTTCAAAATAAAGCCAAAAATATGAAAAAAAAAAAAAAAAAAAAAGTTGATTTATCTCTAAACCAAATGAAAAAAAAAAAAAAAAAAAAGGTGGCAGTTTTTTCATTTTTTTTTTTCATTTTTTTTGTGTTTAAATGAATAATGGAAAAACTAAGCCTATGTGCAGATTTGATTGCACATTCCCTAAGCCTATGTGCAATCAAAACTGCACATAGGCTTAGGGAATGTGCAACAATTAAAACTGCATATAGGTTCAGGGAATGTGCAATTATTAACAGAATACAAGAATGCAAAGGGCTTGCCTGTTAAGAATAATTTAAAGGTCCTGTTGGTGCATCACTCGTGGTCACACTTGGTGTCATATTTATTCTGTTCTATGGTGTTTGTTTATGTGGTGCTTTGTGTTGTGTTGTCCTGTTTTTTGATAAAGCATGTTACCCCCTGTCCCAAGACAAATTTCTCCCATGCGAGACAATAAAGGATTATCTTATCTTATCTTATCTTAATGAACAAATGATACACGGATTTTAAAAGGTGCATTGCTTAACTTTTCAGGTGGAGAGTCCGTCACTGGAAATATCATTGCTTTGTCTAGATCAGTGGAGTTAAACTCAAATTCACAGAGGGTCAAAATTAAAAACTGGGACTAAGTCGTGGGCCGAACTAAATATTTATTGAAAATTTTCAACAACATCTGCATGTTTTCTCTTCTTTTCAGATCTGTAATGTTAAACCTTTTCTTTTTAAAATAAATGTTTAATAATAGTTTTGCTTAAACATTGAATCCAGAACAAGCAAAATATAAAATAATAATTCAATTCAATCTTTATTAAGAACACGAGATATCTGGTTCATAGTATTAAAAAGAAAATAGTACGAATAAAAAAGTGAAATACAATGCATGTTATAATGTTTACAGACAGGAGCGCCAGTGTCTCCACAGCTCAGAGGTGAATCTGACAGAGCTCCTCACAGACACACTAGAGCTTCAAAGATTTGATTGCTCAGATTCATTGCTCTACACGTAAATAAATAAATACAACTGATTGTGACAGCACAGAGTCTCACATCACAATTTACAAACATTTCACTGGCGCTACAAAACCTCGGCACTTTCAGTAATATTCTCAAAGAGTCATTATAAGCCACTGTCAAACTCTGCAAACTCGTTTTCTTGTAGTTGCTCCAGAGATGTGCAGTTTACAAAGGTGAGCAAAAACATTTAAAAAGTGCAATTTTGACTTTGAACTTGCGGACAGGCATATTGGCCTGACCATAAAGTTTACTCTGCTGCCTATACATGTCTCTATCGTCTGAGAGGTCATAACAACATTTTAAATAAATAATGTCTCTATAGTCTGTCTGAAGCCGGCGGGCAGCTCAAAAACAGATTTGATTTGATCTTGAGGGCCAAGTATAACTATATCAAGGGCCAAATTTGGCCCCTGGGCTTGAGTTTGACATGTCTTCACTAGAATGTCCCACAGTATAGATTCAACCTGTCTGTGTATCACCAGGAAGACAAGCAGATTACAGCACTACACTACATTACAGTTCAGATCTGTGGAGAGTCCCCCCCCCCCCCCCCCCAGTAGTCAGTAGTTCCTCCAGCAGAGTACATACAGACTATAGACTGAGTAGTTAGTCATAGCTTGACTACAGGACCAGCACAGTCCCATATGCTGTCACATATGGTGTAAAAAGCCTGTAGCATCTTAAAATCTCTTGCTGGTCTCCATGGATACGGGGAAAAAAAACAACTGCTCATTTCACACAATCCATCAGTCCCTTACTTGTGTCCTTTGAACTGCTCATGCTGCATTTCTTATTTGGTTAAAATCTAATGATATGATGCTAAAAACTGAACTCAAATAACAAAAAGTTTCAGAAAACTGCTCAGTGTGTGAGCCAACTCTGGTGCCATGGGGATAAATGATATTGGTCTGAGAAAAAAGCAAAGCTGGACAAAAGTTTTCAAAAGTGAATACAATTTGTCACTGATCCAAGACAATCAGTTGTGACAAGGCTCTGGTTAGTCACTGCTTTATATCTTGGCTGAAGCAAACGACATTGAAATGAACACTCAATAGTTCTTTTTAGTAAGAAGTAGGCGTATCTGTTGTTACTTTGTACTATGAACAAATACTAGTGTGATCTTTTACCAGAACTCTGTCAGCCCTGAAGAAGCTGCTCAGATGACTGGCAAAACATACTGAGTGTGTTTACGTGCACATGAGTGTCCCAGTTATGATCGAGTTTTTGGAGTATCCCGGTTTCGTCATGGTGCATGTAAACGGTTTCAGTATCCTGGTTACTGCTGGTATTTTCCGAGAGTAACAGGGATACGGTGGCATGTACACGCAGTATCCCGGTTACTGCAACATAAAGTTGAGTGCCTATGTGTCCAAAAGACAAACACTTTCCAGTCTTTTCACCGCAACAACAGCGACATAAATAAAGTGACCAACATAAATAAAGATACATGAGTGAAAGATAGAGTGAGGAGCTCAGTCACACGGGAGGAGCTCGGAGTAGAGCCGCTGCTCCTCCACGTCGAGAGGAGCCAGCTGAGGTGGCTCGGCCATCTGTTCCTGATGCCTCCTGGGCGCCTCTCTTGGAAGGTGTTCCGGGCATGTCCCACCAGGAGGAGGCCCCGGGGAAGACCCAGGACACACTGAGGGACTATGTCTCTGGACTGGCCTGGGAACACCTCGGGGTTCCCCCGGAGGAGCTGGAGGACGTGTCTGGGGTGAAGGAAGTCTGGGAGTCCCTGCTTAGACTGCTGCCCCGGTGACCCGGCCCTGGATAAGCGGAAGAAAATGGATGGATGGATTTTAATAAAAAATCTACACGTTGGGTTTGATATGTGCAGTGGATTGTGGGATATCTCATAACTCCTCACGCTGGTTAAACCTCCCGAGCTTCCTCTGCTAAAGAAGCTCATGGTTTGTATTTTTCCTGGTTTATTAAATTGATTTAAATTAATTTTTGCACTTGTACATTTGTAAGATTATGTCAAGAAACTGGGATACTCCATTTGATCATGTACACGGGGATATGAGTGTCCCAGTTTCTCAGTGCACATGTAAACACAGTATCATGAATACTGACAGAACCGGGATACGGATAATAACCGGGACACTGATGTACATGTACACACACTCATTTACTCACATTCACAAACAAATTTTATCCAGTTGGCCGAATTCACTTTCCCTTCACTCCTTGAACGAACGAGGCTTTACACAGAGCTCTTTTAAACCATGACCTCACAGGCTCATATTTGAACTTATCTGAACCACGGCCGTTCTGACTCATTCTCACACCCGATTCCTGTTGTGTCACCAGATCTCCTTCAGTGAGGCACCGCTTTTATTTAACACGCCGTTACCTCATCAAGAAAAAACAATCCTGGAGTTGTGTTTTGTTTCATTCATACATGTTTGAGTAATCCTGTATTATTATTATAATAGTTTTTTTGTTTTTTTTTCAAGTTAACAACTACCAGGCAAGTCCAGGGCTGAAATGCTCCAAATGATTCTAGTGAAGGCGTGTGGAGTTTAAAGCTGCACTGCGCAATTTTTTGGGTCCGTCACCTGCTTGTCTCCATGGAGATGTTATTGCTTTGCCTGAAATGTTCCATGATATAACTTTAAACACATATATCTAGCATTTATTCTTTACAGGTGTTTCTATTGCTCAAAAAATACAATTTGCTGTGCGATTAGGGTTGAGTCTCCGCAGATCTGACCTGGAATACAACCTATAGAGGTTTTGCACCGTCACTTGTCCCCCATGGCAACAGGAACTACACCACCATGACACCGGGCACACTATGTCATTGACTTCAGCAGCATCGGAGAAACATGGGCAGGTTTTGTATTTGGTTGTTCTAGATCAGTGGTCACCAACCTTTTTCAGACAAAGATCTACATGCTTGGTCCGAGAAAAGAGCAGGATCTACCAACATGAACGTAAATAACAACAACAAAAGTGACCATGTTTATAGTTCCAGACAGCTTTATTTTTGCAATCTTGTAACTTAAGGAACACTCATTACAGAATGGGGACTAAAACACTCTCTGCAAGAAAAAATGTGCAACTGCAATACAAACAAAATGCAAACCAAATGCAGTGAAACAACCAAGATAGTGCATATTTGACCACTAAACAGCATTAACAGTATATTGAAGGGTTAATGAGAGAAGTTCTATTATTATCAAACTCAGGGTGATGGCTGAGTCTGAATTTCCTTGGATAATGTTTTGAAGTTTGGTTTATAGTTGCAGACAGCGAAACTGAGACAATCTTTGAGGTGCCTATCAGTCAGACTGTTTCTGTGCTTGGATTTGATGATTTTCATTTGTGAAAAGACCGCCTCACGCAGATAAGTTAAACAAAAGTAAGCACTCACTTTCAATGCACTTCTAATATCACAAATTGTTGAATTAAGCTGGAGATCTACCAGGGACACAGCAAAGATCGAACTGTTGATCGCGATCTACAGGTTGGTGACCACTGTTCTAGACGCTCTGAAAGGGATTAAACTAATTGTTTCTTCACTGTTCCTCATCAGGAGCTCAAACAAGTGAATTATCAAAAAAAAAAAAAAAGACGGGAATTATGTCTAGAGAACATAAACCGCGAAGAGATTTCCAATGGTACCATCAAGACACACTCACGTCACTTTCATCAAGGTATTTGTTATTTAAATAGTTTCATAGTTTATTTAATGAGAGAAGCACATTTACTGAACTGAAATGTAAAAAGAAAACATTTGCAGTGTGAGTGGCAGTAGAAACTGTATCTTCCAGCGCACATATAAACATGTCACTCGTCGTAGGACCATGTTTTCTTTATTGTCTTGCTTATCCACAACTATGTCTTCTAGAATTAATCACTTTTTGTGAGTGGATCTTTCTAATGTTCATGAGGATCTTTTCATGGCCGATTCTTTCATGGTTTGACTCACAAACTCTTCGACTCGTGCACCATGTTGATCATAGGAGCCCAGTGTGGGTTCGTTGAAGACTGACCTTCAGCATCAACATCCCTCTGTCACAAAATAAAAACACATATATTCCACTGAGTCATGTCCTTTAGTCTGACAGAAGCGACGGCACACAAGAGTGTAGTTTTTTTCCCTCCTCCTCTTAGTTTATGCAAATGAGCCATGTGCTTTTAAGTTTTGTTTCTGTGAGACTTGCACAAAGCTGCATTAAACACATTCTAATGTCAAACAGGCTGATGTGGCTCTAGAGTGTTTATGTTTATATGTTGTAAAGTTGAGTTGATTTATGCAGATTAATAACAGTAATAATAATGATGATACTTATTATATAAAAACGTTAATGATTAATCAAAAATCTATCATTAATTCTCCCGACAATCGATTAAGAATATTTCATCGAATGCCCATCCCTAACCAGTGTTGGGAAGGTGACTTTTAAAATGTATTCCCTTACAGATTACAGATTACATACACCAAAATGTAATTTGTAACAGAATTAAATTAAATTAGAATTAAATTACTTAAAGTGAGTAACGTAATCTGAATACTTTGGAATTACTTGATTTGCTGCAGAGAAGCAAAGACATTGTAATGTAAGACATTTTGTCTGCTAAAAGAAAATAAAAAAGCCCAGACTTTTCTGAACCAAAATTAAAAATATTATTGATAGAAGAAGAGGAGACACGTCCACGCAGCATCGTTTAGTCCTGTTAAATCCTGTTTAAACCTGTTTTAGACCTGATTTAGTCCTGGTTTAGACCTGATTTTACTTCTGGATTAGTCCTGGTTTAGTTCTGGTTTAGATCTGGTTTAGATCTGGTTTAGTCCTGGTTTAGTTCTGGTTTAGTCCTGGTTTAGACCTGGTTTAGTGTTGGTTTAGACCTGGTTTAGACCTGGTTTAGTTCTGGTTTAGACCTAGTTTAGACCTGGTTTAGTGTTCGGCAATAAGTGGAAGTACGGGGAAAAAAAAGGGGGATTTAGCCCAAAATGTGAAAACAGGAAAATACCACCGTGTAATCCATTTATTTCAACAAAGTAACTGTAATCCAATTACCACTCATTGAAACAGTAACTGTAACTGAATACAGTTACTCATAATTTGTACTCTGATTACGTAACTCCGGTACATGTAATCTGTTACTCCCCAACACTGTCCCTAACCTGTACTGCTATTGTTAACAGTTTTATGACCCAGGGAAGCGCTCCAGCTCTTTTTGATAAGATATAATATGAGTCATATGGGCCCTTTAGAGACCAGCTCCTCTGATTCACTGAAACCTTCTGTCGCTGTGTAAGGTTGTGATCCCACGTAAGTCTAAAACAATCAACAAAACATTAGCGGTACGTGTCCGAGCGACCCTCCAAACTTCTCCCCACACTTAAGTACAGTCATCTGGCATTTAAAAGACATATTTGTGGAGCCGCAACTTCAGCGACACCCGTTATTAGACCAGTGTACAGCGTGAGTCATATGCCAGCTCTGTAAGTCAGTGTTAAGAGAGGAAAACACATGGTGATCTTTCCTCGGTGTCAGTGGGAGGTTTTAATGTCACACAAACAAATAGTGACATTTATAATATGAATAATTAAGGTTTAAACTCGGTTGGTGTGATCTTGTGCTTTGTGTGTAACTGGGGGTTGTCTTCTTTTCATGATGCGACCTAAACAAGCCGGATTACAAAGTTAAAGTTGGTTCCTTTGGACAAATGTCGGCGTAATCCCTCATCCCTCGTCCAGGGTTAGAGCTGTTTGCTGTTGGTTCCTTTTCAGACTCAGTGTGTTCTCAGTAAGAGTGTGCGAAAATATCGAAACAGTAAAATATTGCTACTAAATTTGGTGATAGTATCGTTATCATGGGTTGCTTTTTTTGGGTATAGGTAAAGGCATGTCCTGAACCAAACTGTGGATTTAATTTTATTAGTGTGTTTGAAAGGGACAATGTATTAACATCAGTATAAAACCCTGTGTAACTTTTCATTTCCTGTGTTTTTCTCTCATCTCTGTGTCTGCTGTGGCAGAGTCGAACAGCTCAGGTGCACTCCACTGAAAACCTGTCAATCAAAAGTCCCACAGTCCCACCTCCATCGCTGCACCGCAGACCTGTCCCGACTCACACTCCCGTGAGCCACTGCACACGCACACGCACACACACACACACACACCTACAGATGCACACACACACACACACACACACCTACAGACGCACACACACATTGTCAGCAGTAAATTTACTGGGCTTGAAGGACTTGGGTTTTGTGGGCTCCAGTGTTTTCCTCCAGTGAATGTTTTGGTATTAAATGAAATAGAGGAAAATATAACTGTGACATTATGTCATTCAAAGTTGTTGAGAAACTCTTGTTCAGTTTTCTTATTATTTCAAAATGGTATCAGCCTTCAAAAATACAGTTAATTGGAAGAAGTAAACAGGGCTAAAAACCTCTAAACCACACAGACTTCAGCAGAGCAGAACCAGGTGGTAAACAAGACGCCAGGAAAAGAGGAAGTCTGAAATCCTGCTCTCAACTCCAACTCCCATGAGTCTTTGCACCCTGTTCTTTCAACAATTTCAACATTTGTTTTTCTTGGGTCTTTTTTTTCCCTCAGTGTTTGAAAAAGAAAGTGTAGTTGTTGTTTTTGTACTTGAGGAAAGCTGAAGTGTAATATTTCTGAAATAATGTCATCATCTCAACCAGGTATTGTTACAACTTTTCAAATTTGTTTCTAACTTTTTACAAACTAATCCAAGTTTGAGGCAAGGTCTGAGGGTTTGGACTTGGAGAGCACTAAACAAGGTCTGAACCATCAAGACTGAGTTGGGACTGCACAAGAGGCACAGTGGCAGAGTGGTTAGCATTTCAGCCTCACATCAAGAAGGCCTTTCTTTGTAGAGTTTGCATGTTCTTCCTGTGTCTTCTTATGTGTCTCTAATCACTAAAAACTGATTTTATTGATATTAAAATTCAAGTTTTACTGCAGCAACATTTCCACTGCTCTTCTCAGTCCCTTTGTGTCTCAGTCAATGGTCTCAGCTCAGCTGAACAGGAGGACTGGTCAGGGAGGGTCAGCAGCCTCCAGGGGGCGCCAGGTGACAGGAAAGGTATCATTCTTACTCCACTCTGGTGTTTCATTTAGTGATAAAATGGTTCATACCCTCAAAGTATTTTCCTCTGGAAATGCCACGTTTCATCCCACATGTGGTGTAAAAAGCCTGTGTCCTTTGAACTGCACATGCTGCACTTCTTAGTTGGTTAAAATCATAGTCAAGCAATGTTAAAATCAAATCATCACCATGAGATGACAAACAAACCATGACCCCATGACTTTCCTGGTGTCAGTCATGTTTACAGCTGGTGTCAGGTCCAGGACACAAAGCCACATCACTTCCTGCATTTCCATGAGGTTTATTACATTTGGATTTCGACATTTGGACTGAAATAAACTTGAAAATAAAAACAGCAAGGTATGTGTAATTTTCCATTTATTTGAGAAATAACTGCACTTAGAGCGGCTTTTTACAAACACAGACGCTCAGAGCATCGACCATTTTGACTCGCTACACTCTTTGGCAAAGTTTGACCCAATCAAAATGAATGAAGCGCATGAGTTTGGCGGAAAACAAAGTTCCTATTTGACACTTGTTTTCCCAACGTCATCACGCAGCTTGTGATGATGACGTTGGATAATGCCGCGGTAAGTAAGTTTCTATCTTTTATGGTTGGAAAGTTATGCTGGAAGGGTTAAAAACTGAGCTCAAAACACAGAACGTTTCAACTACGTTTCGATTTTCAGTTCCTAATTGTGCCAACATGCCTATAAATTGCACATAGCAGTTTTTTTTTTTTTTTTTTTGTTTTTTCCAGTTGGACTTATTAATCAGTTCCAACTCAATACATTTTTTCCCCAAACCATAACTAGAACTCAACACCCACCCAGGACTAATCTAGACCCAGGAGAGTAATAATTCCTTCTAGTCTCTTCAGCTCTCAAACTTCATTCACATATATTGCTGTATATTGTTCACTAAACCGACTCCACACCAGTATATTAAAGCCTTAACCTGTATCTGCAGACTTGTTTGTTGAGTGCACTGGAAGCTGTCAGTCACGGCTCCCTTTCTCCCAGAGCTTCACAGAAACCTCAGCTAAAGTCCCACCACCGCACGCTCTGTTTTGACTTCCTTCGCTCGAACAAAATTAGGTTTACTTTGGTGTGTCCCCGGAGAAAGACGAGCAGCAAGCCAGGGCCGGAGCGCGAGAAGCAAAGAGGATTTCACAGGGTCAGACCAGTGCGAGGCTGTGGGGAGATGGAGTTTGGGGTAGCAATCGCTCAGTGGCAAAGACTTCAATCACAGACACAAAGGACGGAGGTTCAGTTCCAATGCTGCTTAGTGCATGTAAAGATTAATATATATACCGTATTTTTTGGACTATAAGGCACAATATCAATAATGTTGAATTCCCTCGTCTATTTTTATACATAAGGTTCACCGGATTATAAGGCACATAAAGCCAAACAAATGGACGACATTTGAGATTGATCCTTAGTTCAGGCGTCCATGATCCATCGGCAGATCATGGTGTAACTTGCCCACTGTTGCCTCCCTGTCTTGGTGAATGTGGATTAAGAATATTTGTTTTTTATTTCCTACGAGGACGACTCAAATATACATTGAGTAATAATGTGTTTAATGCAGCTTTGTGTGCATTTGTTTACGTTTTACAGAAACTAAACTTAAAACCACATGACTCATTTGCATAAACTATAAGCTCTGAAAATAACAGTTTGCTCCTTGTGTGCTGATGCGGTTCAGCTTCTGTCGGAATAAAGCACACGAGTCAGTGGAATATGAGTGTTCTTGCTGTGACAGAGGATGTTCTGCTGATGGTGAGTCTGTTCTGTGGTTGTGTTGGTTCATGTGAAACTTTTCAGAGATTATAAGTCTGCAGGCCATGCACATATGGTCTTATATTCTCTGTAGCATTTCGTTGATGTCATAAATGTTGATGCAGAACTATACCTCGCCTGTTACTCCACGAGGCTCCTGGCTACAGGAGCCGTAATGCTCCGACAATCCATCAAGTGGTGCAGCTTCGTACTTTACCAAACTCGTACTAAAACATTTTGACAGATTTTTGAGCACCGTGTACCACATAAAATCTGTTTCAGGTCAGTAGGCACAACCAGAATTAATATATAAGACACACCGGATTATAAGGCACACACTGTCAATTTTTGAAAAATGTAAAGGATTTTAAGTGTACCTTACAGTCTGAAAAATACTGTGTATGTTACACAGTATGTGTATTAGACTATGTGAATGGAAGAACATTTAGCTCAGCTGGTTGAGTGATGATCCCGTGAGCTGAAGTTTGGTGGTTAGAATGTTGTTCTTGACATGATCCATCATTGACTGAGCAGTCAGATCCACTGACCCACAGGTGTGATTCCAGCTCCTACAGATGAACGCTGCTGTTGTGTCTTTGGGTAACCCAACCCAACTCGCCCCTGGTGTCTCTGTACACTGCTGTATGAATGTGTGTGTGAAAGGGTGAGTTTCTTGATGTAATGTAATTGGAGTGCCTTGGACGTGGAAAAGTGTTATATATAAAAATGACCATTTGCCATATCGATCTTTTGTTTAGGAGATATAAACTTACAGAATAAAGGGTTATTCAAACATGTGCAAATGAAACAAAACACAACTCCAGGTCTGTTTTTGATGTGATGAGGTACATTATAACATGGCTTAAAGCTCACAAGAGTCAATACAGAACCTTTGTAATACAGAACCTTTAAAAATCATCCATCAGGGATATCCAGCCCCTGTGGCAAGGCCTGATAATTATGATCAATGAGCCGATACGATGAGCACCTTTAGACCTGTTTTCTCAGCTTGGTTGTACTTTTCTCTGTAATTCTTTTCTTCGGATAACATTGGCTCTGATCCTGAACGAGGGCCAAAACTCTTCAGTACATTCGGACAGACTTTCAGAACCACCCCACTGCAGTGAGGAGAGCCAGTCAGATGATGCATTGACCTACCGTCCAACCATCAACAAAGCATTCATCACTAAGTGCAGCCCTGGCCCTGGCTACAAGCTCTCTTATAGATTTGCTCCAACTAAATATGGACAGTTTTGAAAAAGCTCTGAAAAACTTTTGGCTCGTGGCGAGAATTCACGGACAGACAGATTAAATGCACCGTGTAGCCAAAACATTCCAGTAGAAGCTGCTGCTTTAACTTTCTGAATCTGTGGAAATATTATAATATATTCCTTTGAAAGTTTCACCAGGTCTCAAATCTGGGCCTTGTTCATTTCTCTCTTGTGATTCTTTTCTCTCTTTTTTTTCACCAGGTAAAAGAGGTTTATGTTTCTATATTTTGTTCTAAATGTTATGAGACTTTTCTAGAGGATATCTTCCACATTTGAGAGACACGTGCTACAAATCAGTAGCTGTGGTTCGATCATCTCAAGTCTGGACAGGGATTTTTCACGCTCTATAAAATGAATAATGAGCAGGTGACACAAGTATAAAGCATTATTCACAACAATTAAACATCTAGTCATTTTGTACAATTTAAAGGTGCATTGTGTAACTTTTCTTTTGGAGGGTCTGTGGCATACTTTTTTTTTTTTTTTTTTTCCATGGAAATATTATTGCTTTGTCTGGAATGCAGAGGTGGGCCAAGTTGTTGTTTTGCGAGTCTCAAGTAAGTCTCAAGTCTTTAGCCTCAAGTCCGAGTCAAGTCCCAAATCAAAGACAAGTCAAGTCAAGTCTTGAGTCACTGGGCCATAAGTCCAAATCAAGACCAAGTCATCTGCTTTGAGCTTCAAGTCATTTCAAGTCTTTAAACCAAAGTTTCAAGTATAACTCAGATTTATGCAATTTATATGAATTAAATTGTATTTAAAAAGTTATGGTATATTTATATTTCAGTATTTATATAAAAATTATATAAATGCTAATTTTTCATTTAATGTCTTGATCTATCTTAGTGTGAATCATTATGGTTACAATAGACAGAATTCAGATTTCAGATGCTTAATAGCAGTTATTTTGTCATGACATTTAAGGGTCATATTCTATATACAGTGGTCCCTCGCTATGTTTTTTTTGTTGTTTTTTTTTTCAATTTTGTGCATGCTTTTATTTGTTTGTTTTATTTTATTTTTTTACAGCGTATGTTGTACTGCGAAGGTGCAAGTCTCCAAAAATGGAACTGTGCAGGACTCTGCACTGTAGGGCTCCATTATGGAATAAATTAATCTTCAGTTCATTACATAAAGGAGGAGAAAAATAACATAAGGATGACAGCAGCAATAAGCTTTACGAAGGATGCACAGGATGCACCTGTCCTGTGTGAGAAAAGTGTATAAAGTGTGTGGTGAGGGGTTTTACAGCCTTAAAACAGATAGAATAATTATAAAATATAAAGTTGATTACTTTGTGGATTTCACCTATCGCGGGTTATTTTTAGAACGTAACCCCCACGATAAACGAGGGACCACTGTAGTTCCCTGTTTTATTGAATTGTACTTTATTTTACTGTAGTACATTTGATGATACTACATCACAGTACTTTAGTTACATCCAAACTACCAAACAAAGAAGTGGGAGGAACATGTTCCAGTTTGTTCTTGTAATATTCAGCACTGCATTTATCGCCTGTAAAGAGAAAAGTATAAAAAAAAAAAAAAAGTCTTCTCGCGTCACAGGCCTCAAGTTCGAGTCAAGTCCCAAGTCACTGACCCTCAAGGCTAAGTCGAGTCCCAAGTCTTAGTCCATTTTATCATCATCAAATCCTAAAAATAGTGACTCAAGTCTGACTCAAGTCCAAGTCACGGCTCTCAAGTCCCCATCTCTATTGGAATGTTCCACAGCATGGCATTAATCCTTTCTCTCTTCATGGGGAGCAAACCAGACATAACAGAAGTTTCGTGTCAGCTCTGTGGAGAGGCGACCCTGCTCACATTCAGAAAGTATTTTTGAGTTATAAAACCACCTGGTATTGAATAAATGTGAGGTAGATCTGTTTAATGTCACACTGTGGAACATTTCAGGCAGAGCAATGACATCTCCATAGAAACAAACAGGTGACGAACTAAAAAGTTACAAAATGCACCTTTAAGTTAAACCTCTTGTCTCCTCAGCATAAACTTACTGAAGTTTAACTTAACACTTGGACTGTAATAGCACAAGTAGGAGTCCACACTCGAGTAAAACAGATTCTGTAGGGCGTTAAGTGTTTCACCACTTTAACAAACATACTGTAGAATCCTGCTATACTTTACACGTTTAAAATGAGGCGTAGAGTTACCTCATGCCTGGGCCATCTGGTCACGCCGGAACACACAGGGACCTTATGTAAGAACAAGTGTACGACTGTTGACTTCCCCTGTGTTCTAAAGGATGTTGAATGTATGTATGGATCGCACAGAGTAAATGACATCGTGGAGAGCATCTGACCCCGTGTTTGTCCGTATGTTTATGTTTCTTGTTCTGCGGTGGTCGGGTTTCAGCCTTACTTACCTTGGCCATGTCTCTGAGCTCTGAACATCTTGTACTTCTGGGTGCTCCAGGTTGGCTGCAGTTGTGGAATATGACAGCGTTGGAGGATAATGGGTTCCTGGTAGCTTCATAATCCGTGTATCATTCGTTCATTCGTTTTTCAATATAAAACCAAAAATAAGAAAACGGAAAAAAAATATATATATATATATTTCTTCATTATTTGTCTCCAAAACCAAAATGAAAAAACAGATAATGATTTGTTTTTTTCAGTTTTCGATTTTGTGTTTAAGTGAAGAATGGAAAAAATGGATAACGGCCGTTTCCCGTTTACGTGACTTCTGTGACTGCGATGTCGAACTTTTGCACCGCATACGGACTGAACCAGGACTGATCCAGGTTCAGGACCAGAGCGGGACCAGAGTGGACTCCGAGCTTTGATTCCGAGCCTCAGCGGGGTCTGAGCCTCAGCTTCGAGCTCTGACCTGGTCTCGGTCTCAGTCCCGCTCTGGTCCCGGTCTGGTCCCAGACCTGGATCAGTCCTGGTTCAGTCCGTACGCGGTGCAAAAGTCCGACATCGCAGTCACAGAAGTCACATAAACGGGAAACGGTCATTATCCATTTTTTCCATTCTTCATTTAAACACAAAATCAAAAAACTGAAAAAACGAATCATGATAAAAAAAAAATCATTTTGGTTTTGGAGACAAATAATGAAGAAAATTGTTGTTGTTTTCATTTTCTTATGTTTGGTTTTACATTGAAAAGCTAATTTGATTGTTTTTTTGTTTGTTTTTTTCCCAACACATTTCTTGCGACACTGTTGAATATTTGCAACAAAATGTTTCATGGATCTGATGCCCTGATATTTTTGCAATTCAAGAGTGTAGCATCCCTCTGAAAGCCCTTTTTTTTGGTTTTTTTTTTGGACTTTTCAGAGTGAGTAAAGTCTCTTTTTTGGCCCATTTTGTCAAAGGAAAGAAATCTGCCTCATAATTCTTCACATCACGATATTGGGTGTTGATCTCCTCAGGCCAAACTGCCTCATTCACTGGATACTAGTGATGGGCGAATGGAGCCTCGTGAAGCACTGACACCTCAGTCGTAATATTGTCTCAAATGGTTGGACGTGTCTGAGGCCTTGGAGAAACACTGACCTCTAGTGGACAAATTTAACCATTGGCACGATGCAGGTGTCTCAGCATCGATGAAGTATTGTTAGTGTAAGACAATAGTTGTGTGCAGAGTGACACCGTACCTAACAACAACAACAATAATAATAATGATTTAAAATAATATGTAAAGAGCAACATAAATAGCAGCTGTAAATAAGAAAATAGGTGTTACCTTGTTCGGTGGAATTAGATCAAAATGATCCCAAACCATGGATCACTTTTTTCCACTTGTAGATGCCATCGAAAATGAAACAAATGCCAAAAGTCGCCAAAATCACCACTAACGTCACACAATCCTCCTCACTACTCAACATTTTTAAGAAATATTGGTGCATCTTTTATACTGTAGCAATTTAGTGCTTGTCAAACCATGAAGTGTGCTGAACTCTCTGAAGCACTCTGAACCAATCACAGAGTGGAACATTCGCCGAGCCAATGAAACGCTTCGATACACTGAAGCGATCGACATGCAGAGCGAAGCAGTGGGGGGAGGGACTGACACTTCCACACTTTGGTCACGTGAGCGGCTGCTGTGAGACGAGCTCTGAGGCAGTGCTTCAGAGTGATTTGTTTCAGAAAGAACGAGACGTGCTCCAGAGCTCCGACTCATTTGACCATCACTACCGGATACACTTCAATCCAATAACAATTAGAGTATGTTTCTACAGCTTGGAGTTGGAGAATATGCACAAAAATCATGATATGGTCAAAATACACACTTGCCTAATAATTGTGCCCACAGTGTCAACCTGGAATTGTGTTTTGTTCCATTCAAACAGGTTAAACACACAGACACTGACACTGCACTCGAGTAAAACAGATTCTGTAGGGCGTTAAGTGTTTCACCACTTTAACAAACATACTGTAGAATCCTGCTATACTTTACACGTTTAAAATGAGGCGTAGAGTTACCTCATGCCTGGGCCATCTGGTCACGCCGGAACACACAGGGACCTTATGTAAGAACTGTTGACTTCCCCTGTGTTCTAAAGGATGTTGTATGTATGTATGGATCGCACAGAGTAAATGACATCGTGGAGAGCATCTGACCCCGTGTTTGTCCGTATGTTTGGCCTCACTCTGGCCATACTGTTTCCCTGGAGGCAGAGAAAGGCAGAAGCGTGTATGTGACCCGTGTGTGAGTCATTATATTGAATATGGAGTCAGATGGACAGAATATCATGTACATATGGGCTGAGATTGTACTGAGTAAAAGCAAACACAGTCCACAGACACACGTATGTATATTTGCTCCAACTTCATGTCTTCTTCCATCCATAGATCTCCTCCTTTCTTCTTTCTCTAGATTTCAATTCACTAATGTTTCAAATACAGTGATATATTATCAGTGTTGGGAAGGTGACTTTTAAAATGTATTCCCCTACAGATTACAGATTACATACACCAAAATGTAGTTTGTAAAGTAATCCATTAAATTACTTAAAGTGAGTAACGTAATCTGAATACTTTGGATTACTTGATTTGCTGTAGAGAAACAAAGACGAGGAAATATTCACATAAAATGTTTTGTCTGTTAAAAGAAAATAAAAAGTCCAGACTTTACTGAACCAAATTAAAAATATTATTGATAGAAGATGAAGAGACACGTCCACACAGCAGAATTTAGTCCTGTTAAATCCTGTTTGAGACATAGTTTAGACCTGGTTTAGTCTTGGTTTAGTCCTGGTTTTAGACCTGGTTTAATCCTGGTTTAGATCTGGTTTGGACCTAGGTTTAGACCTGGTTTAGATCTGGTTTGGACCTAGGTTTAGACCTAGGTTTAGACCTGGTTTAGACCTGGTTTAGTCTTGGTTTAGTTCTGGTTTTAGACCTGGTTTAGTCCTGGTTTAGATCTGGTTTGGACCTGGTTTAAACCTGGTTTTAGACCTGGTTTTAGACTTGGTTTAGACCTGGATTTAGTCCTGGTTTAGTCCTTGTTTAGACCTGGTTTAGTCCTGGTTTAGATCTGGTTTAGACCTGGTTTTAGTCCTGGTTTAGTCCTGGTTTTAGACCTGGTTTAGTCCTGGTTTAGATCTGGTTTAGACCTGGTTTTAGTCCTGGTTTAGACCTGGTTTTAGTTCTGGTTTAGTCCTGGTTTAGACCTAGTTTAGACCTGGTTTTAGACCTGGTTTAGATCTGGTTTAGACCTATTTTTTGACCTGGTTTAGTGTCCGGCAATGAGTGGAATTATCGAGGGAAAAAAAAAAAACAAGAAAAGGGATATAGCCCAAAATGTGAAAACTGGAAAATACTTCTGTGTAATCCATTTATTTCAACCAAGTAATTGTAATCCAATTACCACTCACTGAAGCAGTAACTGTAACTGAATACAGTTACTCATAATTTGTACTCTGATTATGTAACTCCAGTACATGTAATCTGTTACTCCCCAACACTGTTTATTATTCATTTTTAGACTATTTCTTTACACCAGGGGTCTCCAGCCTGTAACTTGGAGCCTCCAGTAGCTCTCCACTCCTTCCAAATAGCTCACCAAGGAATTTGTGAATTCTATGTACTGTGGATAATAAGTCAAATTTGATTAGTGGATAATGGTTTATGTTTTATAAGCATCTAACTGTTACCCGTCTAAGGTTTGCCATGACTCTTATATTTACTCAGCTTCTTTGCGATTGCTGAAATTGGTAGCTCTCTGGTATTTTTGTTTTGGAAAGGTAGCTCACTGGAGAAAAAAAGGTTAGATTTCCTGACGGTCTCTCTCATGATCAGTGCTTTCTGCTGCTTCTTCTTCTGATGACTGCAAAGAAAATGATCACTATCTACTGGCTGAAACCTGAAATACCGACCACTGATCAGTGGATCTCAAAAATCAGACAAGTTTATACAATGGAACTGTTAACGGCTCAACTACAGCTCAAGGTGCCAACTGGAAGAAAAAGAAATGGAGCCCAATTATTGACTTTTTCAAATAAGACATGTATGCCCTGATATGCCTTATTTTTTATATTTTTTTTATTTAATTTTTTTAAATATATAAATTGTGTGAAGGCCCAGTCTCAGGACACTGTTGATGCAAATTGATTTGTGGCAATAAAAGTTCAAAAAAAAAAAAAAGAAAAAAGGTTAGAGACCCCTGCTTTACACTTTAGCCTTGTCAAGTGCAAACTGTATTACTTATACTTTAACAGAACATGATCGTTAAAGAGCTCATATTACGTGACTTTCTGATCTGTTATAATGTTGTTTCATTGTTCTGTGTGCATTATTATTTGGCAACTTCTATTTATAAGGATAAATTTGACTGAACAACTACAGTTCTCTCAGTCAGTCCAAAATGTTAAAAAAGCTCAAACCTTCAAGGCCACAAGTTCTCAGTAGGGTTTAGGTCAGGCGAGGAAGGGGCCATGTCATTAATTAATGTATTAATTTATTAATGTATGTATTTATTTATTATTATTATTTTATTTTATTTTTTTATTCATTTATTTTTTTTTTCTCTAAAGGGCCGTTCACACCAAAGCGTCAAAGCTTCCACTTTCAATGTAAAGTCTATGTGGACGCGCGACTAGAGCGTCCTGTGTTTTTGCGGTGCGTTTTCGGCGTCAGCGCGGCACGAATCTGGCGTCGACGCAGCGCGTCTTGAGCGTTTTGGCGTCAGCGGTCTAGACGCGCGTCCAAGGCGTCAGCGTCAAGAAGCTGAAAATGCTGAACTTTTCGCGTCAGACGAGCCGTGTCAACCAATCAGGGACGAGTATCCAGTGACGCAGCGACGTTATTATCAGGAAGAAAGACCCGAGAACCAGAGCACGAACCACAAACATGAACGGAGAATAAATATATACACCACAATCACGAAGCCGATTGCGAGGACTACACCAGGACCGGACCAGGACTAAACAAGGACTAGACCGGGAGTAGACCGAGACTAGACCGAGACTAGATCGGGACCAAACCAGGACTAGACCGGGGCTAGACCGGTATTAGACCAGGACTAGACTTTTGATGCTTTGGTGTGAACGGCCCTTAAGGCCTTTAATCCAAATCCATTTTATTTCTACAGCACATTTTACAAACAAAGCACTCTCCAAATCATCAAATGAAGACAACTAAAAGGTAAAAAGGTGCTAAAATTTGTCAGTCCTAAAACAATAAAATCAGTAAAAGCAAATAAAAGTAAAAACATAAAAATCATAAAAGCAGTAAATAAGTAAAATAAATAAAATAAAAGACACAGGGGGCCACACGACTAGGAGTGTGCAAAAATATCGGAATATCGATATATCGTATTGTTTAATGTGATGATACAGTATTGATATCGTGGGCTACTGTATCGATATTTCACCAAGAGTATTTTTACATGTGTTTTACAAAATTATTTTGTTACAGCTTCAGTTTTGTTGCTTGTGGAGTGAAAGGAAACTCATTTATTCAACACATTTGACATTTTCACTGTTTTGATGATTAAAATGTTTGTGTTTCATATGAACTTTGCACAAGAAGTGGTTTAACAAAGACTTTTAGTGTCACAGCCATGATTTAGCCTTTATTTTTTATTGAACTGTATCAAATTGATTTGAAATATATCATATTGAATCGAAAGTGCACTGTATCGAGATATGTATCGTATCGGCAGCGACATCTTAATGATACCAGCCCTACACACGACACACGCAGGTGTTAAAAGCCAGTGAATAAACGTGGGCGTTAAGACGAGACGTAAAACTCTCCACTGTGGGGGGGCAGAGTGTTCCAGAGTTTGGGCCCCGTCCCCTCTAGTTTTAAGTCTCGTTTTAGGCCCCACGAGCTGGAGCTGGACCTCGGACCCCAGAGCGCGGGTGGGGTGTACCGTTGGTGCATAAATGAAGCATTGTCCTGCATAAAAATCAAGGTCCTCAATCAAGATTCAGACTTTTTCCCATACCACGACCACTGGCAGTAGGGTCTGAAGTTCATTTTGACTCCATCTTCAACTCGAAAGTCGAAGTGGAGCTCTGTGCGCATTGCTGAGTCAGCCACGACCCATCCATCTGCTCCGTCAAGAGTCTCTCTCATCTCATCAGTCTGTAAACCTTTGGAAATCTTGACCTTTCATCTTAAGTTTCTTGTTCTGTGGTGGTCATTTTTCAGCCTTTCTTCCCATATGGGAAAGATACAGACAAATCATACACCATTTTAACATGTTTCATATGAATCCTAAAAGATTTGTATAAGACAGTGAAAACAGTTACAAGATCTTTGGTAAATATGTGCAGCATGAAACATATAAAACTTTGAAACCTGCAAGAGCTGAATATGACACTAATCCCACACACAATGTCCTCACAAGTGTTGGACAAATGTCATTTATTTCATAGAAAAACAAGTGAAATGGTGATTGTTTCCTTAAACTTGATTGTTGTGTTGTGTGTGTATGAGAGTGAGAAAGAAAATGATCACAGTGTGTGTGTGTGTGTGTGTGCAGTGTGTAATGTGTGCATTCACTGATCTCACAGTGAACAAACATCAGGCTGTAAAAATATTTTTACTCTGCAAAATCCTAATTATTACAAAGGTTATATTGACTTGTAATATTCCAAAAAGCAGCTTTACACTTCTGTTTTTTTCACATGCCTCAACTGACAAGACGTCATATCAGTTACAAATACCAAGGTACTTGTACTTGTCCTCAATATCTGCTGTTGTTCCCTCTGGTAATAAGCAGCTGGTTTGCTCAATTGGAAAGTCACTGGACTTTCACATGGTAGATCTGGGTTTGAATCCCAATTCAGACATATAATTAAAGAATACAAACATTACATGGAACATACAAAGAAAATGTAGTTTATCATGTACATTACCTGTAAATGTCATGCAAAATGTTCACTTTATCTTTACTAGTTTTTCATAATATAGTTGTATGAGAAAAATGCAAAAGGGGAAACACTTTCAGGAGTAAACCACACATGACACATATGAACCTTATATAAAGATTTACTACAAAGACACTGGTCAATTCTTATATTTTTTTTCCATTTTTTTTTCCATGTGGGTTACCTTGGCCATGTCTCTGAGCTCTGAACATCTTGTACTTCTGGGTGCTCCAGGTTGGCTGCAGTTGTGGAATATGACAGCGCTGGAGGATAATGTGTTCCTGGTAGCTTCATAATCCGTGTATCGTTCGTTCATTTGATTTTTCAATATAAAACCAAAAATAAGAAAATGAAAAAACAACAGTTTTCTCCTGTAACTGTTAGCATCAGGATCAACGTCACACTCTCGCAATCCTTTATTTTATTTATTGTATTTTTTAAATTTATTTATTGTTTTATTCAGGCTATGGGAGGAACAATGCATTTTAAACTGATGCATACATACGGAATAAGCGTTACAAACATGTGTGAATGAAACAAAACACAACTCCAGGTCTGTTTGTGATGAGGAAACAATATTCTAACATACAGTAGCTTAAATCTCACAAGAGACAATTTTACATAATATAGGTCCAATCCATGTATCATTCGTTCATTCATTTTTAAATATAAAACCAAAAATAAGAAAACAGAAAAAAAAAAAAAAAACAAAAAACAGTTTTCTTTATTATTTGTCTCCCAAATCAAAATGAAAAAACAGATTATGATTCTTTTTTTATTTATTTTTTTTTTTCAGTTTTCGATTTTGTGTTTAAATGAAAAATGGAAAAAACGGGTAACGGCCATTTCCTGTTTACGTGACTTCCGTGACTGCGATGCCGGACTTTTGCACCACGTACGGACTGAACCAGGCCGGAACAAGACCGAGACCAGACTGGGACCATGCTGAGACCAGACCGGGACCAGACCGGGACCAGACCGGGACTAGACCGGGACCAGACCGGGACCAGGCCGGGACCAGACCGGGACTAGACCGGGACCAGACGGGACCAGAGCGGGACCAGACCGGGACCAGACCGGGACCAGACCGGGACCAGGCCGGGACCAGACCGGGACTAGACCGGGACCAGACCGGGACCAGGCCGGGACCAGACCGGGACCAGACCGGAGGCTCAGAGCACACTGCAGGGCCAGAGCTCAAAGCTGAGGCTCAGACCTTGCGGAGGCTCAGAGTCAAAGCTCGGAGTCCACTCTGGTCCCGGTCTGGTCCCGGACCTGGATCAGTCCTGGTTTAGTCCTGGTTCAGATCGTACGTGGTGCAAAAGTCCGGCATCGCAGTCACGGAAGTCACGTAAATGGCCGTTATCTGTTTTTTCCATTTTTCATTTAAACACAAAATCAAAAACTGAAAAAAAACAAAAAAAAAAAAAACGAATCATTATCATTTTGGTTTTGGAGACAAATAATGAAGAAAACTGTTATTTTTTTAATTTTCCTATTTTTGGTTTTATATTGAAAAACGAATGAACGAATGCTATACACAGATTTAGGCCCTTTAATTTGTTTGCATCATTCATGTTGTCACTCCAATAATAATCAGACAGTAATGAGCAGTTATCCCAGACACCTGTCGTCATATTCTCAGCACGTTGTCCTCTCTTTCTTCGCCGTCCCATTCACTCGAAAAGCCTTTTGTCGCTTATTTGTATTTTGCGAACAACTCCCCCCAACCACTTCTTTTATTCTCCCCTTTTTTGATCTCACTTTCCCCTCAGCGATCCATTCTTCTGTAATTACTACGCTTCCAAAACACACAAAAGACTTCCAGGAGCAGACCTCGCGAGTGTGACTAAATTAGGAGCTTGGATTTGTCATTTGGTGGAACGGAGTTACTGTTTTAAGCCTCGTTTGACCTATTTCACTCTTCAGTGCGCAAACAGGTGGAATTCCTGGGCTGTTGCTTTGCCTGCAGTGTTCCACGGTACAGCATTAAATGTATCTGTCTTGCATTTATTCAATTACAGCTGCGTTTGTTGCTCTGTAACTGGGGTATTTTACAGAGTGACCCCTTACTTCAACCTGTGTTTAACGACTTGCCTATGTTTTCCTTTAGGAGGGCACCAACTCTAAAAAAACACCTGGTCCGAAGTTACCTTACCCGGACAAAAAGGGAAACTTGGCTATCGAAAAAGACTGGAATGCATAAATGTGGAAACTGTAATCACTGTGGTAACATCTCAAGATCCAATACCTTCACTGATGTATTTAGTAAAAAGATGTACACATGCCAGAGCTTTGCCAACTGTAATAGTACCTACGTTATATACAGGCTTCAGTGCGAATGTGGATGCTTTTACATTGGACGTACAAAACGCAAGTTTAGAGAGAGACTGGCCGAACATAAATATGCCATCAGGACCAACAACATACTTTACCCAATGGCTAAACACTACAAAGCTGCTGGTCATAGCAGTCCCACCTCTCTCAGGGGCATGGTCATAGAGGTCATCTCCGAGAATCCACGGGGAGGAGACTGAAACGACTTTTTCAACGAGAGACGTTCTGGATCCACACGTTGAAGGACACGGTTTACCCTGGGCTGAATGAAGAGGTGGATTTTTCACCCTTTCTATAACTGTAGCTCCCCCTCCGAACTATTTGAACTATTTGAACTATTTGAACTATTTGAACTATTTGAACTGTGTCCATATTATTGGGACCCATTGAGCCCCGTCATGTATCCTTTATTTGCTGTTCTAGCATGTCAATGTTACTGTTGCCAGTTGTCAAGAGGGGATTGGTTTTATATATATATATATTATCTATATATTATATAATATATATATATATATATTATAGATACTTAAAATATATATATACACACACACATATATATATATATATATATATATATATATATATATATATATATATATATATATATATTTTAAGTATCACGTGTTCTGGGTTCGCAAGCCTTTATAAATGGTCACACCTGCTGTTGATTCAATTAGCCCTGATGAAGACCAAGTAGTCGAAATGCGTTGGCGTGACTTTTAATAAATTCACCGCAAATCAGAGCCTCTGCCATCATTTTTCTATTTTACGTGAATCTAGCCCTCCGGTATGATGAGCACCTGTTATGCGTAATTTTCTTTGATCCAGTGCAGCACTCCAATTTTGTTATTATAATTTTTTTTTACTCCCTCATTTTCTATTGGCTGTCAGGTTGTCAATCAAACTCCTTGCGTTTTTAGTGTAACTGACTCTCCGGTGCGCAGGGATTACGTGGTTTATGCAGCGGTTTTTCAAACTGTCGCTTCCTCGCAATTCGCACAAAGTTTGTCGCAATGGCGTACGAGAATCCACGACCGGTTCGCCGCAAAAGAAAGTCAGTTTTTGAGGTCGCTGAAAGAAGAAGAAGAGAGGGGGAAAAGGAGCAAAGCCAAACTGAGGTGATTCTTGGAGATTTCTTCCAGTGATGGCGCGACTGAAGCAGACGAAGGGTCTAAAAACGAACGCATCGGTCGCTAAAATATGTATAGACAGGTCACTTCAACAGTAATTCTGAATGTCCACAAGCTGTAAACAAACGTGATTTCTAGAGTAAAGAGGCAGGAGGAGATGTTTCTACTGAGGGAGCCGTGGTGGAGGAAGGTGGTGTCACAACATTTGAAAAAGGACTGTCGCTGTATTTCTCTTCCCTTAAAAAAATCCTCTATACAACCTTTAAGGCGTGAGTAAAGTTGTTACCTTTCGTTTCATTCGCACATGTTTAGTCTGTCTACATCTCCAGAGCTCAAACTGCTCCATTCCTCAAAGCTGTCTATGCAGAAAGACCCGACCACTATGTTTTCAGCCTGATAAATCAGACCAGGACCTATTAAAATCACAAATTAGTTATGTGTTCAAGTAATGTGCTTGCTAATTGCTGTCTCATTAGCGATGTCGTAAATAGAGGCTTGTAAAACTGTAATGCGTTTGGCCTCTGCATTAGCCGGGCGTCGGATGCTAACAGGAGTCGTGGCTTTTTTTTGAATGAGTCGTATTTGGCAAAGAAGCGATGGAGGATACATGTGTTAAATCATGTGTTATGGGACTGGCAAACGCTAAGCCGATGCAGATGCCGTCCATATGTGTTGTTGTGTAATGAGCGCGGGGACGTGTCAGGTGATTACAGGCTCCAGTCTTAAGACGTGCACCGAGAAGAGACTCACACCATTTCTGGCATTCCCAAAACTTTTTTTCTTAACTGGAAATGTTCTTCTGGAAGAACAAATCCTACAAACAGTCAGGAAAAGTCTACTGTTTGAGAATATTATGACTCTGATAATGCAACTAAAAATTATAATTCCTCCATGATTGGAAGTGATACATTGGAAATATAATAACCGTGTCCCAGTTGGAGGGCTGCAGCATCTGAAGGTTCTAACTCCACATACATCACCTGCCCTAAAGCCGGCCTCGTTTCCATGGAGATTGGGCCGCGAACAGTGGACACATCCGAGTATCTTCTTAACTTCTCCTTTCACACACCTGGGACACCCTCCTCCAGAGAACATCGGGCGACGGGAGGCGTGGTCAGTCTGAGCGACCTGCAGGTCCATCAGGTCTGACCACGCCCACAGGAAGTAACAACAGCTGATATACGTATACACGTCACCACCAACACCAGGGACAGATCTGAAGATGGATTTTAGCATCCGAAACATGTCAACAAGGTAAACACACTTTACTACTTTGTCTTTAAAAAGAACACAAGAAGTTAAAGCATATAAGAAGACAAAATGAACTTCTTTGGCTGACATCCGAGTATCCTTCACAGTCTCCTGTATCCCAGCAGCACTGCGCTGCGGCAGTCAGATGTGCGAAAACACAAGCCCATCCAGAAAGCGGAGAAAAACGTGTGAGTAACACGTTTTTAACTTCACAAAATCAATACTAACACGACTGTAAATGTAAAATACGGCCATAACTCCCACAAATTGTCAAATACGTTTTTGTGTGAATGTGAATGACCTCACACAAAAAATCCAAGCCCTGCAGTCTGAACATAGCCTTTGATAAGGTAACAACATTAGAACATGGCTTAAACCTCAGAAGAGGCAGTTTTGTGTCATATTGGACCTTTAATGTCTTTACATTCTCTCCCCATTTCAGGCTAAAACTGTCCTGTCTAAGACTTGCAGTACAGCTTTCAGTCTCAAACTCAAATTCTCCTTGACTTATTGAGAATATAAACTATGAAATAAGTCTTGATCCTAACATCACAGGTCTAATTACCACTTTAGTACCAAAATTGCTGTTAATATATATAATAATACTGTGCCTGTCCTGTCTTTATCCTTCATTACTTCTCTCAGTGAACCATCTACAGCAGAGTCCTGACTGAGCTCCTATGGCCCGAGGCCTGTTCTCTATCAGCAGAAGCTTTACTCCAGTTATTTCAGCCCCTGCAGCAATCTGACCCATGCCCCATAGAGATGCACGGCCCGGCCAGCAGGAGCAAAGCATCATGGGAAAGCCCCAGTTTACACAGTGCCGATGAATTCTCTGTCTTCAATCTACCACACAGCGGAGAGAGCCACGCGGGGGGGTCCTCTGCGTCTGTCTGTTGTAATGTTTTTGACTGCATAAATGTGCACCTCCACTCTGCCTGCAGGCTCAGTACTCAGGCTCATTTCTATTCCACTGGATTTCCACAAAGTAAAAACAATATATGTAACAATGTATTGTCAGAAATGCTGCAATTCATTTATTTCGTAGATATGTTTGCTTCTTGACAATTCATAACTTTATTAATTTTTGATCATCAAGGTGGTTAGACTAAGGCTACATTCAGACTGCAGCCTGAAGTGACCCAAATCAGATTTTTTGGCCCCAATGTGACCTGTATCTGATCTTTTAATGACAGTCTGAACCACACAGATCCGATTTTTTCAAATGTGACCCAGGACACTTGGATATGTGCTTCTAAAACTGATACATATCTGATCTTTGTGTGACTTCAGTCTGAACGGTCAAAGTGCATTCATCCACCTACACGTTATCAACAAGACACAAACGTCACTATTCTGCGCTGAAGTTGGCGAAAATTGTTAATGAACTCTGTGTCACTGAAGTGAAGCACATCACCACTCACCACTCTTGGCTCCGTCTCCACATCCACACGTTCCTTTCAACGGACGTCGCTGCCACTGCCCCACAAAACACCACGACCAAAAACCTCGTCCTTCTCCTTCTCAATCTCCTCCTTAAAACAAGTAAGTTGTTCATGTTCTGGCTCCGGTACGAGAGGAACTTTAAAATCTCCAGGTGCTCAATGCTGCGTCCATGTTTGGACAACTTCTGTAAACACAGAGACGCTCGCTGTGGTTGACGTCGTCGTGTCTCCAGTGTCACATGTGGGACACTTTCGGGCCGTTTAATGTTCACACTGGAGTCACATACAAGTCACATTTAACTGGAAATGTGAACGACCTCGCAAAAACATCCGATTTCACAAAAAAATTGGAATTGAGCGTTAAGCCCTGCAGTCTGAACGCAGCCTTAAAGCAGCGTTGTGAAACTTCTAAAGTGGAGGGTCCCCTACTTGCTCGTCTTCATGGAGATGTTATTTCTTTACCTGGAATATCCCATAGTAGGGCATTCTTCCTTGCATTTGTTCCATTATGGCTCAAATTATAGCTCAAAAAATACTTTAAAAACATGAACTCTCACCATGTGCAGGTTTGCTTCTCCAAAGATCTCATCATTAACATTTCTTCATCGTGACTGCCAAGTTTATTTCCATACTGTAGAATAATCACGGCACAACAGTAATATCCCCATGGAGATACACAGTGCACCTTTCAGTAACTCAACAAATCAGAAAAGACAATCAGCAAACAGTGTTGGGAAGGTGACTTTTAAAATGTATTCCCCTACAGATTACAGATTACATACCCCAAAATGTAGTTTGTAATGGTAATCCATTAAATTACTTAAAGTGAGTAATGTAATCTGAATACTTTGGATTACTTGATTTGCTGTAGAGAAGCAAAGACGAGGATATTGTAACATAAGATGTTTTGTCTGCTAAGAGACAATAAAAAGCCCAGACTTGAGTCTTGTTAAATCCTGTTGAATCCCGTTTTAGTCCTGATTTTAGTCCTGGTTTAGTCTTGGTTTAATCTTGGTTTAGTCCTGTTTTAGACCTGGTTTAGTCCTGGTTTAGTCCTGGTTTAAACCTAGTTTAGACCTGGTTAAGACCTGATTTAGACCTGGTTTAGTCCTGGTTTAGACCTGGTTTAGACCTGGTTTAGTCCTGGTTTAGACCCGGTTTAGTGTCCGGCAATGAGTGGAATTACAGAAAAAAAATAAAAAAAAGATTTAGCCCAAAATGTGAAAACAGGAAAAAACCTCTGTGTAATCCATTCATTTCAACAAATTAACTGTAATCCAATTACCACTCACTGAATACAGTTACTCATAATTTGTACTCTGATTACGTAACTCCGGTACATGTAATCTGTTACTCCCCAACACTGTCAGCAAATGATCTCACACAACAGGCGCTGCAACTGACACCTGGACCACACGAGGAGCTGCTGTGAGCGCTGGTTACACGCTGCTATTTAGACACTGACGTCTAATTGTCAAAGCAGTTGCATAAATATTATTTTGTCCCACGACTTCATTTTCCCTTTACTTCTTTTTTCTTTTTTCTTTTTCTTTTTTTCATTGGTGTAGTAACGGCACTTTACTATTTTTCAAACATTTTGCTTTTTCGACATGAATAATCTGAATGTGATATTAACCTATTATCAGTGTTTGGAGTAACAGATTACATGTACTGGAGTTATGTAATCAGAGTACAAATTATGAGTAACTGTATTCAGTTACAGTTACTGTTTCAGTGAGTGGTAATTGGATTACAGTTACTTTGTTGAAATAAATGGATTACACAGAGATATTTTCCTGTTTTCACATTTTGGGCTAAACCAAGACTAAAACCAGGACTAAAACTAGGACTAAAACCAGGACTAAAACTAAGGACTAGGAAAAAACTAGGACTAAACCAGACTAAAACTAGGACTAAACCAGGACTAAACAGGACTAAAACAAAAACCAGGACTAAAACTAAAACCAGGACTAAAACAGGACTAAAACTAGGACTAAAAGGACTAAAGGACTAAACCAGGACTAAACCAGGACTAAACCAGCACTAAATTAGAACTAAAACCAGGACTAAACCAGGATTAAAACCAGGACTGAACCAGGACTAAACCAGGACTAAACAATATGACACTAACAGTAGGTGGACAGACTTTAAGGCAGCAGTGACTTCATATAAAAATTATTTCTCTGTCAATAATATTTTTAATCTGGTTAAGGAAAGTCTGAATTTTTTATTTTCTTTTAGCAGATAAAACATCTTATGTTAAGATTCTAGTTTTTGCTTCTTTACAGTAAAACAAAAGTCTGTTCATGGAGACTTGGGCTCAACAGACAGTGTGAAGAGAACAAACATGAATTTTCAGGATGTTGTTGCTACATTCATGTAGTTTTTAAAAAAACATGACAATATCAAGTAATCCAAAGTATTCAGATTACATTACTCACTTTAAGTAATTTAATTGATTATGTTACAGACTACATTTTGGGGGATGTAATCTGTAATCTGTAGGGGAATACATTTGAAAAGTCACCTTCCCAACACTGGACATGTTAGTGTCGTATGAATCATCTCGTACTTTGAGGAGCTCAGAATGCAAAATGGTGCAAGTGCTTTGGTGCCCAGAGTCAGAACTAAACACAGAGAGTCAGAGTTTCAGGTTTCTGGAGCTAAAACCTGGAACAGTCTGAACATGTGAGACTTTAATGCTGTTTAAATCCAGACTCAAAACAGTTCTGTTCAACTGCGTATGACTGACGTGTTTTTATCTATTCTCTCTCATTTAACATTTCTCTTTCTCTTAAATTTTAGGATGATTATTTATGTTTTGATTTGTTTGTATTGTGATTTACTGTATTTCTTATTCTGTAAAGCACTTTGAAAGACTTTGTGTACAAATTGTTACAAATAAACTCGCCTTGTCTTACATGAAGTCTTTCCATGCAGTATCACAAACAACTTACCCAACCAACGTCTGGATCTCAACTCGTCCTACTGTACTTTTTGAGTGCTCTTCCCCTTACACTCCCTCACCTCGTCCTCTTTTGTTTACCTCTCTTCATCATTGTCTCTCTCTCTCTTCTTCTTCTTCTTCTTCTTCTTCTTCACCTCGTTTCCCCACTGCGAGTCTCTCTCCGCAAATCGCACCTCCTCCGCCCTGCCTCTCTCCTGGGGCCTAATTAATTTACTCAATCAAGCTTCAACTCAATTAGCATAACCTCTGTGTGATACTGCAACTGCTGCGGGGCATCCAGGTCATTTCCTCCCTGATCCCATCTCTGTTTCCACGCTCGTAATGGACCGGTTCATGTAATGATATCATAATAGGAGACACGCCCATTGCCCCGCGCAGGTCAAATTGAATCCTGAAGTTTTGTGATTTCATTAAGCTCCAAAAGGCCGGAGGTGGTGACGAGCCTCTTTCAGATAATTCATTTAAAGTAGGAGCCAATTGGCAGAAATGTGGGGAAACAAAATACTTTAACTCAAGCTCTAAACTCAGTCTTAGAAAAAAAGGTTTAATATTTATTTTTGACCCAAGGTGAAATTTTTTCTTTTGTTACCTCCGCCAAGGAGGTTATGTTTTTGCCAGCGTTTGTCTGTTTGTTTGTCTGTTTGTTTGTTTGTTTGTTTGTTTGTTTGTTTGACTGTTAGCAACATAACTCAAAAAGTTATGGACCGATTTTGATGAAATTTTCAGGATTGTTTGGAAATGTGAAAAGGAAGAACTGATTTCATTTTGGGGCTGATCCGGAAGAAATCCTGAATTCTGGATCACTTTGAAATTTTAGTTAACATTGTGGTAAATGGGGCCAAAAATTTTGTTTCTCAATATCTCGGTTAATTATTGACCAAACCCCATGAAATTTGACTCAGGGATGGACAATGGGATCCTCTTTCATATTCCAAAGGCTGGTCCAGATCTGATCCAATTTATATAAAAAATGGGGGTAGTCCTTGGCGGAGGTCTGCGCTCTCTGAGTGCTTTTCTAGTTTGTTTGTTTTTGAGGTGGATTGGAAAAAATCTTAAATTAACCATAATTTACCAATTTCCACCTTGAAGTAACATTCACTGAGCTCAAGACAGACAAGACAGTTTTGAAGAAAAATGGTAGTAAATAATTGCCGAATCATAGCAGCAGGAGAAGACTAGTAGCTGTAGGACAGGAGTGTCAAACTCAAATTCACAGAAGCCAAAATAAAAAACTGGGACTAAATTGTGGGCCAAACTAAATATGGCTACGTTCAGACTGCAGGGCTTAACGCTCAATTCCGATTTTTTTGTGAAATCCAGTGTTTTTTTGCGAGGTCGTTTCACATTTCCAGTTAAATGTGACTTGTATGTGATCTCCAGTGTGAACATTAAACGGCCCAAAAGTGTCCTGCATGTGACACTGGAGACACGACGATGTCAACCACAGTGAGCGTCTCTGTGTTTACAGAAGTTGTCCAAACATGGACGCAGCATCGAGCACCTGGAGATGTTAAAGTTCCTCTCGTACCGGAGCCAGAACATGAACAACTTACTTGTTTTAAGGAGGAGATTGAGAAGGATGAGGTTTTTGGTCGTGGTGTTTTGTGGGACAGCGGCGCGTCCGTGAAAGGAACGTGTGGATGTGGAGACGGAGCCAAGAGTGGTGAGTGGTGATGTGCTTCACTTCAGTGACACAGGAGTTCATTAACAATTTCCGCCTACTTCAGCGCAGAATAGTGACGTTTGTGTCTTGTTGATAACGTGTAGGTGGATGAATGCACTTTGGCCGTTCGGACTGAAGTCACATGTCAAAAGATCAGATATGTATTGGTTTTAGGAGCACATATCCAAGTGTCACACAAAATGGATCTGTGTGGTTCAGACTGTCATTAAAAGATCAGATACAGGTCACATAGTGGCCAAAAAATCGGATTTGGGTCACTTCAGGCTGCAGTCTGAAACGCAGTCTATGTATTGAAACATTTCAACAACATCTGCATGTTTTCTTTTCTTTTCCAGATATGTAATGTTAAACCTTTTCTTATTAAAAATATATGTTTAATAATAGTTTTGCTTAAACATTGATTCCAGAACAAGCAAAATATAAAATAATAAAAGCATTTTAAGTAATGTTTCTATAATCTATGTGTAGCTTTTGAACTCCTTTTTTTTTCACACCAAAAAACAGTCAAAAATAACAACTTGCTTCAATGAAAATCCAATCTTCCAACTATGAACAATAAAAAATCATAAAGAAAACATTCATCCAAGCTCAGTTTGTTAGACTGTAATTTACTTTGATGCACATGTGTCCAAAGCAGAAACAAATACACGGCATTTCTTCTTAGATACAAGTTCATTAATGTAGTAGTATTAGTAGTATCAGTAGTAGCATGAGCCAGCTCTAATACATGAGCTCGCGGGCCAAATATAATTATATTGCGGGCCAAATTTAGCCCTCGGGCCTGAGTCTGACATGTCTGTGGTAGGAGGATTCTACCTGCTTTAAATCCATTTAGTAGAGATGTTACAAGACACAGTGTCCACAAGATGAGACGAGATATGAGACTGGATCCATGAGAACGAGATAAAGCAAGATTTTAATATGATTCCTAACATATACATTTCATGGTTCAGTTTCCAATTTTGGGCTTAGAAATAAAAAAAAATGTTTTTTTTTTTTTTTTCATTCTACTTCTGCTTTTTTGAACTGTAAGAGATGTAACTCACCAACCTCGATCTTGTGACAATTTTGTCTCACAAGATCTTGTACCATTCCAAGCATTTAGTAGTAGTAGTAGTAGTAGTAGTAGTAATAGTAGTAGTAGTAGTAGTAGTAGTAGTAGTAAGTAGTAGTAGTAGTAGTAGTAGTAGTAGTAGTAGTAGTAGTAGCAGTCATCGTCAAGGTCAGGTCAGATTTCCCTTGAAAACAAGACTATCTCAAGAGAGTTTCTGGTCATATAAAAGTTATATAGTAGTAGTAGTAGTAGTAGTAGTAGTAGTAGTAGTAGTAGTAGTAGTAGTAGTAGTAGTAGTAGCTAGCAGTAGTAGTAGTAGCAGTACATAGTAAAAAAAAAATCACAAGATCATTTTTCTCATGTGTGCATGATCCTGTGGCAAATTTGTCTCACAAGATCTTGTGGCACAAGAAGAAAACAAAACTGGTAATATAAAGAGACAGTTTTATTTTTTGTCAGGTCATATATTTGCCAGGTTTTATCTTGAAGTAACACTAACTGAGCTCAAGATTATTAAAAGATGAGCAAAGTCTTACTTTGAAGCCTGTTAGTGACAGATAGAAGTGGTAATTACAGCAGGAGTAACAGCAGGAGGAAGTGAGTTTAGAAGTTCATGTATGTACCAGTGGTAGTTATAGCAACTGATCCTTTGCATCATACTGGGGGGTCCTTATATATGTTTCGTGGCACCATGACCCAGCAGAAATGCAGATGTTTCCTTTCTTTTGGTAATACTTGTTTAGACACTTCTATATGTTTTGTGAGTCTGACGTTGGTTCAGACAGAGTTACAACTCTGCACTGTAACAGACTTGTCCTTCCTCTGCTTCTCTTTGCCAAGAAATGAAATCAACTTTTATTTTGTTGCTTCAACAGATGTGTCATATTTAAAAAGATCATTTTCCATGACAGAAAACACATTTTCAGGAGCCTGTGTTGAACATCGCTGTCCATGGTCCTGTTCAGGGTGTAAGTCTGATTTAAGTCTAACAGAGCCTCAGACGGAACAGTGCCTACAGTTAGCATCACACTCCCAGAAATGTTGATGAAAACAGCTGCAAGGTATCAATGGTAGCTTTCCAGGACAGACCAGCTCATTTATATCTCCATGAACTTCCTGGAAATATGACTTTTAAACAGCAGATTTTAGTAGTAGTAATAGTAGTAGTAGTAGTAGTAGTAGTAGTAGTTATAGTAGCAGCAGCAGCAGTAGTAGTTGCAGTAGTAGTAGTGGCAGAAATATTTTTTTTAACCAAGCCATATTTTAACCATCTTGAGAATCTCTACCATGAAGTAACACCAATTCTTGGTAATATAAATGTTAAATAGTAAGTAGTAGTAGTAGTAGTAGTAGTAGTAGTAGTAGTAGTAGTAATAGTAGTAGTTGTATGTTTTTTTCTCAACCAAACCACACTTTTACCATCTCGAGACTTTCACCAGCACTAATTGAGCCCAAGATCTCAGCTCTCACTTTGAAGCCTGTTTTTCGAAGCATGTTGCGAGGAGGAGGTGGAGGAGGACGGACAGATAACAGCCAGAGACAGGAGACGCTGGCACACGCTTCAAGGACGTGCACACGTATGAAACATGGATTATTCATGTTGCGGGGGCCCTCTTCCTCATACCTGCTCGTACCACATCCAGAGTAATAAGAGGTTAGCTCAGGAGACCGCACAGAGATGAGAAAGAAAGTCTAAAGAGGATGGAAGGCAGGCACATCAAAGTTAACCTGATTATTCTGCACAGTGGGGTAGTTAAGCATGTTCAGAATGTGGCAACACAAACATATGAAGAATGCATGGGGCTGTGACGAGGGTGCCAGGCGTTTCATGTCTCTGAGCTGGGTCAATGAGGTGTAGAAGGATCAACCAATCCACTGCAGCCTTCTTCATCACCGTGGAGGCAGGAATTGAACCTCTAACCTTGGAGGTATTTGAGAATTATTGAGGGTTCAGGCGTAGAGGCTTTCGCTTAGGCTGCGTTCAGACTGCAGCCTGAAGTGACCCAAATCTGATTTTTTGGCCCCTATGTGACCTGTATCTGATCTTTTAATGACAGTCTGAACCACACAGATCAGATTTTTTCAAACATGACCCAGGACACTTGGATATGTGCTCCTGAAACTGATACATATCTGATCTTTTGACATGTGACTTCAGTCTGAACGGTCAAAGTGCATTCATCCACCTACACGTTATCAACAAGACACAAACGTCACTATTCTGCACTGAAGTAGGTGAAAATTGTTAATGAACTCCATGTCACTGAAGTGAAGCACATCACCACTCACCACTCTTGGCTCCGTCTCCACATCCACACGTTCCTTTCAACGGACGTCGCTGCCGCTGCCCCACAAAACACCACGACCAAAAACCTCGTCCTTCTCCTTCTCAATCTCCTCCTTAAAACAAGTAAGTTGTTCATGTTCTGGCTCCGGTACGAGAGGAACTTTAAAATCTCCAGGTGCTCGATGCTGCGTCCATGTTTGGACAACTTCTGTAAACACAGAGACGCTCGCTGCGGTTGACGTCGTCATGTCTCCAGTGTCACATGTGGGACACTTTTGGGCCGTTTAATGTTCACACTGGAGTCACATACAAGACACATTTAACTGGAAATGTGAACGACCTCGAAAAAACATCAGATTTCACAAAAATATCTTAATTGAGCATTAAGCACTGCAGTCTGAACGTAGCCATAATTCTCTATGTTTTGGTCATTTTTAAGCAGCTTTTCTGTATTTTACTTAAACAAATGTCAGTCTCTGCCTCTCTTTACTGTTGGCAGGGATCAGATTGGTCCAAAACAGGGACACTTGGGACATTTCTTGTATGAAACTGGGACAAATTAATGATTTTGTATAAATCTGCTGGGACAGGAGACACAAGGCTCAAAATTGGGACTGTCTCGGGGAAATAGGTACGTCTGGTCACTGTACTCTCAAATAACGTTACAGTCATAAGGTAGTTAGCATTAGTCAGCAGTTTTTCAGTTAGTCACTCTCACCTTTTTGCAAGTCAAACTCTTAAACAGGACCATGAAAGCTCATTTTGATAACAGACTCCTGCAAATGTGCTGTTTAAATCCATTTTGTGCTATCTAAATCTGAAAAAAAAAAAAAAAAAAAAAAAACATTGTTTTCTAATGTGTGCATTTTATCACTATGATTGTGAAATCCCTCAGTCGTCCAGGTTGCATCCATGTCAAGAGAAAAAATTTAATTCTGTCAACTGGACTTTTTTTTTTTTTTTTTATCCCTTCATTTTCTTAAAAATCAACAGTGCACCTTATAATCCAGTGCACTTTATGTATTAATTCTGGTTGTGCTTACTGACCTCGAACTGATTTTCACACATGTTCCTTTAGTGCAACAAAAGCTGAATGTATCAGCAGCACAAGGAGCAAGCAGTTTTTTTTTTTTTTGTTTTTTTATTCCTTATAGTTTATGCAAATTAGTCATGAGGTTTTAAGTTTAATTTTTGGAAAATATAAATAAATGTGCACAAAGCTGAATTAAAAACTCAAATTAAATAACTCTTTAAAGGAATTAAAAAAAAAAAAAAGTCTCAAGTGTGGTTCATTTGTTTCTCTTGCACCTTATAAATGAAAACAGATGAGAGAATTCAACATTATTGATCTTGTGTCTTATCCCTTGCGCCTTATAGTCTAAAAAATACAGTAATTTCTCCTTTTCTATCGCGTCACCATGGTAACTGCTGAACATTCCACTCAATACACATACATGTAGAAGACCCCCTACCTGATGTCACTACAAAGAATCAGTAGTGCAGCGTAAACTAAATGTTGAAAGTTTTGAAACACTGTTAACTTTGGTTAAGTCCAAATATTAGTGTAATACTTTTTGTCCTTGTTTACTGTGGATGGTAAAGCTTTAATTGAATCCCTCTGATGCATAACCATGCCTAGAAGCATGGAAAAAGTTGCAAAAATAGAATAATAACATTATAATTGAAAGGCTTTCAAGGTTGTTATCTGAATAATGTTATTAAAATTGAAACATTTTGAAGTGCCTTCCAGAAGTCATTTTCAGTCTGACTGAAATATACTTTTGTTCTGCAATTGAAACAACTTAAAGGTCCTAAAATCAACTCCTGTGAGCTTAAAGCCACGTTACAATGTTCTTCCTCAAAAACACACCTGGAGATTGTGTTTTGTTTCATTCACACATGTTTGATTAACTCTTTATTATTAGTAGGGATGGGCATGATTAGTCGATTAATCGATAATTGATCATTAAGAATTTCATCGATTACGTTCATTTTAATCGACAAACTGAATGTAGGTTGCTGTGTGTATCGTGACCAAACAGGTGTGTACATGTGTCTCTGCATCAGAAGGAGCGAGACACAAACAGTGGGTCAGTCTGTAACGAACCGAAGCACAAATGTGGATTTAACGATGATTTGTACAAGAAATTCCACACTTTCCGTTGCGTTCGGGACAAGTGTGAGTCCATGTGCACAGTGTATAAAGCAGCACATATGTTTCTGTGTCCAGTGGGAAAAAGTTTTGCCAGGTGAGAGTCGCTCAATGTGGATGACGAGGCCCCGCCCTCCTCCCCCCGTACGCTGTCCTGGTTTTGACAAACGCAAATCTGGTCACACTGACCTGTATTCACCTGAGTCATGTCTTTTAATCCAACAGAACTTGAACCACATCAGCGACACAAGAGCTGTAGTTTTATCTTCGCTTAGTTTATGCAAATTAGCGATGTGGTTTTAAGTTTTGTTTCTGTGAAAGTTGCTTGACAACAAGTTGCTATAATGACGAAATGTTTGTATGTGAAAAATATTGATCTTAAAATTGACCTTTGACCTTATTTGTCAGTTCCTGTTCTCTGTCTTTGTATCATGAGCCAAAAATAAGTTTCTGTGCAAAGACAAAAGACAGAAAGTGACACTTCATCATCATCATGTGTTTGTCTGAAATGATCTAGAAGAGTTTTAGGTTTCCTGTTCAGTGTTGATCAGGATCGTGCAGTGACACTTCCACAGTGAGACAGTTTGACACAAGTGACTTTGCAGTACAGTGTGTACAGTATGAATAAATACACACAATACTTTCACTTTAAAGTTCATTGAAGTATAACTGAATACAAAGGTTTATTTATTGAATGTGTTCAGACAGTGAGCCAAGGCCACAGCAAAAAGGAGGAGGCGAGAGGCTGGATTTGAAAATAAAGTATATTTATGAACTAAATCACAAACCAAACATACACAGTTTCTGCCTTTTGTCTTTGCACAAAAAACTAATTTTTGACTCATGATACAAAGACAGAGAATAAGAACTGACAACTAAGCGTCAAAGGTGAATTTAGAGCTCAGTATTTTTCACCATATTTATTCACATGATAAACTCACACACAAACAAAATGACATGAACTCACTTTTGACCAAACAAGATATGACGGCGTTCTGCCTCTGTAGAGTAGTTTTCGAGTTAACGGCTACCTTTTTTTTTTTTTTTTAATTGGCAATTCCAGAGCTGAAATTATCCAAATGAGTTTAAAAACACATGACATCACAAGGTGGAACAGAGTGTTTTTGCATGATTTATGAGATGAACAAGTGCGGATGAAACAAAACACGACTCCTGTTCTGTTTTTGACGATGAAATAACATTCTAACATACTGTAGATCCTTCAACCATGAATCGATCTCGGATGAATGAGCGATTACACCAAATTGATTACAAATTACACAATTGTACAAGATATGCTCAATAATACACAAAATAAATACATTTTTAGGAGTAACTATAGACCATAATTTAAACTGGAAATCACACATAAATAAAATTAGAAATAAATTATCCAAAGTGATCACAATTATATAGAAATACAGATGTATCCTAGATAAAAACAGTCTTTTTATTATATATAACTCGCTGGTAATGCCCGACATAACCTGCAGTATTGAGATTTGGGGCAATACATATAAGACTAATACAAATCCAGTCTTTACCTGCAAAAAAAAAAAAGCAATAAGAGCATCACATTATCAACTTATAACAAATCAACCAATGTGTTATTTATAAACCTTCAAACTCTGAAATTGTATGATTTAGTCGACCTTTATACTCTGAAAATCATGTTCAAAGTAAACAACAATCTCCTGTCAAAATCTTTACAGAACATGTTCAAAATCCAAAAGAGCCAATCTGAGCTCAGAGGCACGACCACGTTTATCAAAAAGAAAATCAGAACAAACATTATGACATTTTGTAAATCTGTTAAACAGTGGAGCTCTGGAACAACTGTACAGAAAACCTAAAACTGTGCACCAGTCTCTTTCACTTTATAAAGAAGTTTAAATATTTAACTCTGGACAGACACATGAAATATGAGACTTAGTTTGTGCTGTAGAACTTTGTTGTTCTGTTTCTGATTTGTTCATTTCCTCTTGCTGTATTTATGAAGATGAACTGGTGTTAAGATGAAGCTCTGGGACCCAGTCAAGCAGAAGTAAACAGCAAGGCCAAAAATTCAAGTTAATGCATCTGATATAAAAATGTATTGAACAGATACATATGTACTCTAGTTTATGAAACTGTTGACCTTTTTTCTGGACCATTTTTGGTTCTAAAGTTACATATGTTTTAAACAGACCATGTATGAAACATGGAACAAAAATTATTTCCCAAATTTCAAAGACCTGCAAATCATGTAAATAAATGGATGTATTTCATCATATATCTTGTGTTATTCCATCTTTGAACTGTTGATGAAGGTACATGATTTTTCCAAAAAAAAGTATTTAAAATGATAAACATTTGCTTGGAAGGACTGACATATTTTATAGAAATAGTTTCCTTTGATTTTGAAGTAATATTAAAGTATTCAGAAGAAAAAAGTTGACAAATTATCCAAAATCCTGCACCTTCTACTTGTTTGCACAATTTTCCCTCCGTTACTTTTCCCTCTGTTACCATGACCTTTCTTAATAAAAAAAATCTCATTACTCAAAAAGTAAGAGGTTTTTCAACCTAATCTTGTACCATATGGTAGAAAACTATATGAAGCAAATATTCAAACCAGTTTGTTAAGGATATGGAAGTGAGAACCAAGAGTTATCACTGTTTGGATTTATTGCCCAAAAAGTGCTGCATATTTCATTCCCTCTGTTACCGACATGAGTTTTTTAATTGTTGTCAACAACTTGAAAGAATATCACAGGTTTAACCCAGGTTTAACCCTGTTGGAGTGTAACTCTTTCCTACATTCTGATACTTTACTTATTTCAATAGTCCCTCTAGTTTCTGAATAAGAGACATTTGAATGTCAAAAATCTGCCCCTGTTTCCCTCCGTTACCACTTGACCTCTGATAAAGGAATAAAGGATAAAGGCAGAATAAGCTTAAGCTTCAGCGCACACCTTTTCGGTCTGTGTATGTTAAATATGACTGTCTGTGAATTAATGTCAAAATAATGAATGAATGAAATAAATAAATACAAAAAGATTAAAACTGTAAGTCAATTCAGAATAAAATCTGCATTGTCCCCGCTCACAGTCCCCTCTAAATCTTTGTTTGTGTCTTTGCAGAGCTGCACTTTCTTCTTCTCCTCTTGTATCTTTAAACGCTGTGACCTGATGCTTCCTGACACCCACTTCGAGGTGTGCCACAAACTATTAGCACAACCCACCACCCTCTACCCGCCCTCCCCTGCCCCCTCTTAGCTTTTAGCCATCTCCGTCCTTGGACTTTTGTCAAGACTCTGCACCAACCGCCATTTATTCACTCCAAATCCGAGCAAAGTACGGATTTCTTTTATGTAACTTTACAGCTACAGCGGTCTAGTCTTCTTGCACTCGCTCTTGAAGGCTTCTGACAGCCCGATTGCAGGGAATTGTGAGGGGAACACTTCAAATCACAGAGCAGCCATTTTGCGCCGCAGAGCTCGGCCTCCTCGGGCTTCATTTGGACGTCGGCTTCTCTTCCTGACCTGTCCTGAAGCAAGTTTCCTCTAATCTTTCAACTATTTGTCTTCGAGCTTTCGGGACAGCGTTTTGAGCCGGGAGAACGGAAGAGAAATGAACAAAGGAGCATCGCGGAATCAAACCGGAGACTGGGAATTGTCAAGATTACGCGATTGTTTGTCAAAATGAAACTGGCATTTTTAAGTTGGATGAGATTAATTCATTCTGTCTGTTTTATTTTCACTTTAGATGGTTTTACAGGTGACTGAAGTGAAGATATCTGCGGTGGAATAGTTGAGGGACAGAAAGTGTTTCATAATGTTTTCACTGAAGCATTATTGATCAGATGTTATTAATTGAGCACCCGTAAAATTAAAACCAAATTGACTCCTCCATAACCTTTTGCTTTGTTTTACTTTCAGTGATGTTTTCAATACCATAGTTCCCCCAGGTATGTTTTTCTTCTATTCTTCTATTCGACAAAATTACAAAATAATGCAGTTGTTGTTATTGTGTAATAGTTAATATTACAAAGTTAGGAAAATCTACTTCTTTAAGGTGAGATACTGCAGGTGAATATGGGGAAAAAAATCTTACATTTTGAGATATAGTTTTGAAACTTCTGCTGTAGTTTACGCACATAAATGTATGGGAAAAAAACAAAAAAACATATTACAAGTTTCTCATCATGTAATGTTTTCATATAAAATAATAATAATAATAATAATAATAAAATATGTGTCCTCTCCATCATGGACACTCCTGCTCACCCACTGCACCAGACTATAGAGGGACAGATAATACTCCCTACAACTGTACAACAACTCACCCTTATGTAACAGATAATACTCCCTACAACTGTACAACAACTCACCCTCATGTAACAGATAATACTCCCTACAACTGTACAACAACTCACCCTCATGTAACAGATAATACTCCCTACAACTGTACAACAACTCATCCATATGTAACAGATAATACTCCCTACAACTGTACAACAACTCACCCTTAATTAACAGATAATACTCCCTACAAATGTACAACTCACCCTCATGTAACAGATAATACTCCCTACAACTGTACAGGTAACCCTGTGTCCTGCCAATTACCATATCATTGTTCTCTTCCTATGACCTCTTGTATAAAGCTGAGATGTTATATTATTATTATTATTATTATTATTATTATTTATTAAAATTATTATTATGTTTTGTTTACTTTTACATTTATATAGTTATGTTTATTTGACACTAGTCTTTTCAGCTCCTGTGTCCAGTTTCTCTTGTGGATCAATAGTTTGTCTAAGTCTAAGTCTAAAAACAGCCATTGTGACATTCAAAACAGAAAAAAAAAAAAAAAAAAAAAAAAAAACATTATTTAGTATTTGAGTCAACTAGATCTGACTGAAAATGTGTCTAAAGAGTCAAATGTTGTTAAAGTTTCGAGTTAAAACTTTAATAAATTCGTACATACATTTTGGTGTATGTAGGTGCTGCTCATGTTCCTATGGGGAAAATGCATTTGGAGGAAAGTGGATACATCTTTGGGTGCATAATGGGCAATTTTGTTTCCCAACTGACCAAAAAACAAAACAAAACACACATACAAAATCTAGAGAAATACTGCACATGCTTCTTATATGGGTTCTTCATCTCCATGGAGAAGTAGATAACGGACCCTCCACTAGAAATGTTACTCAGTGCACCTTTAAGTGAGTCAAACAATGCTCCTCTGAAACTCCGTCTCAGTGCACGTTGGTGAGGGCGGTGGTGTTGCTGACGGGTGGTGGGGTTACGGTGGGGTTGCCCTCGTCTCTCTGTGAGGCGTTTGAGTACAGATTTATGGTTCTCTGCTGGTCCTATTCCCACTCGAGGGCCAGTGGAGAGTCTGGGCGTATAAATCAAACGCACCCTCACTAAATCAAACAGAGGAGTGGACTACATCTCCCGAGCGCCGCCGCACTTAACCCTGCACTGATTAAGAGCAGTGTCTTTATAATGGGGATCAGACGAGGACACAGACCCTCACTGCAGTGGTCTTTACACTCACGCACAGATATTTTTAGATATGTGTTTGCACAGTTCACACCAAATTAAAGGCCCTATATTCATCTTGTTCTGTTACTGTGGCTTATCAAAAACAGACCTGGAGTTGTGCAAAGCTTTGGGGGCAGGAGTGCTACTTGGATATGCAAAAAATGTGCAGAATTGTTCTAAGCCTAAAAGTCTGTGCAATTGAACATATTAAAGAAACAATAAGAGGAGGAGATAGACTGAAAAAAACTATTACAGAGAGAGACCTACTGGATCTATACTCTCAAGGCCACACAGTTTCCAGGACTCAATGGAGAGTTAGATTTCTCCCCCTTCCTTTACAACCACAAACTTTAAAACCACAAGCTTTAAATGTGTAATCAATCCTTGTTCTATATCCCTGTCTTCATGAAATTATTTTAAACTAGCCCTTAAATATATTGTGCAAACTATAGTTAGAGCTGAAGCACTTTTAAATTATCGCACTATATATATCCTTACATTATGTATCTTTTTATACTATTTTATACTATTTTCATATAATGTATCTTTCTATGTATTGGTTGTTGGGATTTGTACCATTTATGCCTTGTATTATTGTATTTGAACTTGTATAGCCTGTAATTAAAATTTGTTAAGCCTACATGTCCCATCATGCACCAGGGACTGTGGGCCAGCCCACTGTGAACATGTGACCGACACCTATTACTTTAAATCTGCACTGTGATAACCATCTCGAGTTTGCCCTGATGAAGGCCGAAGGGCTGAAACGCGTTGGCGTATTTTAACTTTATCTGCCATGTGCTATTAAAGGCTTTTAATAATTTTGTACTTTTTGAGTGCCTCAGTTTTTTTCCTATTTTGTACTTGAGACCTGGAGTTCTCAAAATGCTCAAAATGCAAAATGCACAGTTAATTCAATTCAAATTCCAAAAAAGGTTTGTTGTCAATTCTTCATACAAAACATATGAAGAATTAAAATTGTGTTTCCCATTTCCAAGCGTATAAATAAATAATAAAAAATAGAAAAGTCCAAGTGTTCTTCTTTAGAGAGATGCAGATTCCTGCTTCCTGGCCGCATGGTGGTTAGAGAAAAGAGAGTTCAGCATCCTAACAGCCTGGTGAATAAAGCTGTTAGTGAGTTTGGTGGTGCAGGAGGAAAGGAGGCTCCTGTACCTCCTTCGAGAGGGCGGGAGGCTGAACAGACTGTGTGCCGGGCGCCTTGCATCACTCACAATACACACATCGAGAATCTCGGACTTCCGGTCATTGCGCAATTCACACTGGGAAGGATTTTCTGAAAAAGTGAGCATCAAACCACCATGTTTGTTTTCCCAGTGGGATGTGTCTATTGTCAAAGTCGATCTTTTCATGTCTTTTGAACCATATCACTTTTGTTTCTGGTTCTGATATTGTCATATTTTAGTTTTGGGATTCGGACATTGTAATTGTGTGGTTGTTGGATCCTAACAGCGGAAAACGGCTCGAGAAATTTGTTTGTGAACTCCATAGATGCAAAAGGGAATCAGATGTGTGTGACTCAAACCTCTGTTCAAACAGTTTCTCTTCCCAACAGAATTGAAAAATAGTGAAAGGTGAAGGTGATGGGCAGAATTGATCCACAGGAAGAACCAAAAAGGAAACTTTTGACTGACTAAATCATCCTGAGTTTGCAGAGAACATTTTGTATGTGGAGCACCAACAAAGAGGGATCCCGTTTGTTAATGGAGAGGAGCAGAAGACAAACAGACTGAGCTGCACTTTCTTGTTCTTGTGGTTTTACAGCAACATCACGTCTTGGTCTCTTTGCAGTGGAAGGTGTTTCTTGGTGAACAGTTGGAGCCTTTCGCTTTGGCATTGACTTTTTAAATTCATAACCAAGGTTGAGTTAGGGATCGAGGTTTTGCTTTGTTGTCGCTCCAGATACAAAATGATCAATGATCTTCCTGGCTGTGTTGACTATGCGCTGCAGGGTTCTCCTGTTGCTGTTAAAGACCTCTTAACTTTTGTGCAGTAGACACTGGCAATTCCCAAATTCCAAAATATAAAATAAAATTCCAAATGAAAAAATAATTCTAGAGATGATGTACGTATTTCATTTAAAACACGGTGAAGCACTTTCTGCATCACCACCTGACATCACAATGTGGAATAGAGTGTTTTTTTGTTTTTGTTTTTTTCCATTCAAGAGAAAAAGAAGCCTAAATACACAGGGTTTGTGAGTTAAACGTGTGAATGAAATAAAACATAACTCCATGTCTGTTTGTGATGAGGAAACAGCATTCTAACAGAGATCAGAAAATAGTGTACTGTAGGCCTTTTAATTGTTTTAAAGGTTCACTGTGTAACTTTCCTGGTTGAGGCTGTCCATGGAGATGCTGTTGCTTTGCCTTTATGTTCAGTAGTATGGGTTTCAACTTATTTATCTCCATTGGGACAAGCTGGTGATGCCACAAGGTCAAGTTACATTTCAGATTTGTGGACAGATCTCACAAAATGCACACAAAATGGACTCTTGTGAGCTTTAAGCCGTGTTATAATGTTCTTACCTCCTCAAAAACAGACCCAGAACTGTGTTTTGTTTCATTCACATGTTTTTGTCTACATCTGTAAAGCTCAAAATGATCTGATCCACCCTGTGATGTCATGAAGCGGTAGTTTTCAAAGCACTGCTGTAAAAAAAAACATAGAGGAGAACTTCCTGTTTCACCACATGATATCATAATGTGTTTGTGTGTGAATATTATAACATAAATCAGAACATTTCTTAGAGGAATCCTAATTCAATGCAAGAGTTGACCAATAGGAACATATTCTGTCTGATCGGTTACATAATTACAGTGATATACACACAAACAGACAGCCATTAAATCTGCGTGTCTTCCATTAAACGCGTGTTGTTACTCAGTCCATTACTCATGCGTCTCTAATGATGTACAGAAGCAGATGGCAAAGCGAGTGACCATCAGTGGAGCCGTGTGCACTTAATCTGAGCAGACAGCACAGGCACAGGCTGATTTCCTTTGGTTTGGTTTTCAGCTCTACAGTACAGAACATATAGAAGAGACCACACAGGGCTGTATTCATCAGACGTCTGGGACCCTTTGTCATACTTCAAATGAAATTCAGTTTGGTGCGAGCGCTGATGGAGCAAACTGCACTTCCTCATAGAATAATTTATAAAATAATGGCTGCAGCTGCTGACCGGGTTTGGAGAGGGTCTGTTATAGTAGATCAGATTGTCTGCACCTTTACTGCACAGGTGAACGTCATGACCACTGCAAAAAGTCATATTTAGGAAAGGTTAAAATTCCTTGAATGAAGACTATATTATTTTGATTAGATTTGATTAGATTTGATTTGATTTGGCAGTCTACCAATCTACCAATGGAACATCAGGGAACGTTTTGTACTGTTAAAGAAAAAAAAAAAAAAAATCCACTTAAAATAAGAAAACTGACAGCACTTTGGAAAATTGCAATATAACTCTTTATAATGCTTGATCTAAGAAAAAAGATCTTGTTTGACTAGTGCATAAGTTTCCTTTGTTATACTTGTATATATGAGGACCATGTTCTCCACCTCCACTGTCAGTGTCATAAACAGTGTTGCGTGTAACAAAGTAACATAGTAGCGTAACTACATTTTTGGGTAAAAAATGTGTAACACGCTTCTAGTGAAAATTTGGTAATGAAATGTAGTTCGTTTTTCAATTCGACACAGTGTTACTTTTGTGTTGGTCGACAGTCGCACCGGGAGCAGGGGGCCCAGTCCCTGAGAGGCCACATCCGTTTCGAGTCACCTTCACCTCGAGCCTTTGTGGCAGCTGACAGGTACCAGACCAAGCAAACTGCAGCTTAAAAACAGTACATAAAAACCTTTGCAAAGTTATTACTTTAAAATAACTACGCCTTATTTAGCCTTAATAAAGCATGAACAAAGACTTAATGCAATAACTAACAAACTAACTGCAAAATGATTCACACTTAGTAACTACTTAATTACTACCTGAATTAGCACTTAACTTGCACTTACTAAAAGTGTAGTTATTATAAAGTGTTACCATTTCATGAAATAATAGATATTTGCATCATGCCATTGCTAATGAGTATAATAAATACTGTCTATTAGACTTGAAGATGAGTGTCTGTGAAACATATTTCTGTAAAGGATGACATTTCTATGTAGGATGAAATGAATGCATAAGCCACGAATGCCTGATCACACACAAGGAAATACTACTAACACAAGACTAAATGTCTACCAAAACATGAGCAAAACCATGATCTTTACATGTGTAATGTTGCGACCGAGCACCCTTATTACTCACAGAATCTGTTCTGGCATAAAAAAGGACAAGGGCAAAACATATTTCATTTTCTGGTTCCCTTCTTGATACAATTACACACCACTCAACTGTCATAAATGTAGGATTTAACCCAACCCTAATTAAAACACAACAAATCAAATTAGTAATCACAAACCAAGCATTAATACAAAAAAACCTAAACAAACAAACACTAGTTAAACCCTACATTTACAAGAAGTTAAAGTGCTAATGCTCCGTAAACCTGGATAATGCAATAATACTTAAAGTGCGTGTGCCGAGGTGTCTGAGGTCGGCTTCGTTACAATAAAGGGCATAAAATTCAAGCTGGTAAAAGTGCTCGTGCTGAGGAAGCCTATTTGGGCCAAAGTGACTTGTGCCAACCCTGAGACCTAACCTCGCATTGCACTGACCCCCTGACCAAATATTGCACTTCCCTCCAAGACCTCGGCTACTGTTAATCAACATTCAATTAAAACCAACACTAAGAATAGGATAAAGAATAAAGAGCAAGAATAATGCAGCAGTGGCAATCGCAAATTTAAAAGGGGGAGGGGGGCACTCCACATGGGGCCTGGAGTGCGTTACGAGCGGCCGCCGGCACCACCGCCTACTCCAGACAACCTGTAAAATGTAGTCAGACACATCACATTAAAGCAAATTCTATAAGAAATATTGAAAGAACAACTCCAGTACTTAAACGCGCTGCTTTCACAAGCCACCGAAAGCCCCGACTGCCACACTACGGCGTGCGCAGCCTTTTCTAATCGCTAATCAGTGACGCCGCGAGCCACGCACAGTGACGCACAGGCGGACGCACCACGGTAGGACACATAGTCTAACCACCCGGTTACACATGAAATGCCTTGACCTTCAGCTTACAGTCCTTCAGACCTTCACTGTACATGAGTGAAGTCTGCTGCGTTCTCTCACCCGCTGTAACGGTCGTGTCCACCAGAGAAGTCTTCATACCTCCCACATACCACACACTGCAGCGATGATTCAAGCTCCACAGGAACCAAACCGATGTAAGGACACCGTGAGGGCCAGATGGACACAGACGCACGGAGGAGGTTTACAAGATTACATACGAAAACCAGGGCATTGTTGGTCAAATCTTTGTCCTGCTTGAGCTTTTGTGATGGTTTTCAGACATCTTCAATTCAATGACACATCAGGGTCAAACAAATGAGTCTTGTGAGCTTTAAGCCACTGTGACAGAGCTGTAACATATAAACCCCATCTTCCCCGCTGTTTCATCCAGACACACCATATGTTCTGTTAACGCCTTTTGGAGCTGATCATGAGATGCGCGTTATGTAAACCCAGATTTAACACACTATTATGCCCTTATTTTTGAGATTTAATGTACATTATTACTGTTTGGGAGATGGACAGTGTTGGGGAGTAACAGATTACATGTACCGGCCTTATGTAATCAGAGTACAAATTATGAGTAACTGTATTCAGTTACAGTTACTGTTTCAGTAAGACATTAAACCAGGTGTAAAACCAGGTCTAAAACCAGGTCTAAACCAAGACTAAACCAGGACTAAACCAGGAATAAAACCAGGTCTAAACCAGGACTAAACCAGGACTAAACTAAAACCAGGTCTAAAACCAGGTCTAAACCAGGTCTAAACTAGGTCTAAACCAGGACTAAACCAGGTTTAAACCAGGTCTAAACCAGGACTAAAACCAGGTTTAAACCAGGAGACTAAGGTCTAAACCAGGTTTAAACCAGGTCTAAACCAGGACTAAAACCAGGTTTAAACCAGGTCTAAACCAGGATTTAACAGGACTAAACCATGCCGCATGGACCGTGTCTCCTCTTCTTCTGTCAATGATATTTTTTTATATGGATAAGGAAAGTCTGAGCTTTTTATTGTCTTTAAGCAGACAAAACTTCTTATGCGAAAATATCCTCGTCTTTGTTTCTCTACATCACATCATGTAATCCAAAGTATTCAGATTACGTTACTCACGTTAAATAATTTAATGGATTATGTTACAAACTACATTTTGGGGTGTGTAATCTGTAATCTGTAGGGAAATACATTTAAAAAGTCACCTTCCCAACACTGGAGATGGAGAATGCACCATACAGGTTTATCAGGAGACTGTTTATTTCTTCAGTTATTTTTATATGTCATTGAGTTCGACCCATTTTCTTTTGCTGTGAATAATTTTTGGGGGGATTTTTGGCACTTTGGACACTGGCACAATAAGTCCACCTGTATTTGGAAACTCTTGCCTGAGTTTTTAACAGAGCTCCGCCACAGTCATGTCAGAACGTTGTTACCTCCTCAAAAACAGACCTGGACTTTGTTTCATTCATACAGTATGTGTTTGAGTGACCCTTTATTATTATTAGTTTGTCTACATCTACAAAGCTCAAAATGGTCTGTTTTAACTTGTGATGTCATAAGGAGGGAGTTAACAGCTTTTACCTTTTGTTCAATTTGTTTTCTAATACTTATGTGTGTTACTAATGTGCGTGTGTGTGTAGGCGTGTGTGTGTGTTTGTGTGTGTGTGTGTGTGCGGGTGTGTGTGTGTAGGTGTTTGTGTGTAGGTGTGCGTATGTGTGTGTGTGTGTGTGTTGGTGTGTGTTTGTGTGTGTGTGTTTGTGTAGGTGTGTGTGTGTATGTGTGTAGGTGTGCGTGTGTGTGTAGGTGTGTGTGTGTGTGTGTGTGTATGCGTGTAGGTGTGTGTGTATGCGTGTATGTGTGTGTGTAGGTGTGTGTGTGTGTGTGTGTGTGTGTGTAGGTGTGTGTGTGTGTGTGTAGTGTGTGTGTGTGTGTAGTGTGTGTGTGTGTGTGTGTGTGTGTATGTGTGTGTGTGTGTGTGTGTGTGTGTGTGTGTGTAGGTGTGTGTGTGTGTGTAGTGTGTGTGTGTGTGTGTAGGTGTGTGTGTGTGTGTGTGTAGTGTGTAGTGTGAGTGTGTGTGTAGGTGTGTGTGTGTGTGTGTAGTGTGTGTGTGTGTGTGTGTGTGTGTGTGTGTGTGTGTGTGTGTGTGTGTGTGGTGTGTGTGTGTGTGTGTGTGTGGTGTGTGTGTGTGTGTGTGTAGTGTGTGTGTGTGTGTGTGTGTGTGTGTGTGTGTGTTTGTGCGTGTGTATTGTGTTTGTATACCAAAATAATGAAGTGTGTATTCTTTCCTGCACTCATGAAAGATGAATTTTGTGTTGTTTTCTGTAAATAGTTCTGTCGTCTTGTCTCCTGTTCTGTGTTAAAAAGGGTTTGGCAAAATAAGTGTTAAAACTTCTAGAATAACTTTAGTGACATGAATCATTTCTGTGTTAAATCATTGTAATATAATTTATGATTTTGTTAAGTGACCGAAGAAAAATAAACTAAACTAAAACTAAACTAACTAATTTCAGCCCTGGCAATTCCAGAGCAGAAAGTATCAAAATGATTGTAGCAGAGGTGGGACTCGCAAGTCATGACTTGGACTTGAGTCACTATTTTCAAGACTTGAGACTTGACTTGGACTAGGCCCATATATTCATTAAATATATATATATATATATATATATATATATATATATATATATATATATATATATATATATATATATATATATATATATATATATATATATATATATATATATATATATATATATATATATGTGGGCCCGATCAAGCAGAAGTAAACAGTAAGGCCAAAATTCAAGTTAATGCATCTGATATAAAAATGTATTGAACAGATACATATGTACTCTAGTTTATGAAACTGTTGACCTTTTTTCTGTTCCATTTTTGGTTCTAAAGTTCCATACATTTTAAACAGACCATGTATGAAACATGGAACAAACATTATTTCCCAAATTTCAAAGACCTGCAAATCATGTCAATAAATGGATGTATTTCATCATATCTTGTGTTATTCCATCTTTGAACTGTTGATGAAGGTACATGATTTAAAAAAAAAAAAAAAAAAGTATTTTAAAATGAAAAAAAAATTGCTTGGAAGGAACTGACATATTTTTATAGAAATAGTTTCCTTTCATTTTGAAGTAATATTAAAGTATTCAGAAGAAAAAAGTTGACAAATGATGTAAAATCCTGCACCTTCTTCTTGTTTGCACAATTTTCCCTCCGTTACTTTTCCCTCCGTTACCATGACCTTTCTTCATAAAAAATCTCATGAGTCAAAAAGTAAGAGGTTTTTCAACCTAATCTTGTACCATATGGTAGAAAACTATATGAAGCAAATATTCAAACCAGTTTGTTAAGGATATGGAAGTGAGAACCAAGAGTTATCACTGTTTGGATTTATTGCCCAAAAGTGCTGCATATTTCATTCCCTCTGTTACCGACATGAGTTTTTAAATTTTTTGTCAACAACTTGAAAGAATATCACAGGTTTAACTTTACCCTGTTGGAGTGTACTAGTACTGTGATATGGTATTCTCAAATGTACAAATGTACTACAGTAATACACAACATTATACAGTAAAATACAGTACAATACAGTAAAACAGAGGGAACTACAGAGAACTACATGACAACATAACTGTTATTAAGCACTTTTAAATCTGAATTCATTCTATTCTGAACGTAATGATTCACACTAAGATTTCATCAAGACATTTAAAAAGGAAACAATAGCATTTCTATAACTCTTATATAAGTATACCATGATTTTTTGCGTACAATTTAGTTCAAAAATCATCTAAGCTATATTGGTTTAAAGACTTGAAATGACTTGAAGCTCAAAGCAGATGACTTGGACTTGACTTGGACTTATGGGCCAGTGACTCAAGACTTGGACTTGCCAGTCTTTGACTTGGGACTTGACTTGGACTAGAGGTCAAAGACTTCAGACTTACACGAGACTCGCAAAACAACGACTTGTTCCCACCGCTGGATTCTAGTGAAATGTATAACACAGTGAAGCACTTCCTGTATTACCACATGACCTCACTGGTGCAACCGAGTGTTTCTGTTTAAGAGAAGAACTCAGTCTCAATCTGCAGGTTTGTGCGTTAAATGTGTGAATGAAACAAAACACAAATCCAGGACTGTCTGAGGAAACTATAACATAAATCAGAAAATAGCATAATATGGTTTTAAACTATCATAAATTCTAAAAGCTTGAACCACAGCGTGATTGATTAAGTTGGCCTTATAAAAAAACAATTGACTCAACTTTGCCTTTGAGGGCCTCCCCATACTTTACTAAGCATTTAATTACAGAGAAATACAATCAGCATATGCGTTAAATATAGACTTCATCTTGGGCCCAGCTTTAGTTTGGCAGGTGCATCGCTCTCTTCTCCCAGATGGAGTTCTCTGCACAGAGGAAGTGGTTTTGTCTGTTGGCAGCGTTACATTAGAATCCATTAATCGTCTATTGTCCGCGTCTCACAGGCCCAGATAACACTGCAGCTTGACTCATTATCACGCAGTGTCACCGCCTTCACTCTGAAGAGCGCTCATTAGTTATGGAGTTTTCAGCACACTGGAGTGCTCTGGTTTGGGCCTCAGAGGACTCGGAGCTGACCATCCTCAATGAAAACATGAGGAAGTGAGTAATGGTAAATGAGTAATACAAATAAAATGTTGTTGTGTAGTGAAATACAACAGACAGACACTCAAATGTGCATCAGTATATCAGGAAATGTCAACTGTAGCTGCTCTTCCCAAAGCCTCTAACATTTGACATGAATGAAGAATGAACTGATACTGGTAACAGCAAAAGCTCCGATACTGCACATTTTTCAGGTATCAGTATCGGCAACTTCACCGATCCCATACCACACACTGCAAAAAGTGAAGTGAAGATGACTTGAACTAAGAAAAAATTATCACAATTTGATTAAATTTCACTTGACAAGTCAAATGATCTGCCAGTGGAACAAAACTTTTGTACTTAAAATATGAAAATACATCTTTGCTAAACACTTAAAATAAGGGTAGCACTTTATAACATTTATTAAGCATTATTTAATACATTTGTTAATCATTAGTAAACTGTTAACTTTTAATTACTTCTCATCAGTTAATCATTTATAGATGTATATGTTAATGCTTTGTCCATGGTGAAGAAGTCATCTTACAGCCATTTGTTAAGATTATTTAACACACTGGTTCATCATTTGTACACATTTACCTCTTCATTTTTTCATGTGATTTAATCATTAGTAAATACATTATTTAATGTCTTTAGTCTTCATTAGTAAATCATTACTAATTCATTACTACTCATCAACTTTTAATATGTAACAAATTGTTATCAAATTTATCAAATTCTTAACCCACATACTCAACTAATGATATTTGTTACTCATTTCTTAATGGGGTTATTCCCAGTATTGATCAGTTATAAGCACTTGTACTTGGTAGTTAGAATAGGTTAAGCAGGGGGTGTTTACGCTTACCACATGACGACCACCCTTCATGGACGCAATATGTTCTTCTAAAGTGAAGCTTGTCTGTGCTCTACTAAATATTTACAAAGGTAATGCAAAAAGTCGATTTAAAGAAAGTGAAATTGTCTCATTATAAGAAAAAAATTATATTTTTTTTTTTTTTTGTCTAAAAAGGAAAAATATCTTGTCTAGCAAAATTTTCTTAAGAAAACATTGCTTATTTTAAGACATTAAACCTAGCAAGATTTTGTTGCTAAAAACAGTTATATTTTTTCTTATAACAAGATGCAAATACATTTTGAATTATCTTCAGCTTTAGACCAAGACATTTTTTCTTAATTTAGGAAATAATAAAAAACAAAATCTTATTATAAGAACAGGCTTACACAGATAGTTTATCAATACCAACCATTTATTTTCTCAAAGAAAATGCAAAGCATTATATCAATGGAAGCACAATCCACCAGATCAAACTGTATAAGATGCAATGACGTCACCAAGATGATATTTCAAAGGCACATAGGTCACATCTTTGTGAACAAAACTGTAATATGGAGTATAGTCTACAATGTTTTCAGATGAGATCAATTCATTTGCTTGTGCTATGCTTGGAATTTCAATTAAATATGCCCTATAATCTCTATCAACAGTGATATACAGCTGAAGCTCAAAATAATACAACAAATATGTTTTTAATCAGTCCAAACTCAGGTAGGTCACCATTAACTGTACTGATAATTAAACTTTTACCAGATATGTATTTATTCCTGTTCAGTTTCAGTTTTAACCATTTAACAGACACTGCATGATGACTGATGTGATCATTTCCAAAAATATGTTTTTACTTTCTCCTTAAGATGACATGTTTTTCACTTCTGATGTGGGTCCTAATGAAAATATTTGGGTTTAGTGGACAGAAGTCTTTTTGTTTCTTTTTTTCAGAAGCATGCTGTATACCCCACTGTCACTTTCTCAGGTTCAACAAACTTAAAAGTTTTTTTGATCACACTGTCCTGTCTGTATGTTGTAGCAACTGTAGCAAATGGATCCTCAATCTGGTCAAACATTGCCATTGTTTCCCCCTCAAGTTCATTTTCTGGATGTTGCTGGAAGATCCTCTAAAACCGACTCTTCAAATTAGACACCAACATACCTTGATATTGCTGTATTGCAGCCACAACATCATTCACGCCAGTCTAAAAAACAACCACAAAGAAATGTATTAATTAATTATCTAATCTATCTATCTATCTATCTATCTATCTATCTTCTCTCTCTCTCTCTCTCTATTCATTATATAATAATATATATATATATATTATATATATATATATATTATATATATATATTTTATTTTTTTTAATTTATTTTTATGCGACATTGTCATAAAAATGCTTGTGTCTGTTTTTTTAATTTAGCACCAAGCATGGTAAACAGGCAGCGTGTGTCCCCCGCCCTCCCGACCCCCGTCGGAGTAACGGTCTTATCCCCTTCCTCCCCCGCGCAGATCATCTTCTGTCGAACTAAAGGACAAGACTCAGTGAATTCTATGATGAGAGAAATGCTCAATAGATGCATTGTGTAACTAAACAAAATAATCGTTTGAATATTCATGATTTCAATGTTGACCAAAATAATAGTGATAATAATATATAGTCCATAATCCAGCAGCCCTGTCTTATACCTCCATAGTAGATGATCTACACACTTTTTCTTATAGAGACTGAAACAAATAATATATATAAAATAATACACAGAGGATTACCTGAATGTATGCTGCAGGAGCAGTATCCGATGGCTCAACCGGTGAATCCAGTGTAGATGATGGTTGGTCTGGGCTGGTCCCAGCGCAGGAAGGTTTTCATCCCGGTGTGAAGGAGAGGCGAGCAGGGTGCTCTCATTAAACCCGCCGAACAGTGACATACCACTGAATTCACCAAAATGATCCAAAATCAAACTGTCTGAATGTGGTCGTGGCATTTCCTCCGTCTCCGCGGGGCATCCGGGTGCTGGTCTGTGTGTTGATCGTGTACAGATGCTCGCAGCGCTGCCAGCGGTGTCACCTGCAGGTCGGCCCCGCTCCTCCGCATCCCCGTGCTCCAGACCGGGTCTGTATTCCCAAGTATTGTGATTCCCTGGCGCAGAATTTCTTCCCGGGAGTGGAGCCGCCCTGTGTTGGCCACAGCGAAGATACGTCGACTGACATCTCCGGATATGGTACCAGAGTGAGTTGTACACTCGATTTTTTTTTCCACAGCCATCAATTCCACATACCACCCGGAAGTCCGGACTTCGACTGTGGGCAGAGTTGATGCGACTAAGTAAAGATTTGAGGGTTAGACCGACAAATACAAAGCAAACAACGCAACGCGAAATCATATTTTCACGACATGCCGCGCGAACTTGTCTACAGTACCTCTATTTTACTCATAATGCCGCTGTACTTTCACGGTGGGTCGAATCACTTATGCAATAAATTGTACAATAAAACTGTCTAAAATAGCGGTTCTACCTGAACATTTAATTTATTATACATTCAATTTACATTAGAACAGTCAAATAGATTTTGATAGAGCTAAAATGCTAAACTACACCCAAACCCCTCTCACACATAATGGACTAGTCCAGAGAGCGGCGCTTTGCCATTCAAATCCAAGACCGCGCGCGGCGCGTTCCTGTGATATCGTAACGGCTCTTCTGGAGGCTCGTTTCAACAGGAGCAGTAAAAGATAGATTTTTTGAGAGAACCCAGTATTAACACGCAATAACTGCAATGGATACACTTGACGAAATTACAGTAGACACTTTAAGAGGTATGTTTTGCAACAATATCAGACTTTTAATGTGCTGTATAGTACACTTAGCTCATAATACTGATACTAATATTTGCTAAGGACCTAACTAAGTTAATATGGTTAGCTAGAGTAGCTTAAGCATGTAGCCATGAAAGTATGAACGTATGAAAATGAATGCATGTAGTATAATTTTCATTAACTGCTTTTTGTGCAGTGTGTTTTTAGCTGCCAATGTTGGGGAAGAATTACTATGGTCACGCTCAAGGGATGACATTAAAGATTTGCTGCCAGGTCCAGAAAATGTTCTCAGGCACAGGGCACTGTGGTTTCTTGTGAACAGTGATGAAAAGGTGAGTATATACATTACTTATGATTCAAATAGTTGATATAGATGAATCAAAACTTTCCATGCAACTTAAAGCAATAAAGATTTAATTACAGAATACTTTTATTTGTTTAGGTTGAAGGTGTTGCCAAAGATGTGGAGCCATCAAAACAATCTGCCATTGCAAATAGCCGCTCTCCAGAAGACAGACCCAATCCCTTAAAGTATCTAGCCATGTCCAGCCCAAAGTATACTGTCTACACAGATAGTGAACTTGAACAAGCCCGTTCATCCTACTTTGAACAAAAACGCCTTGGCTCCACCACTTCTGACTTGTCCAAGGAACTCTTCTGCAGACTGATTAGAAACACCATGACAAACATGGTGTCCATTGCAAGAGCCCTTGAAGACTCAAGGTACCCTTCCAAACATGAGGTTGACACTGTGGCGAAAAGATTAGTCGAGTATTATCCAATGTTAAAGGGAAAAAAAACACCTGAGAGTGAATGGGTCAGTACTTTTCTAGCACAGTATTGTTTATATAAGAATATTTTTCTGATTCCCTTTTATGCATTTTGCCATTTTCTCTATCTTGCAGGGGCATGTCACCAAGAAGCTCATAAAGAGGCTCTCAAACATCAAAAAGCCCAAAAAAAGCCAGTGCACCTTTCAAGAAACGTCCCATGAACTATGAAGAGTCTTGCTCAACAGACTTTGATGAAATCTTAACTGGATCAAGCCAAGCATCCACCATCATTCTGGAGAAGTCCCCTGCTGCTGCCAGCACTCCAGAGCCCCCTCCAGACAGCAGTGAAGATGATGCTGGTACAGTATGAAGTTTTACTTTGTATTCATTCAAAGAAAAAAACACTACAACATTTTTATGTCCTCACTTAGGGGGTTCTGCTGACACTGACGTCCTGGACAGTCAGAAGAGCCAAGTCAGACACTATAATACCCTCCAAGAGATGTACAAGGCTAAAAAGGCAAATAAAGCTGCTGTCAGCCACTTGCTCAACCTGGAATTTGACTCAAGACGATGCTTCATCACATCAGATGTTCTAAAAGACGATGACAGGCCATCAACATTTTTGGATGTTTACCCTTGTTTCAAAGAATTGAACCATGTAAGTACAACTTCCTTAAACTAGTTACTCTACTTTTACTGTGCTTTAAGCAGTTTGCATTTTTTTCCAGGTACTAGATGAGATGTAGAGAGAATTATTCAACCAAAAAACTCCAACTACACTGCTGAGACTAGGGACAGATGGGAAAACTTTTTTTCAAAAGTCAAGTTCTATGGGGTAATGAAGAAAGCCATGAAGCCTCCAAAGACACTCAATAGTGGTGAGATAACACAATTATTAAACTAATGCAACAATGTTATAACAGATGGTAACTTGTTTTGTCTTTTGTCTGATCATGCCTTAGCAGTGTTTGCAGCTCTACCCCTCCTTTTTCCATCCAATGCACCACCATCAAAGAAATTAGGCTCCTGCGGTGAAGCTTTTTTCACGCACTTAAGGTGAGAATAGCTTTGTGTATGTTATTCTTTAGAAGTATTGTGTTTCAGTGTTTTATAACAGTGGATACTTACCCTTATCATGTTTTGTATCGCAGACATCTGAGGACCCTGAAGGCTATCTTCAAAAGCGGCCACTATCGTGTCTAGTGCTGCTCTTGAGCAAGAACAACTGCATGATCGCAATTGGCAACACACCTGTGACCACCTTTGCACGTGACAAGCTGAATGAAGGACTGGTGTACCTGATGACCTTTTACTACGCCTTTCATCTCACTTAACCAAAGTGTATTTCCACTCTGCTCTCAGTCCTACAAACTTTGTCCATCAAGATTCCATCCATGACAAAGATGCAACATCAAAATACAAAAAAGCCATAACAGAGTGGAAGTCCATCACTGAGTGAGTGAATGTGCAACTATTTTAGTTCATTATTTTTATTACTTAAAATGTACAAACCAATTTTCCAAAACACTTGTGTTGTGCTACCAGAGGTTTTAGCATTTACAAGAAGGCTCTTACATTTGGTTTTCCTTGTAATATACTACTTTGTAATTTAATTAAGAGTGTTTTACTTTTTATTTTAGTTATGTTTACTTAAATCTGCTCTACTGTAGCTATTGTGAGCCATCTGTATTTGATACCATGTTTTCATGGATAAATAAATTAGGAAAGACTTTTGGGGTTGTCTTGTTTTAAAATTACAGCTTTGAATGGGCATAATTTTAAGATTATTATTATTTTTTTTAATTTTCTAATTTATGACTAAATTAAGGAAATGCATATAGGTAAATTTTGCTTAAATCTAGCAACACAGACCTGAAATTTGTATATAATGAGAAAATATTATAAATATATAAATATTACAAACATAAAAATTGCTTAGATTTTACAGAATATGAGCAAGTTTTGCTTAAATCTAGGCTAAATTTAGAAAAATTTTGCTTATTTTGAGCTACATTTAAGCACATTTGTCTAGAATGTTTTTTAATAAGAATTATTTTTTGCACTAATGTTCTTAAAACTAGGCAAGAAAAACTTTCTTACCCCATAGGCAGATTTTTTTTGCTTATAACAAGAACATTTGTCTAATTTTTAGTAATTTTTTTTTTTCTTGTTTCTAGTCAGGCACTTTTTGCAGTGTAAGGCTCACTCATGATTAACTCAAGCATATTCTATTCTTCTCTGTTGAAAAGAGTGTTCAACACAACCAGTTAAATATTTGTTATTTTCTTTCCCTCTATGGTGTGGTTTTATGACATGTCCATTTTTTTTAACATATTCATACAAATCTTAATAAGTAATTTGTAAATGTTTAGTAGAACATAGACAAGCTTCACTTTAGAATAGCTCCCACAAAATACTTAAGTAAGCAGTTATAACTGATCAATTAATCATGAGTAAGGCTTAACAAATCATTTGTAAATATTTAGTAGAGCATAGACAAGCTTCACTTTAGAAGAACATATTGCGTCCATGAAGGGTGGTCGTCATGTGGTAAGTGTAAACACCCCCTGCTTAACCTATTCTAACTACCAAGTACAAGTGCTTATAACTGATCAATACTGGGGAATAACCCCATTAAGAAATGAGTAACAAATCATTAGTTGAGTATGTGGGTTAAGAATTTGATAAATTTGGGTGTAACAATGTTTTTACATATTAAAAGTTGATGAGTAGTAATGAATTAGTAATGATTTACTAATGATGACCAAAGACATTAAATAATGTATTTACTAATGATTAAATCACATGAAAAAATGAAGAGGTAAATGTGTACAAATGATGAACCAGTGTGTTAAATAATCTTAACAAATGGCTGTAAGATGACTTCTTCACCATGGACAAAGCATTAACATATACATCTATAAATGATTAACTGATGAGAAGTAATTAAGAGTTAACAGTTTACTAATGATTTTCCTGAACGAGAAGCCGTAGATGCAAGTATTACCACAGACTGTGGAGGCTCTGCAGACACTTAAAACATGCTAATAATAACAGAAAAGACATTTGTGTTCCCTCTTTAATGGCTTTATTTCGCCTTTGGTGTGGACACTGAATTTCGTAAAACAACTCCGAAGATTGTAGCCGACAAAGCGCGAACTCAGACTTTGTTTACTTTGCAATTAGCCATGTGCTCCGAGGATGAGTGCCTTTCCACAGGCCTCACTGTTGTTTTTATCCACACTCCGAGGAAGAAAGGGATTAAGTAGAAAAGTAAAAGTCAAACACCACAACCTACTACTTCTTGACGCTGTGCAGTATCAGACTGGTATGAGTATCAGAGAATACACTAAGGCCAAGTATTTGTCAGGGGCAGACTCGAATCAAAAAACGGCCCTGGACTTTTTTTCTGGGGGCGCTCTGCTCAAATCGGTATAGATTAGCACCAAACGTCGACCTGTTTCAGTCCATATGTGGAGGTGGATAATCAGGTGAGCATTATGAATTCTTTAGAACCCATCTGGTTCAGCTCTACTGTTACCCAGTGTAACAGATTACATGTACCGGAGTTACGTAATCAGAGTACAAATTATGAGTAACTGTATTCAGTTACAGTTATTGTTTCAATGAGTGGTCATTGGAACACAGTTACTTTGTTGAAATAAATGGATTACACGGCGGTATTTACCTGTTTTCACATTTGGGGCTATATCCCTTTTTTTTTTCTCAGTAATTCCACTCATTGCCGGACACTAAACCAGGTCTAAACCAGGACTAAAGCAGGTCTAAAACCAGGTCTAAACCAGGACTCAACCAGTTCTAAACCATGTCTAAATCAGGATTTAACAGGACTAAACCAGGACTAAAACCAGATCTAAACCAGGCCTAAACCAGGACTAAAGCAGGACTAAAGCAGGACTAAAACCAGGTCTAAACCAGGACTAAACCAGGTCTAAACCCAGGTCTAAATCTAGGTCTAAACAAGGTCTAAACCTGGACTAAACCAGGTCTAAAACAGGATTTATCAGGACTAAATCATGCTGTGCAGAATGTGTCTCCTCCTATTCTATCAATAAGTTGAGTAAAGACTCGGCCTTTTTATTTTCTTTTAGCAGACAAAACATCTTATGTGAAGATATCCTGGTCTTTGTTTCTCTACAGCAAATCAAGTAATCCAAAGTATTCAGATTACGTTACTCACTTTAAGTAATTTAATGGATTCCGTTACAAACTACATTTTGGGGTATGTAATCTGTAATCTGTAGGGGAATATGTTTTAAAAGTCACCTTCCCAACACTGCTATTACCATACAGCTTAGGCCATCAGAGGTTCAAACCAATCACAGAGTCACATTGTTTTTCTGGGGCGAAGCCAAAGGTGAAGCTCTCAAATGATCCAAAACAAGAATGAAGATGCTGATGCCTTAACACGATCTGGATTTCTCAGATTGCATTTCTGTGCTGTACCAGTGTCAAATGTGAGAAGAGCCCTTGTTTTTTTTTTTTTACTCTGTACGTATTTTATTTGCGGTGATTTTGGTTTTGATGTGTTTTTTTATACTGGAGTGAAGGACTGGGTGGACTGAACTAACTGAACATTCCCTCCCACCCAGTATTACTGGCTGTGGCCGTAGCAGCAGGATCTTGAAAAGACAGACAGAGGGCACGAGTGGGGGGTGGAGCTGGGGTGTGCACTCGCGACACCGGAAACGGAAGAGACGGGAAAGAGAGGTGAAGGAGCGGGAACGCGGACGGGTGGGGCAGCGGGAACAGGCGAGGCTGGACCGGCTGGACCAGGCACAGGGACGCGCCGACAAGGACGGATACAACGCCTGAAAAGAGCTAAGTAAAGGGATGTGTCTGGGGGAGCTTGTGGGCGTGCCAGACCAGAGCTAAGAGGCACTTTGTTTCGGCAGCGGCTCGACCTCAATACACCGGAGTTCGGCGGGAAGCAAGGACGGGACCAGGCGCACAGACGCAGTGGCACGGATACAACGCTTAATTGAGCTAAGTATAGGAAAGTGTCACAGCTGATCTGTGTGTGCATGAGAGTTAACCTGTGGCCTGGAGAGAAATTAAAGGCGTGTTCTGCCCTTTCCTAGGGTTTGTCGAGCACGGCGTCGGGAGCCGGAGAACCCGGAGCGGAGCGGAGGCGGAGGCCTGGATGCGGGGGACATGGCGGCTCTAACCAAACGCATGAAAGAGCTAAGTAAGGTGACGTCACTCAGTCAACCCTGGTGTGCATGTGGCTGGTCAAAGACAGTCCTAGTCGCAGTCTGAAAGACTTTGTTTTTACTCTCGTTTTTTACAGTCAACTACGGGGTGTGACGGTGACCAAACCAGAAGGACCAATCTCACCAGATCCACACGGACCTTCAGACAGTGACCGCAGCACCCGACCCATTTGAATTCAGATTTTAACTGAAGTGGATTTTTTTAAATATCATTTTTTCTTACCTTGTTTTTTTGTTTTTTTTTTTTTCTTTCATCCATTTTATACTCATTTCATATTTATTTTAATATTGTGCTTCACCAAATAAACTGTTAATTGACTGCATGTCCACTCATCTTTTCCAAACTGTTTGGTAGAACCAAAGAATCTGACACCAGCTCCACACTACCAACTGATCCCCGCTGTTTTGGTCTACATCATCAGAGGTATAATGCTCCCTACAACAGAAGCAGAGCCAGGCTTGACTTGACTTTGATGGACAACACTCTCAGTGTGTTGAGTGTTCCATGTCTCCAGGCGTGACTCCTGTACTGATGGTGTATTAAACTTCTCCTGCATTTGAACTCCAGGGTCATGAAAACTCTTGGGCTACTACAACTTCTACAACACTTTCTTTTCCTCACTGTTTTCAGAGAAAGCCGGTCCAAATTGGTAAATGTGAAAAACGTTTTGAGCTGCACTTACCAATTTTAGGTGTTGCCAGGTTAGGAAATAGCTGCAGGAAACTAACATTCAGAAAAAAACTCAAATATTGAATTGGGCTACAACCAAAAAAGTAGTGTATATTTGCTCTTGTTATTTTTTTGTTGCCAAAACTAAGATCGGGTAAAGCTCAAAAGCTGCCGACTATTTTGACTTGAATCTTTGGAAGAAGGATAATACCTCCCTGATTAAAGGTGCACTATGTAATTTTTTCTTTTTTTTTTGCTGAGGGTCTGCCAGCTGCTTGTTTCTATGGATATGTCAGTGCTCTAGAATGTTCCACAGTATGACATTAACAGCTTGACCTAACATGTATTCAATTACAGATGGATTTATAGCTCAAAAATACCTAGAAAAACACATTCTGACTATGAGTGGGGTCGCCACTTCACAGATCTGGCCTGTAACTTGGTGTCCATGAACACAGAAAGATTTAATATCATAGTGTGAGACATTGCAGACGAAGCAATAACGTCTCTATGTAGAATAGAAATTGATGAACCACCAGCAGAAAAGTTATGCAATGCACTTTTAAAGAAAGAATAAAGAAAACAAATAAAGAAAGTGCCAAATGCAGGAAGTCAACAGATTTTGCTCAAGCCCCCAGGTTCCAAAATGGTCCACCGTTCAAGTCAATGGGTCGAGCTCAGTGGTGCATGATTCCAGATTAGCCTTTAGCCCGGCGAGGTACTGTGCATGCACAGTAGTGCTCTTTTCTCTCGCGGGCACACGTGAATGCAGGAGTGCAGGCTCGAGCAGAGCGTAGCCGAAGCTAACGATTATAAGCGTTTTTTTAAGACAACTGAAGATTTTGAGCTGAGAACAAGTTTATGATCTAAAAATAGGTAAAAATCACCAACAAATCCGACATTTTTGAAAGCTGTAGGTCAGGGGTGTCAAACTCATTTTGGTCCAGAAAGGAGGGAGCCGGATCAGAAAATCAAAGGGGCCGGATCAGAAAACTCATGTCATATAAACCCCAAAATAACAATAAGTTCAAATATTTGTGGAGAGAAACACAAATCTATTACAGAAATCTTTTTTAATTGATGAACTCTTTCTTATTATGATATTATGAACAACCTGAAACATTAAGAAAAATACAATTTCAACACAATGTTTTAACATGAACTTGTATGCAAATAGGAATAAGTCCATTTTTCTTGTAAAATCCTGCACTCGGCTCCACTTTTCTCATGTTGGACATTTTTCTGATGAGGGTGTCACGGTCAACAGTCAAAACGATCGTCCTTTAAGAGCGTTTGGAAAGAGACAAGTCTTCATTTGTGCTGCTCTGGTGGGAGGGGCCACGTACAGAGACGTTGGAGACGCTGCTGTGCTCAGCACCGCAGAAAATTAACAATATTTTAATAGAAAATATAATTAAAATACTTTTGTAGAAAATCACCCAAGGGCCACATTAATGGTCTTGGAGGGCCGGATCTGCCCCCCGGGCAGGTGATCTGTCAGCCGAACACGAGCAGTTTGTGATTACATTGCCTCTATGAGAAAAATCTTGTCTTGGCCCATGGGATTTTTGCTGCTGTAGTTCCAGTGAGTGACACTACGTCAACTGGAGGCAGCTACAAGCAGCAATACTGTATCCAGTTATTTTAATAGATCCATGATTTTGCTATACTTCCTGTTGTCTTTACATGTAGTCTCTCTGAAGGAACATACGGCACCTCATGTTTACCTTTTATAACTATTGGAACCACCATGCGAGGAAGTCAGATTTGGATTACATCTTTCGGCGATAGCTCCATCAATATCTGCATCTGGGTGATGTTTGGTGCACGGTGCCACCTGTTGGTTTGGAGTATGCGCTGCAGCAGATGTGTTGTCTCACGCTGATCACTCCTCTGCTTGTTTAAAGGTGCACTGTGTAACTTTTTTGGTGGGGGGTCCGTCAAATACTTTTCTCCATGGAGGTGTTATTGCTTTGTTGGGTCAGGTGAGGCCAGGTTAGATCTGTGGAGAAGCAACGTCTGTTTTTCTAGGTATTTCTGGAGCAGGAAACCCACCTGTAATTGAACAAATGTAAAATAAAGTTGTTTAATGCCATATTGTGGAACATTCTAAGCACAGCAATGACATATCCATAGAAACAAGAAGGTTTTAAACAGCCCCCACAGGTCCCACAGGTGCAGCTCAGACTCGGCTTCAGTCTGCGGCAAAATGGAGACAAACAACAGAGGAGCAGGCGGCGAGCGCAGGTGATCCATCTTGACCACGAAGTACTGCTGATGCTTCTCTATTAGGGTCCACCGTGGTTTATGGGAGAGCTGTCGTCTTATAAATACTCACTGATCCCGTCTCAGCACCGACACGCAATCCTGTCGTTGTGTCCTTGGGCAACACACGACTGAATGTGATGAAAGTGTATGCAGCCTGATTGTCAAACTCTCCATCTCACTCCAAATCACTAAATCCATTCAATTCTTCATCCTCAGTGTCACTTCTGAACAACTCGACCTCGACCTCTGGAGGTAAACAGAGCGACGCTTCCTCTTCTGTGTCGCTGTCGTCAGACTCAGCATCAATTCCAGTTAGAATTATTCAGGTCTTTCTAAATCCCGACAGGATGGTTTCAGTGTCACTGAAGTCCAGACTTTGTCCATCCATCCAGTTTCTCGCTCACTCCAAAATTTCTTTCTGCTGCTCGATTTGTAGCAGCTTGTCATCTGCAAAATATGATTTTCTTTTTAGGGACATTTGTGTTCAGTCTTCTCAGTGTCTTTATAAGTTTGTTTAAATGTTTAATTTTCAGTGGTACAGAAGTATAAAAATACTTCTTGATGTTTACCACATCATGATGTTATTGCTTTGCCATAAAAGTTTCACAGTAAGGCATTAAACATGAAGTTGAACAGTTGATTCTACCAGGTAAAGTTACAGGTTAGATCTGTGGAGAAGCAGCCCCACTCACAGTAACAGTGCATGTTTTCAATGTATGTGAGCATGAACAAACATTTATAGCTGTGGTGCTACTTTTTGGGGGGTCTTCCTCTCCTCAAACTGCTCTGAAACAGATCTGCTGACCCTCCCTGACCAGTCCTCCTGTGAAAATGACCTGACACCTTTGACTGAGACACAAAGGCAAGTGGAAATGTTGCAGCGACATCAATTGCAACAGGTTGCTGCAGCAGAACTTGAATTTCCCTTGGGATCAATAAAGTGTAGTATCTGAATGTTCATATTTTGGACGAACGTGAACCGAAAGCACTGTATTGATGCCTGATGAATGACCCGTGAGCGTGTGCATTCTGGTGTCTGTGAACAGCCTGCACTTCTATGTAACTTCTTTCAAAAAGGTGCCAGATTTCTTTAGTGTTCCAGGCGAAAATCACACCAAAAAGAGTCCTTACTATTTAGCTGAAAAACATTAAATCTGCAACACGACAAAACAACATGAGCCCCCAGCGTCACATTGCCATATGTTCCATATCGAAACCAAAAAAAAAAAGAAAAAAAGTAAAGTAGGATTCTATAGTAAAGTAGGTTCTATAACTTTAATCAAAACGGCCAGTTTATAGACCACAGGGCCTTGACGCTGTGAGGTGAGGGTGTTGGCTAAACATCACTATAAAATACTTTACTCCTCCCAGAGCCCTGAGATCAGCCGACCAGCTCCTGTTGGTCGAGCCCAAAACTCGGCTCAAGACGAGAGGTGACAGAGGCTTTTTCTGTGGCAGCGCTCGGACTGTGGAACAACCTTCCTCTTCCTGTCAGATCCTCTCAGTCTGTAATGAAGTTTAAGACGAGACTGAAAACTCACCTCTTCTCCCTGGCGTTTAGTACGAGCTAGTCAGGTTATCTTGGTGTTTTTATTGTAGTTTTCACATGTTTTCTGTATATATGTATATGTAACTGTTTCTTCTATGTTGTTGACTTGTATGTGAAGCACTTTGGTCAGCTGAAGTTCTTTTAAATGTGTTATAGAAATAAACTTGAATTGAATTGAAAAATAATGTCGCTTCTCCGACAAGTAGACGTCAATGTCTAGCAGCATGAAACCAACCATGCCAAAGGAAGTAACAACAGCTGATATACGACACGTCACCACCAACACCAGTGACAGTTCTGAAGATGTTTTACAGCAGCAGCAGCCGACAGATGTCAGCAGGGTAAATACACGTTCTACAGCAGGAGTGTCAAACTCATTTTGGTCCAAGGGCCGTATCCGACCTACTTTGATCCCAAAGGGGCCGGATCAGAAAACTCATGGCATATAAACCCCAAAAATAACAATAAGTTCAAATATTTGTGCAGAGAAATGCAAATACAATGCTGTTACAGAAATCTTTTTTAATTGATGAACTCTTTTTTTTACAAAATATTATAATATTATGAACAACCCGAAACTTTAAGAAAAATGCAATTTCAACACAACTTGTATGCATTTCAAAGAATTCAGTCATGCTTTCTTTTTGTTCCTGAAACTTGGCATCTTTTAGTCTGTACAAGTGCATCAATATCACCATGTCCTGAGGAGCTGCTGTCTTCAGAATGTCATTCAAGTGCTTGTGTGTTGTGTGTTTTAGCTTTGAGCGCAGCTTTGTTTTATTAATGTTCATTACTGAGAAAACCTGCTCACTAATGTAGTAACTGGGCCCGGTCAAGCAGAAGTAAACAGCAAGGCCAAAAATTCCAGTTAATGCATCTGATATAAAAATGTATTCAACAGATACATATGTACTCTAGTTTATGAAACTGTTGACCTTTTTTCTGTACCATTTTTGGTTCTAAAGTTCCATATGTTTTAAACAGACCATGTATGAAACATGGAACAAAAATTATTTCCCAAATTTCAAAGACCTGCAAATCATGTCAATAAATGGATGTATTTCATCATATCTTGTGTTATTCCATCTTTGAACTGTTGATGAAGGTACATGATTAAAAAAAAAGAAAAATGTATTTAAAATGATACAAATTTGCTTGGAAGGACTGACATATTAGGACTGAAGTAATATTAAAGTATTCAGAACAACAAAGCTGACAAATTATGCAAAATCCTGCACCTTCTACTTGCTTGTACAATTTTCCCTCTGTTATTTTTCCCTCCGTTACCATGACCTTTCTTAATAAAAAATCTCATGAGTCAAAAAGTAAGAGGTTTTTCAACCTAATCTTGTACCATATGGTAGAAAACTATATGAAGCAAATATTCAAACCAGTTTGTTAAGGATATGTAAGTGAGAACCAAGAGTTATCACTGTTTGTTTTTATTGCCCAAAAAGTGCTGCATATTTCATTCCCTCTGTTACCGACATGAGTTTTTACATTTTTTGTCAACAACTTGAAAGAATATCACAGGTTTAACTTTACCCTGTTGGAGTGTAACTCTTTCCTACATTCTGATACTTTACTCATTTCAATAGTCCCTCTAGTTTCTGAATAAGAGACATTTGAATGTCAAAAATCTGCCTCTGTTTACCTCCGTTACCACTTGACCGGACCCACCTGTAAATCTATTATTTCTAGTTGCATGTTTGCGGGCACGTCAGAGGTTTTGACTGTGAACGGTGTGCGAAAAATGACAAATTCTGTCTTCAGGTTTTAAAATATAATTACAATATTTTAGAAGGGGCCAGATTAAAGGTCTTGGAGTGCCAGATCCAGCCCCCGGGCCGTATGTTTGACACCCCTGTTCTACAGTATCGTCTTTAAAAAGATGCCAAGCACCTTTCGGTTCCTTTTACAACATTTAAGTCAATGCAACTGATGGTGCACAATATAAATCCAAGTAACTGTTGCCAATGTGTGTGGACTTTTAAACATTTCTCTCCCTCTTCTCAACCTTATTACTCAGGCCAGTTCCAGCAAATTGAAAATGGCTTCTGGATGGGAGCCGAAATGTCTTGATTGCGAAACCAGTGCCCAGATGACCACCACTGAAACCTCCTCTACACTTCTCACTCTGGCAATGTGACTGCACCTTTGATGACGTATTTACACAATCAACATAAAGCTACAGTCTGTTTGAGAGAAGAACTCAGCCGAAATGTACAGGGTTTGTGTGTGAAACATGTGAATAAAACAAAACACAACAAGTATGTTTGTGATGAGGATGTATATAGGTCACACCAGCCAAAAAATGCATAATGAGGAAGAAAAAATATATAAAACTTGCACTGGACTATAGGTCTCATTTTTGGGGGAGATTTATTTTATAAAACTAGAGACCAGGAACCGACATTTCCTGTGTAAAGTCAAGTTGCAGTAAAAACAATAGAAGAGAGAACAACAGACTGTTAACGTCATCAACTCTGCTCTTCCACCATCACCAGTATCTCATTCTCTGGTCAAACTATTCCCTTCTCGGCATCTGTCACCAACCTGGGTGTCAAAATGGACTCACAACTCACCTTTGACACCCACATCAAACACCTCTGTAAGACGTCATTGTACCACCTCAGGAACATTGCAAAACTCCGTCCAACTCTCTCCCTGGCAGATGCAGAGAAGCTCGTCCACGCCTTTATCTCCTCCAGGCTGGACGACTGTAACACACTCCTCATCGAGATCCCTGGCAGGAGCATCCAGAGACTGCAGTACATCCAGAACAGCTCTGCCAGGATCCTGATGAGGGTGCGAAAATTTGACCATATCACGCCCATCCTGAAATCCCTTCACTGGCTCCCTGTCCCACTCAGGACTGAGTATAAGGTCTCCCTCCTCACTCACCAGTGCATCCACAGACACTCCCCCCAGTACCTTAAGGAACTCCTCACTCCCCAGGCCCCCTCACGCTCCCTCACCACACCTCTGCATCCACTAACACTCTCCAACCCCCCACAACCAAACTCTGCACCATGGGTAATCGGGCCTTTTCAGCTGCAGCTCCAAGACTTTGGAAAACTCTCCCCGACCACCTGAGAGCCTCACAGTCTACTTCTGTTTTTAAATGAAATCTTAAAACATATCTTTTTACTAAAGCCTTTTGTTAATTGTATTTTATTTTTGTTTTATCTTTTAAGATAAGATAAGATATGCCTTTATTAGTCCCACAGTGGGGAAATTCCAGTGTTTTGGTTCCTGTAATAGTTTTAGCTTGATCCACTGTTTGCTGATGCACTTTAATTCACTGTTTTTACCTGTAGCACTTTGAGATTATTATTATTATTGTCACATATGAACAGTTCTTCAGATAACTATAACATAAACAACACAACAAGTTTACCAAACTCTTCCATTTCACTCCAAATCACTAAATCCATTCAATTCTTCATCCTCGGTGTCACTTCTGAGCAACTCCGTGACCTCCGGAGGTAAACAGAGCACCGCTTCTACTTCTGTGTCGCTGTTGTCAGACTCAGCATCAGTTCCAGTTCGAATTATTCGGGTCTTTCTAAATCCCGACAGGATGGTTTCAGTGTCACTGAAGTCCAGACTTTGTCCATCCATCCAGTGACTTCAGGAAAGTTTCATGGTGCATCCTCCCAGTGTCGCAAGTTTCTCGCTCACTCCAAATTTTCTTTCTGCTGCTCGATTTGTAGCAGCTTGTTTTGCATGAAAAGCATAACACTAATAACACCCATCTATTCATTATTTGCTTTTCAAGATCTGGAGATGGCCACTAATCATATTCAAGTATTTGATCATTTTATCTGAAGGGCCTCCATCTGCGAGAGTGACACGACGTCATCCTTTTCTACCATTTAAAAAGCAAACAATATCTACAACCTCCACCTCCTCCTCTCTGAAGTAAAAACTATCTCCTTTGATTCAAGTCCCAGTAGATGAGGTTCACACTTGCCCATCTGTGCTCCTACCTATCTGTGCTTGTGATAAAAGCTGTTCTCTCGGCCGTGTGCGGAGGGGGAGAAAGAGGGATGGAGAGAGAGAGAGGGAGGGGAGGCGGTTTGACTTCAGGAGGAGGTGTAGATCACGCCCACTGACGCTGGGACCAGGGCCAGAGATTCAGACTCACTTCAGGACAACACGAGCCAAGGAACCTCCCACCTCTCCAGCTCCTCATTTGTGTCTTCTATCAAACTGCCTGCTCCACACTCCATCTCAAACACAACTCATCAATGTTCACTTGCTTTTAACTTCCTTTTAATCATATTTATATTATTATTAAATGTGCTGTATTGGATTTTTAGGGGGCTTTCACACCTCAGAACACCTGTGAGTTTGGTTCGTTTGGCCTGGTGGGAAAGCCGACCGGTTTCATCATAACCGTACCGAGACCACTCTTTAAAGGTGGTTCTGGGTGCGGTTCCAAGTGGGCTTCAGTGCGGTTCTCTTGTGACGTGAACGTTAACCGGTCTCGATCCGGCCCAACGCTGACTTTTTGATCCAAACAAGCTTCTGTAGAGCTGCGCATGAACAAAATAAACTACAGAATGACAATCAAACCTGGAGAAATAGGACGAGATAAGACGGACAGAGAGGAGGAAATTAATGATCACTGTTATTTCACATAATTAGACACAATAAATAAATAAATAAATTTTAAAAATCACAGTTTCTTGGACCAGTTTACAAATAATAATAATAATAATAATAAAGTTTAAAAAAAATAATAATAAAAAATCTGTTTCTTGGACCAGTTTACAAAATAATAATAATAATAATAAAGTTTAAAAAATAATAATAAAAAATCTGTTTCTTGGACCAGTTTACCAAAAAAATAAAATTAAATAAAGTTAAAAAAAAAAAATAAAAAAAAAAAAAAAAAAAATCACAGTTTCTTGGACCAGTTTACAAAAATAAAAAATAAAAAAAAGTAAAAAAATAAATAAAAAAAAAATTACAGTTTCTTGGACCAGATTACAAAAAAAAAAAACACAAAAAACAGTGGATTTGAGGTTCATCAGGTACACCGACTTGTAAAAACGTGAAAATTGAACTACTTTGTTTGCAGTGGTCCAAAGTTATTCCTCTTATCTTATTCTTTCTCATCAGCCTAATTATTCAACGTCATGAGTTTAAAAGCACTTTTCACACCAGTGTGAAAAAAGACCACCAGCATACTAACACGCACTTCCTGATTACCAGACAATAACTCTTTTATTGGCATTTCTTTTCTTTTTGTTCACTTGCTTTTAACTTCCTTTTAATCATATTTACATTATTATTATTATTAAATGTACTGTATTGGATTTTTAGGGGGCTTTCACACCTCAGAACACCTGTGAGTTTGGTTCGTTTGGCCTGGTGGGAAAGCCGACCGGTTTCATCATAACCGTACCGAGACCACTCTTTGGAGGTGGTTCTGGGTGCGGTTCCAAGTGGGCTTCAGTGCGCTTCTCTTGTGACGTGAACGTTAACCGGTCTCGATCCGGCCCAACGCTGACTTTTTGATCTAAACAAGCTTCTGTAGAGCTGCGCATGAACAAAATAAACTCCAGAATGACGATCAAACCTGGAGAAATAGGACGAGATAAGACGGACAGAGAGGAGGAAATTAATGATCACTGTTATTTCACATAATTAGACACAAAAAAATTAATAAAATAAATAAATAAATAAATGAATAAATAAATAAATAAATAAATAAATAAAAATCACATTTTCTGGGACCAGTTTCTAAAAAAAAAAAAAAAAATAAAAACTTGAGGTTCATTAGTTACACCGACTTGTAAATTAACTGTTTTAAAATGTGAAAATAGAACTACTTTGTTTGCAGTGGTCCAAAGTTATTCCTCTTTTCTTATACATTCTGTACATCCTAATTATTCAACGTCATGAGTTTATAAGCACTTTTCACACCAGTGCGAAATTTTGACATGACAGTAAAGTTAACCACCAGCATACTAACACGCACTTCCTGATTACCAGACAATAACACTTTTATTGGCATTTCTTTTCTTTTTGTGATGTGTTTATTACTTGACTTTATATTTTTATATTGTTTTTTCGAGCCACTGTGCAGTTCATCCAACTTTCAACTTCAGCTTTCAACTTCATTATTGTCTCAGAGGGAAATTGTTGTGCAGCAGCGTCGGACATCCAGACATACAAAACAGTTTAATAGTACATTTAACCACAGCTCAAGCTCAACAATGCAGACAAACATTCTCTTAGAAACAGGAAAAAAGAACAAGTATGTAACTGCATTTCACCACAACTGATCCAAGCTGTAAGAACATTCATCCTAGTTACAGCTTCAGAAATAAAGGACGTCCGAGTTCTCTGAGTCCTGATTCTGTGTGGTCAGGGCTCTCCATTATTTGTTGGGCCTTGCAAATCACCCTTCTATTACAGACGTCCTGTAGCTGTAAAGCCGATAATTTTACCTGCCACTTTGACCAACCGAGCCAGATGATTTCTACTAGACATAAAAAGGACACCGAACCAACAGACAATATAAAGTGCAAGAAAAGATTTAATAAAACTCTGATGAAAAAATTATCATTTTAACTTCACTGAGTGTCTTTGCTGCACTTTCTTGCAGACGGCATCAGTGTTCGATTTAAAACATACGGCACTGTCAGTAATTGTCTCTATTTATATTCAAAGACAAACTCAGCTTCTTTTCCCTGATGCAGATGTTGTTCCTTGAATGTCCCAAAGAATGACAGTTAAAGGGCCCATTTCATGCAAAATCAACTTTTCAAAGCTTTCTACCTTGTAAGAGTGACGTGTGGGCCTTGTATATGTTGCTGAAGTGTTTTTTTTAGATTGATTTGGCTTTTTTTAAAAACCAATTGCAGCGTATTTCTGCCACCCTCCCATGTGACAACGAACTAAAGCTGCTACAACGATGATGCAGCAGATACAACTATGATGTGTTTGACGTAGCAGAAACCGCTTCACACCCGCCCCCCTCCCCCACTCTCTGTTTCTGTGGGCATCGTCTGACAGTTCCCACATGAACCTAAACAAAAGCGACAGCATAAGCTCATTGTTCTACACTGCAGTGAACATGATGTAATAAGTTGATCTACTAATTCAATAACTACTACTGCTGAACAACTAATAATAAGTGTTCAGCTGATGTGGACGTGGTGCTTGAGCTTCATGCTCCTCAAAGTCCTCGTCAGATTCTGGGTCCAACACATGCGGCTGAATGCACCGTATCTCCATGATGAATAAAAGTTTATTCCTGCCGCTATCAGGGTGCACGCCTGTCTCCCCTTCCCTCCCTGACATGGGCGGAGGAAGGGCGGCTCACTCGTCGCCTACGTCACGTTTGGAGGGCGGAGCCTGTGCTTTCTCAGGACGGGCGGGGGGAGGAGCAATAGTCGGACTTTCATAGTTCCTGGTCTGTGACTATCTCCAAGAAATCAGGAAGATTTCAGAACTATTGTGTAATGGATGTTCCAAAACCCAAATTGTGCTTGTAACTGGGTCTGGTCAAGTGGTAACAGAGGGAAACGGGCAGATTTTTGACATTCAAATGTCTCTTATTCAGAAACTAGAGGGACTATTGAAATAAGTAAAGTATCAGAATGTAGGAAAGAGTTACACTCCAACAGGGTCAAGTTAAACCTGTGATATTCTTTCAAGTTGTTGACCAAAAATTAAAAAACTCATGTTGGTAACAGAGGGAATGAAATATGCAGCACTTTTTGGGCAATAAATCCAAACAGTGATAACTCTTGGTTCTCACTTCCATATCCTTAACAAACTGGTTTGAATATTTGCTTCATATAGTTTTCTACCATATGGTACAAGATTAGGTTGAAAAACCTCTTACTTTTTGACTCATGAGATTTTTTATTAAGAAAGGTCATGGTAACGGAGGGAAAATTGTGCAAACAAGTAGAAGGTGCAGGATTTTACATCATTTGTCAACTTTTTTCTTCTGAATACTTTAATATTACTTCAAAATGAAAGGAAACTATTTCTATAAAATATGTCAGTCCTTCCAAGCAAATTTTTATCATTTTAAATACATTTATTATTATTTTTTTTTAATCATGTCCCTTCATCAACAGTTCAAAGATGGAATAACACAAGATATGATGAAATACATCCATTTATTGACATGATTTGCAGGTCTTTGAAATTTGGGAAATAATGTTTGTTCCATGTTTCATACATGGTCTGTTTAAAACATATGGAACTTTAGAACCAAAAATGGTCCAGAAAAAAGGTCAACAGTTTCATAAACTAGAGTACATATGTATCTGTTGAATACATTTTTATATCAGATGCATTAACTTGAAGTTTTGGCCTTGCTGTTTACTTCTACTTGACCAGGCCCTTATGTGCAGAAGACACAATGTGAAAAGAGTTATTTTTCATGAGATGGGACCTTTAACTTAACCCAGCTCAAGTTACAGATGAGAAATTAAAAACCTAAAATTGAACATTGTCAAGACAGAGATTAATGTTGCTTGCATGCCTTTATTATTCGTTATATTTACTATTATTATGATGGTTTTTTGTTGGATTAATATTGTCAAAGCAAATTCACAGCACTAAAACTAAGTAAAATTCTGAAGTGGCATAACCCTCCAGCAGAAAAGTTCCACAGCGCGTCTTTAAACTTAAGACTTTGTACACTAAATTCCATTCGGTGACACGGGTGATGGATGGAGTGTCTTGCCCTTAGACACAACACCAGTGATTGGGATTAAACTGCCAAACTCCGCGTCCGTGCGTGCACATTTCTACCGCCTGAACTCCTTTTGTGAAACCAGTCCACTCTCTCCTCTCCATCTTGCCCTGTTTCGTTCTAATCTCGTCCTTGGTCCTGCCCTCACTCTCCTCCTCCTCCTGCTTCCGCCTCCATATCCCATTTCTCTGCTCTGTTTTATCTGCCCCTCCCTCCCTCGTCTCTCATCCACCCCTCCTCTCTCATCCTCCCAAAATGTCTTCACCTCTTCAGAAGGGCGTCCTGGATTCGCGCTCCTGGATTGGGAGAAGATAACGAGAGGCAGATGCGGGGGGAGGGAGGAAGGGGCGGGGTTTTGTGGTAGTGGTGGTTCACTAGGACACCGGTGGAGTTTTCGAGCAGAGAAACAGGCCAGGCATGTGGGCGAAGAGGAGGAGATGTGAAGCCCGCTACAACAAATGGAGCTCAGCGCATCCTCTGTTTTATGTTCAAAGGGAGATAAGGCCTCAGCAGCTCGTTCAAGGGCGGACAAACCCGTACAGAAGGGAAGTCTGTAACAATATAATACACGCACAGACTCTTTTATCACAGTGGTCAAAATGGAAGCTACGGGACACAAAAGTGGAATACCATTTTACAAAAAAGGTGTGATCAGATCTAACTGAATTAATAAACCAAACTAGTTCATTTTGCAGGTCATAAGGGTCTGGTCAAGCGGTTACGGAGGGAAACGGGCAGATTTTTGACATTCAAATGTCTCTTATTCAGAAACTAGAGGGACTATTGAAATAAGTAAAGTATCAGAATGTAGGAAAGAGTTACACTCCAACAGGGTCAAGTTAAACCTGTGATATTCTTTCAAGTTGTTGACCAAAAATTAAAAAACTCATGTTGGTAACAGAGGGAATGAAATATGCAGCACTTTTTGGGCAATAAATCCAAACAGTGATAACTCTTGGTTCTCACTTACATATCCTTAACAAACTGGTTTGAATATTTGCTTCATATAGTTTCTACCATATGGTACAAGATTAGGTTGAAAAACCTCTTACTTTTTGACTCATGAGATTTTTTATTAACCTGTTACCACCCGCCTCATTTTGGTGTGTGCACAATGGTAAGACATACCCAAATGCCATAGCTTATTAAAAAGAAAACCTTAGAACCCACATGCTTGTGTGAGGCACCATTTTAAAGCTTAGGCCTTCTAGTTTCTGTAGATATGTACATGAAGACTGTGAGTGCTGCCTAACCTACAGTACAGTCAATTAAAAATTGTATTTTTTTGCTTCGAAAAAACAATTGAAAAAAATAAAGGCCTTAGCTTGGTCATACTTCATGCTAGGCATTTGTGACTCACTACACTCATTGTTCAAGTTGTTGGCAACAACTGTGTAGAATTTCAGATCTCTAGTACAAAGGGTTTTGATGCTGTGAGCCTTTGTGTAAACAAAATGACAATTCGGCACAAGATTGCCAGATTTGTGCCAAAATAATAATAATAATATAATAATAATAATAATTGTTATTATTTAATACTAATTCTTCTGAGCTTTAGGCATGTTTTCTCAAGAAAAAAAACTAAAAGTAGCCAAAATTGTCTTCCAACTGGCAGTTCTGCACTGCCACACTGCTCTCTGTGTCTCTCTCCTTCCTCTCGGCTGCGCGTATAACACAGGGTCCGTTTCCAATACAATCTGGATGTCCCACCCACCGTTTGAAAGCTCTGGTGATTGGCTAAAACAATATGTCAATCACTTTCTGGAAGATCCAATGACTGAAGAGATTTCCCGTAAACAAACTGATGACGCGTTGGTAAAGCCAGGAAGTACGTGAGTGCGTTAGCTTCTTCAGCGGCTTGTCCCACCTAAACCCCGCCACCGACAACAGCGGGGAGGGTCTCATTTTGAAGCTAAGAGTGTGAGGAAAACAAGCGCACCCAAGAGCGGGAGAGAAAGGAAGTGAGAGCGGGAGAAGAGGCGGAGAGAGACATAATATTTTCATTCACGGATTCATCCACTCATACGGACGACGATTTTCTGGATTATTTCCCCACATGGAATTATTTTTTGGAAAAACAACTTGATATTCTTTTTCTGTGGATTATTACGGACTTATTGAGTACAACTTTTCATGGATTGAACGCGTTTTGGACCGACAGAACCGGCTCAAAGGTAAGAAACGTGTATCTTATTCTTTGTTTATGATGTGAATTTTAAATTCACATGAATTCGGGCTCGTTGTGAAATGAATGATATGGTTGTTTTATTGATAAATTAAGCTTTCAAACGATGTATGGCCAGTAGTGAAAACAATAATGAAGGTGAATATACAGAGTGAACATTTTTTATTGGAAAATCGCCCGCCGGCGGGCGGGTGGATGGTAAGTGGTTTTAAGAAAGGTCATGGTAACGGAGGGAAAAGTAACGGAGGGAAAACTGTACAAACAAGTAGAAGGTGCAGGATTTTACATCATTGTCGCTTTTTCTTCTGAATACTTTAATTACTTCAAATGAAAGGGAACTATTTCTATAAAATATGTCAGTCCTTCCAAGCAAATTTTTATCATTTTAAATACATTTTTTTTATTTTTTTATTCATGTACTTTCATCAACAGTTCAAAGATGGAAACACAAGATATATGAAATCATCCATTATTACATGATTTGCAGGTCTTTGAAATTTGGGAAATAATTTTTGTTCCATGTTTCATACATGGTCTGTTTAAACATATGGAACTTTAGAACCAAAATGGTCCAGAAAAAAGTCAACAGTTTCATAAACTAGAGACATATGTATCTGTTCAATACATGTTTATATCAGATGCATTAACTGGAATTTTTGGCCTTGCTGTTTACTGACCAGGCCCATATACTATTCAGAAGTGACTCTTGTGAGCTTTAAGTCGTCTCATAATGATGTTACCTCCTCAAAAACAGACCTGGACTTGTGTTTTGTTTCATTCACACAAGTTAAGAGCTCCTTTTCCCTTTAGTTCAGTAGAGATCGGGAATTCCAGGATTCAAATTATCCAAGTTATTCTAGAGAAGTTGAACGGCGTTTAAAATCACAGTCGAGCACTTCCTGTATTACCGCTGGTGTTGGGAAGGTGACTTTTAAAATGTATTCCCCTACGGATTACAGATTACATATCCCAAAATGTAGTTTGTAACTAATCCAAAGTTCTTAAAGTGAGTAACGTAATCTGATACTTGATTATTGAATCGCTTGCTCAAATCTGTGACGGAGCGCCCGTGTTGCCCCGTCACGCACTGGCGCTCTTTCTAGTCAAGGCAGTGCAAGCCCCCCCCCCCCGTTTCTGCAGAGCCAAGCTCCGACAGTTTACGGAGGACCCGTTTTCCCCAACATCTGGACGGTTTCCCAGCTAGTGCATTTGAGGGTGCAGACTCGACACCAACGCCCACGCACACTTACCAACAGCAGCCTCCGCGCCATTCTCTGGCACTTCCTGGTTGTGCTTTAAATAGCGCATAGTGGCGCACTCAAGGGGGACATGTGATCGTGGACTCGACCATTGTGGTCTATTTGGGGTATCATTTTGGGTTTTTAAGTTATTTAATGGAATTTATGTTCACCTTATGAGGGGTTCTTTTTTATTATGTTTATTTCCAAGTTGATTTCATCAGTACAGTTTTGCTTATGTTAATTCCTATAAAACCCCATTTTTTGTTAATTGGTTAGCCCAGGGGGAGGGGCTAAGGGGTATAAAAGGAAGGCGCTCCAGTCTTTTGGGAGTCTGTTTTTGGCCTGACTACGTGGGTGCTGGCTTCTGTAAGTGTGATTATTGTAAATATTGCTGTAAATACTTCTTTTGTTGGACTCTACCACCTCATTTTTTGTCACTGTAAATATTCACTCTGCACTTGGCTGTGGTGTGAATAAAACCACTAAGTAAGTTTTCACTGAGACATATTTTTTTCTATTTATTTTGGACGAACCCATCGTTATTTGTTGAGCGCATCTCCGTGAACAGACTTTTGTTTTAGAGAGAAGAGACAGATGTTTTCTGCTAAAAGACACAAACCAGTCTTCCTTAACCAGATTAAAAATATTAGTGATGGAGAAATCTATTTCTGTATAGATCACTGCTGCTTTAAATTTGTCCACCTGTTGTTAGGTGTCATTGTTTAGACCTGGTTATCCTGGTTTTAGTTCTGGTTTAGTCCAAAAAATGTGAAAGCAGGAACTATTCAGTGTAATCATTGATTTCAACAAAGTAACTGTAACCATTACCCTCATTAAACAGTAACTGTAATGTACAGTTACTCATATTTGTACTCTGATTATGTAACGCTGGTACATGTAATCTGTTACTCCCCAACACTGATTACCGCACATAGTCACAAGGTGGAATGGAGTGTTTTCCATCTAAGAGAAAAAAAAAAAATTCATTTCATTTTCATTTTTTAACTTGTTTCATTCATGAAAGATGAATACAAATAACTGTTTCATACGTCAATGTGAATGAAAAGAAGCAGAAAGTAGTATAGACTTGTAATATCTGTTTCCTTTTCACACCAAATAAAACATTTCTAACACTTCAACGGTTCCAACTGAATCTGTAGCAGCAACATTTATAAGCAACTTATTTACATGACATTTTTCATGTAGACTCTTCCACAGACTCATACCTTTGATAGAGACATGTTTCCATCGTTGCTGTTCTAAACCTGTTTTTCTTTTTCTTTCTGTTGTCATTTATTTATTTATTTATTTTTTTTTGAAGGTTTCAATTCCTTTTAAATTATAATGACTTTCTCTCTTTGTAAATTTTATTTGGAGATTGGCGGGCGAGATCTGCTGATTTGCTTTGTACATCCATTTTAAAATATGAAGTTCTACCAATTTGTTGAATTTCATTGTCTTTAATTGTGTAAATATTTGGTTTGTTGAGACTGTCTCTACTTCTGCTGACAATTCTTACAGATCTTTTCTGTAAAAGGAAAATTGGATTAACATAAGTACAAACACTTCCTCATACTTCAGTACATCAGGTCAAATATGGAACAATCAGTGAATTATACAACAAATACAATGCACTCCTATTTAATGACTCTTTTACCTTATGTAACACAGATATTACTTGTGATCATTTAATTTTGACATCATCTATATGGGACACATGCTCATCGATCGTGACACCCAAAAGCTTGAACTCATGTGACCTCTCTATTTCTTCATCTCCAATAAATACTTTTTCTACTACTTAATACCATTAATTTTGTGATATTGTGATATCTGATATATCATTGATATCAGTTAGAAAAAGTAAAGGCCCAAGGACCAAACCCTGGGGCACTCCAAAATTTTACACTTGATGTTGTCTATTTCAACAGATTTCAGTCTATTAGATATTAACCCAATGGTGCACTACACCTCCAGTACCACACTTAAATCATTTATCAAGCAGCATTG
>NW_026571207.1:38120169-38136505 GCF_026225935.1 Boleophthalmus pectinirostris
GCTCTGTGTCCCTGAGCGTGGAGCTCTTCAGGCCCCTCCACACACGGCCAACAGGAGGGACCATTATCCTGTTAGAGCCCACACTCCAAATATCATCTGAACCTACACCGACTCAACCCAGGAAGATATCCCTGAAAATGACCTGAATTCAGAATATTTATCTTCTGTTGTGTCATTTTGATTTGTTTTGTTTGTAGATTTGAAGCATTGAGGCAGAGAAACTTTAATGATGCACAAAGAACTCACTTTTGTGTCTAAAATAAACCAACAGAATAGATAGAAAATTACAGCTGCAAATGTGTGAATATTAAAGATAAATGTCTCTTTGCAGTGACATCACACTGTAGGCCACTTCATGTATGTCTATGGCAGAATGTTCAGCAGTTACCATGGTGACAGAATGCACACATTAGCAAACACAACCAAAAATGGTAAAAAAAATAAATAAATAAATAAAATCATATAAACAAGACATTTTCATGATCAAGAGGATTGTCCATGGTTCTGTTTAGGAGTTTGACGTCCAATAAAACAGGTGAGACTAACTGAAGAACTGTTAGATAATGATATCTCGCTTGTGACTGCATTTTTATTTTATTTTTTTAACAACACAAATCAGCTCTTGTTATTGTTCCAGCTCCGTGCCCATACACAATTACTCAATACAACTACATTTAATCAGCCTGTTTTTGTTCTTATTTAAGGAAAATGGTCTAGGGTCACTTCAAAATGTATTCCCCTACAGATTACAGATTACATATTCCAAAATGTAGTTTGTAACATAATCCATTAAATTACTTAAAGTGAGTAACATAATCTGAATACTTTGGATTACTTTGATTTGCTGTAGAGAAGTAAAGATGAGGAAATTGTAACATAAGATGTTTTGTCTGATAAAAGAAAATAAAAAGCCCAGACTTTACTGAACCAAATTAAAAATATTATTGATAGAAGAAGAGGAGACACGTCCACGCAGCAGGATTTAGTCCTGTTAAATTCAGTTTTAGGCATAGTTTACACTTGATTTTAGTCCTAGTTTAGACCTGGTTTAGACCAGGTTTAGTCTTGGTTTAGTCCTGGTGTAGATCTGGTTTTAGTCCTGGTTTTAGATCTGTTTTTAGTCCTGGTTTAGACCTGGTTTAGACCTGGTTTTAGATCCAGTTTTAGATCCGGTTTTAGTCCTGGTTTTAGTCCTGGTTTAGTCCTGGTTTAGTCTTGGTTTAGACCTGGTTTGGACCTGGTTTTAGACCTGGTTCAGACCTGGTTTTAGACCTGGTTTAGTCCTGGTTTTAGACCTGGTTTAGTGTCCAGCAATGAGTGGAATTACGGAAAAAAAAAAAAAAAAAAAAAAGGGATATAGCCCAAAATGTTAGAACAGGAAAATACTTCTGTGTAATCCATTTATTTCAACCCATCCATCCATCCATTTTCTTCCGCTTATCCGGGGCCAGGTCGCGGGGGCACCGGATTATTATTATTATTTCAACCAAGTAACTGTAATCTAACCACTCACTGAAACAGTAACTGTAACTGAATACAGTTACTCATAATTTGTACTCTGATTATGTAACGCCGGTACATGTAATCTGTTACTCCCCAACACTGTCTAGTGCAGGGGTGTCAAACAAATTTTGGTCCGGGGGCCGTATCCAACCGACTTTGATCCCAAAGGGGCCGGATCAGAAAACTCATGGCATATAAACCCCAAAAATAACAATAAGTTCAAATATTTGTGCAGAGAAACACAAATCTATTACAGAAATCTTTTTTTAATTGATGAACTCTTACTTATTATAATATTATAATATTATGAACAACCTGAAACTTGAAGAAAAATTCATTTTCAACACAATGTTTTAACATGAACTTGTATGTAAACAGGAATAAGTCAATTTTTCTTGGAAAATCCTGCACTCGGCTCCACTTTTCTCAGTTTTGACATTTTTCTGATGAGGGTGTCACGGTCAACAGTTAAAACGATCGTCCTTTAAGAGCGTTTGGAAAGACACAAGTCTTCATTTGTGCTGCTCTGGTGGGAGGGGCCACGTACAGAGGCTCTGGAGACGCTGCTATGCTCAGCGATGCAGGAAATCACCAATATTTTAATAGAAAATATAATTAAAATATTTTAGTAGAAAATCAGCCAAGGGCCACATTAAAGGTCTTGGAGGGCCGGATCTGGCCCCCGGGCCTTATGTTTGACACCTGTGGTCTAGGGTGATAGGAGAGTCTGTGCCTGTTTCCATGGAGATGTTTTTGCTTTTCCTGTGAAGTCCCACAGTATAGCATTAAGCTGTCTTCAAAAAGATCAGTAAGTATAATGCCATACTGTGGAACATTCATGGCAAACCTCCCCAGAGACAAGCCTCTCTTTAGTCAGTGTATGGCTGTGCTGACAACGACAACTGCAGTTTATGTAATCAGTAAATGTGCAATAACCTCAAAAACCACTTCTTCTTTTTTCTCCACTTTGTTCGGTGCGTCAGACATTTCTTTGGTCCAAGGTGTTCTTTTGTGCTGTAGAAAAAGGCTGTTTATTCTCCAGGTGAGGTTATATAAACGCATATGGAAGGCTGGTTTTCCTCAGAGGTGCTGCAAGATATCAGGAGATACACCGTTTGACCTTTTGAGGAGCAGAAGCAGAACAAGATCATACAGTCTCATACCTGCGGGAGGAGAGAAACCCCAACACAAATCAGGTTCTGTTTGGACTCAGATACACAGACTTTGAACACTTTTGAACATTTCAGGGGAGATATCTGAATTTGCAAACTGTCTTCTCTTACGCTCACTGAATGGTTTTGTCCTGCAGTGACAGTCGGGGTAGTTAGAATCAAAGAACACATGGGTCATTATCTCCTCAATATTCCTTTAAAGTGAATTAATATTAAATGGCCCATCTCATGTAAAATCACTCTTTTCACATTGTATCTTCTGCACATAAACAAGCACAATTTGGGTTTTGGAACATCCATTACACAATAGTTCTGAAATCTTACTGATTTCTTGGAGACAGTCACAGACCAGGAACTATGAAAGTCCGACTATTGCTCCTCCCCCCGCCCGTCCTGAGAAAGCACAGGCTCCGCCCTCCAAACGTGACATAGGCTCTGAGTGAGCCGCCCTTCCTCCGCCCATTTCAGGGAGGGAAGGGGAGACAGACGTGCACCCTGATAGTGGTAGGAATAAACTTTTATTCATCATGGAGATACAGCCGCATGTGTTGGACCCAAAAACATTTCCTGTTCTCTGCATTTGCTGCATTTGCGCTCTTAATCCTCCAACCCCATCAAAAAACGACTGCGCCCCGCAATCCAGAGCGCCCTATACACGAATCCACTCGGGTGTCCCAGCACGACTTCAGTAAACTACAAAGCTGCACCACCCGCAGAACACGCAAACACACACGGAGCAGACAGCGACCGCACAGCGAAACACACCCACAGACACACTCATCACTCCACGTCGACGAGGAACGGAACGGACAAACGAACTGAAAAAGCGAGTGCAATGTGCCACTTCTAGACACAACTGAACAACTGAGTCACTGCGAACACGCCGACAATCCAGCCCAGTCCCAGACAGCACCCTCCCTACACGCCACAACTGAACAAAGCCCAGAGTCACTGTGAACACCACAAACAAACAAAACCACTCACCCATCGAAAAAAGTTTGAAAACAGACCATTCAATCACAGCACGCCTTATAATCTAGAGCGCCTAATAGTGTGGAAAATACAGTACTTCTTTGCTTAAACTGTTCCTAAATATGTCAACTTTAGGCGACAGGTGATGCTGCTCAGCCAAGTTACAGGTCAGTTCTGTGGAGAGTTGACTCCAGTTCAGTGCATGTTTTTCAAGATATTTTTAGCAATAAAAACACATGTAATGTTTTGCTTTAGAGCATTCCGGGCAAAGCAATTATATCTCTATGGAAACAAGAAGCTAACACCACATCCACCACAAAAGTCACGTATCAGTTTCCCATCATATTATCTTTAATGCACATTTGGTGTTTTGCATAAGAAACAGGCGGTGGAAAAGCAAAAATATCACATTTAAAACCCATCATTTGCATAAAAGTTTATTCACTTACATTTAGTTTCATAAGGTCATGTACACATGAACACAAAACACCCAAGATCGTCAGACTACAGCCTACCTGCACTGGGTACACTGGACACCTGCGGACACCTGTGGAAACCTGCAGACATCAGTGGACACCTGTGGACACCTGTGAACACCTGTGGAAACCTGTGGAAACCTGCGGACACCTGTGGAAACCTGCGGACACCAGTGGACACCTGTGGACACCTGCGGACATCTGTGGAAACCTGTGGACACCTGTGGACACCTGCGGACACCTGCGGACACCTGTGGACACCTGTGGACACCTGCGGACACCTGTGGACACCGACGATGGACAAAGCCAAAAATAATCCCTTCATGCTGGTTGTTGTTTGTCCCAAATCTTCCAGAGGAGCACAGATAAACGCTGTTGCACTGCACACTGCTTTGGGTTCAGGCTGTTGAGATGTTGGCCAACTAATAACTTGCCCAAAGACACATAGCATATCTTCATTAGTGTGTAACTCGGGGAAAGTTTATGCTCATCCAACATTAAAAGTTTAAAAGTGTAGCGGCACTGTAGCGGGTCGTTCTTCTTCATCTTCAGCGCAGTACTTTGGCAAAGACTGAGACTCTTTTTTACATTATTACAGTTTAAATTACCAGCTAACTTTTGGACACAACAAAACATTAAACGGGTACTTTTAACAGAGAAAATGTGGCTCTGGCCAAGATAAACCAGTCAGACTGTGCAGGGTGCACCCTCTGTAGGATTAACGGTGTCATGATTCAGAACACAGGCAGCTCCAGGTAACCAACACTCAGTTTTACGCTCTGCTTTGATGGAAACAGGGACAAAGCTGCATTTTGTTTTTTGGATTTTTTGGAAATATGCACATTTTAGATTAGCCTTTGCATTCCAAATAGGAAGGGATCATGGGGCACTTCTGGCTTCATCGACTCTGGCTCCAGTTGAAGTAACACTTGAAAAACCGTCGCCCCTCTCTCTGTAACTGCTGCAGTGAGCCTCGTCGTTTTGATCTTAAAATTTTTGAATTAACCCGCTCTACATGATCCATACAGAAATTTCTATTCCTAACTTGCTCTAAATACGCCCCATAACTGCTAGGGTACAGAAGCCGAGAGGGGTCACAAACGCAAACGCCGCAACAAATACAAATGCGACAACACAACAAAAAGCCACAACAAACCAAAAAAAGCCACAACGGAAATGACCGCGGAAGGGACTCTATTTTTAATGCAAACGCCTCAACAAATACAAACGCCACAACACAATCGCAAATGCCGCAACACATTAAAAAGCCACAACACATTAAAAAGCCACAACACAACAAAAAGCCACGACGGAAGTGACCGCGGGACTCTATTTTCCGACGGACCAATCAAGCGGCAAGTGAAGAAGAAGAACTACAACGTGAAAAGTAAAGGAACGGAGAAGTTGGAAAATGAAAACAAGACCAAATCAGAACTAACCCAGGACTAAGGCAAGACTAAACCAGACCTAAACCAGGATTAAATCAGGACTAAACCAGGACTAAATCAGGACTAAAACAAAAAAACAAACCAGACCTAAACCAACACTAAACTGGAACTAAACCAGGACTAAACTTGGACAAAGGCAAAGCAAGGCAAGTTTATTTGTATAGCACAATTCGGGACTCTATTTTCCGACGGACCGATCAAGTGGCAAGTGAAGAAGAAGAACTACAACGTGAAAAGTAAAGGAACGGAGAAGTTGGAAACGTAAGTAAAAGTAATTTATTGATTTATCATTATTCGTTTCATGTTGTAGTTCTTCTTCTTCTTCAAGAAAATAGAGTCCCGTGGTCACTTCCGTTGTGGCTTTTTAACGTGTTGTGGCTTTTTAATGTGTTGCGGCATTTGCATTTGTGTTGTGGCGTTTGTATTTCTTGCGGCGTTTGCATTAAAATAGAGTCCCACGGTCATTTCCGTTGTGGCTTTTTTTGGTGTGTTGTGGCTTTTTTTGGTTTGTTGTGGCTTTTTTTGGTGTGTTGTGGCTTCTTGTTGTGTTGTCACATTTGTAATTGTTGTGGCATTTGCATTTGTGTTGTGGCTTTTTAACGTGTTGTGGCTTTTTAATGTGTTGCGGCATTTGTGTTTGTGTTGTGGCGTTTGTATTGTGTGGCGTTTGTATTTGTTGCGACGTTTGCATTAAAATAGTCCCGCGGTCATTTCCATTGTGGCTTTTTTTTGGTGTGTTGTCGCTTTTTTTTGGTTTGTTGTGTCTTCTTGTTGTGTTGTCGGATTTGTATTTGTTGCGACGTTTGCGTTCGTTGCGACCCCTCGTGGCTTCCGCGCTAGAGCATTGTGCGCATCATTTGACTGGAGCTGATATTTACTTGGCAAGCAAAAGTTTGCTCAAATACACGGGGAAAATGGCAAAGGCCCTTAAATTCAAGTCTCCAAATATGAACTTCATTGTAAACATCTCTAAAAGTGAATAAACGTTATGTCAGAGTTCACTAGATAAACCAAAGATGCTATCGACTGGCAGGTTCTCTGTGTTCCTGCCTGTATTTTCCATCCATTGACTTTGTACACGTGGCGTATCTTTTTTGTGAGTATCTCCTGTAATGGGGAGAAAGCCTCTTCAAAAATCACTGTGCCCATCCTCTACTGAACATGAATGAAAAGTGAATTGCTGTGTGTTATTTACCTACACACTCCATTTGAAACCACGCCAGGCTGGAAAAGTGCCCATAAAGTGGCGGTGTGGCAAATTGGATCTCATCACAGCTTTTCAAATGGGGACTGGAGTTACAGACAGGAAAAGTTAGTCCACGGTAAATACAGGGTGTGCTTGGGCAACGGAGGAGATGAGGAAATAACAGTTCGTGAGACTATTCAGAGAAGAAGAAAAATGCACAGATACAGAAACTCCCCGAATATAAGAAAACGCCTAAAGCTGACACCTATTATGTAAAATCAACTTCAGAGTTTTTAACCGTGTTAGGTTTTCACAAAAGTAACAAATTACTGTAATGTATTGCTTTTTGCTGTAACATAAGGCATTACAGGAAAAAAAAAAAAAAATTTTAACAAGGATTGAAGTGGTGAGAATCTGTGTACCGTTCGTTCTTTTGAGTTCTTTTGAGTTCTTTTTAGTTCTTTTTAGTTAAAGGTTGCATAGAGGATTTTTAGAGAAGTGAAATACGGCGACAGTCCTTTTTCAAATGTTGTGCATGCGTGACAACACCTTCCTCCTCCACAGCTCCTCAGTCAGTAGAATCATCTCCTCCCGCCTCTTTACTCTAGAAATCATGCTTGTTTACATCCAGTGCGTGTTCAGAATTACTTACTGTTGAAGTGACCTGCCTAGAAATATTTTAACAACCGACGCGTGTCAGGTTCGTTTGCTGGAAGGGATCTCCAAGAATCACCTCAGTTTGTTTTCGCTCATTTTCCCCTTCTCTTCTTCTTTCAGTGACCTCAAAAACCGTCTTTCTTTTGCGACGAAATGGTCGTGGATTCTCTGCCATCGCAACAAACTTTGTGCGAATTGCGAGGAAGCAGTTTGAAAAAGTCTCTAAGAACCGCTGCATAAACCATGTAATCCCCACGCGTCGACGAGTCAGTTTCACTAGAAACATAGGGAATTTGACTGACAACCTGACTTCGACTATTGGCTGATGTATCTCTGGCTTCCACAGTTGATAGATTTTCATTCTTTTTTTTTTTTTTTTTTTTGGTCATCATAATAACAAGGCTGCTGCATCTCTGTAATGGTATTTTAAACTTTCAATGACAATTTGAAACAAAAAAAATTTAAAAATACAACCTTTAAGAATGAAAAACAATTAAATGGGAAAACAGTTTGTTATTACCTCCGCCAAGAAGGTTATGTTTTTGCCAGCGTTTTGTCTGTTTGTTGTTTTGTTTGTCTCTTTGTTTGTCTGTTTGTTTGTTTGTTTGTTTGTCTGTTAGCAACATAACTCAAAAAGTTATGGACCGATTTTGATGAAATTGTCAGGATTGTTGGAAATGTGAAAAGGAAGAACTGATTTCATTTTGGGGCTGATCCGGAAGAAATCCTGGATTCTGGATCACTTTGAAATTTTAGTTAACATTGTGGTAAATGGGGCCAAAAATTTTGTTTCTCAATATCTCGGTTAATTATTGACCAAACCCCATGAAATTTGACTCAGGGATGGACAATGGGATCCTCTTTCATATTCCAAAGGCTGGTCCGGATCTGATCCAGAAGACTGATTTTATCGCAATTTATATAAAAAATGGGGGTAGTGCTTGGCGGAGGTCTGCGCTCTCTGACTGCTTTTCTAGTTTTATTCTGTTTTATTGTCAAAAAAATAAAGAAGAAAAAATCAACCTCTTGATCTTCTTGGACCTCTTGTTGGTTTTACTTCTAAATTGATTCTATCAAAACAGACATTCACATGAACAGTCTGGTGTAATAATAGATTTGTTTTGGGTGTTTTGAGGAGTGGGTAAGATTGTTTTTAGTGGCAGGAGAACTATGACCATTGACAGGCACTAGTCTAACACCAGTGACCTCTGCAAATACAAGGACTGGATGGAAGATTTCAAAAAGTGTCTCCACACGTCTCACTAGGAAATGAGGTCCTATGTCCAAAATTCAGGACTGTCCCTTTAAGCTTTATGTGTATTCTTTAGGGAAACTAGGGCCCCGTCCACACTAGTTCATACTCGAGTAGTTTTTGTTGCAGATGCAGTGTTCGTTCACACTAATCTGATTGAAAACGGCTCCAGAGACGGAACGATCTGGTGCCGCCAGCTCCCATGAATTCATCTGAGTACAGATTTGATCCGGCACTGTGTGGACGCCTGAAAACACTGATACTCTGACGTAGGTCTGTGCACCGCGAAGTAATTCACCAGACCGGGACTAGAGCGGGACCAGAGCGGACTCTGAGCTTTGACTCCGAGCCTCCGCGTGGTCCGAGCCTGGTCTCGGTCTCAGTCCCGCTCTGGTGTCAGTCTCGGTCTGGTCCCAGTCGCAGTTCTGCGCTCAGTCTCGGTCTGGTCCTGCTCTGGTCCCACTCTGGTTCCCGGACCTGGATCAGTCCTTATGCGTATGCGGTGCAAAAGTTCGACATCGCGGTCACGGAAGTCACGTAATCTGGAAACGGTCGTTATCCGTTTTTTCCATTCTTCATTTAAACACAAAACCGAAAACTGAAAAAAATGAATCATTATCCGTTTTTTCATTTTGGTTTTGGAGACAAATAATGAAGAAAACAGTTTTTTCGTTTTCGTATTTTTTGGTTTTATATTGAAAAACTAATGATGAACGAATGATACACAGATTGGGCACCTTTGAATTGCACGGCCCGTGAGCTAGAGCGTGTCTGGAGTCGCTGTGGGAATCGGAGAAGTAGACATCAGCGATTTTGACCGTTTTAAGTAACTTAGCGGCAATGTACAAAGTTGTTATTGAATCGGAAAATTTTTTTGCCTTGGAATCAGTCGTGTAAATATTTGCATTTGTTCTGAATGAGTGTATTTTCCTTCTGTTTTTGTCAGACTTATTCTAACAGTTTTGTCTAGGCCCTGTGAGGACTTTACTTTATTAATATCTAGAAAGAGTTTCACTGTGTTGTAATAAGTTTGCTGAAAGTCTGTGATCAGTCATTATTTTTCTTTTTTGGGTGACTGAACTTCACTAGACTCTATGGGAAAAAAGGATGGTTTATTCAGAAAAATAAAACTGAAGATTGCAAAGTCAGAACAATCAGACAGTAAATTTGGTGTGTTTAGTTTGTGATTCATTCTGACAGAAAACAACTTGCTTTGTTTGTTAGTAGAAACAAAAGTGATTGTCAGACGATAATGAGAGGTTTACACATCCAACCGATCATCAAACCTGGGAAATGCAGTACTGGGGAAGCCAAAGGACAAAGACTAAACCAGGACTAAACCAGGACTAAAACAAGACTAAGTCAGAATTAACCCAGGACTAAACTACGTGTAAACCAGTACTAAAACAGGACTAAACCAGACCTAAACCAGTACTAAATCAAAACTAAACCAGGACCGATCTAGAATTAAATCAGTTCTAAAGTAGGACTAAACCAGGACTAAACCAGAACTAAACCTGACCTAAATCAGGACTAAAACAAGAATAAACCAGACCTAAATTAGGACTAAACCAGGATGACAACAAGACTAAATCAGAACTAACCCAGGACTAAAGCAGGACTAAACCAAGACTAAACCAGACCTAAAACAAGACTAAATCAGAATGAAATCAGGACTAAAACAAGACTAAATCAGAACTAACCCAGGGCTAAAACAAGACTAACCCAGACCTATATCAGGACTAAACCAGGACTAAAACAAGTCTAAATCAGAACTAAACCAGGACTAAAGCAAGCCTAAACCAATGTTAGGACTAAACTAGGACTTAACCAGGACTGAACATGGACAGAAACCAGACTAAACCAGGAGTGGGATTAAACTAGAACTAAATCTCTAGACTGAACTAGGATTAATCTAGGATGATCCCAGTACCAAACTGGGACTGAACCAGGACTAAACCAGTACTGAAACATGCACAGAACCCAGACTGAACCAAACACACTCTCGCTGAACTGAACTTGGGCTAAACCAGGACTGAACTAATAAAATACCAAGACCAGACTGGTACTGAACCAGGACTAAACAGAATGTTATTTTCACATGTTAATTACAGACACAAAACCATGACAGCTCACACATATCACATGCACATTGAAGTGTCTTGTCAAAGGACACAACAACAGTTTTCATTAACGCCGCTATTGCCCCACTGCGGCACCTTCTATTCCCAGTGATCTCCCATCCGAGCACTAACCGAGCTCCTGAGATCACACGAGATTGGGCTGTTCTCAGTATACGGCCTTTGCATCCCGTTCATTATCGCGGCTCCTTGTGAATAATGTGCAGTTTGAACGCGCCGCCCCCTGTCTTTGTGTCAGTGCATTAAAGCTTTCCTCCGACGGCACATTTGGATTCAGAGCCCGTCGCGTCTCCGTGCTATATGAGGCTCCTGTAAACGCAATTATAAGTGCAGCGCAGACTACAGGCTCAGAATGTAATACACAGGTGATGGATCTGCACAGTGCGAAAAAGTTTCTCCTTTCATTTGCGCTGCCATTGCTCACCTGTGTATGATCGGCTAATGTCGGCGCTAACAAAAGACCCATTATGCAGATAAAATGAGCTCACTATATGCAATACAGAAGATGTTTTTTTTTTTTTTTTAAATAAAGATATATGTCTTTCCTCAGAACGAGAGCGCACCGTCTACGTCTTGTAAAGGTGTTATATTTCACATGGCAAACGAGTGGCTGGCTACTTTTGTGGCTCTCTGGCTCACACACTGAGCAGTTTCTGAAACCTTTTTGTTTTTGAGCTCAGTTTTTAACATCATATCCGGATTTTGACCAACTAAAGCTACGTTCAGACTGCAGGGCTTAACACTCAATTCAGATTTTTTTGTGAAATCCGATGTTTTTGCGAGGTCGTTCACATTTCCAATTAATGTGACTTGTATGTGATCTCCAGTGTGAACATTAAACGGCCCGAAAGTGTCCCACATGTGCACTGGAGACACGACGACGTCAACCGCAGCGAGCGTCTCTGTGTTTACAGAAGTTGTCCAAACATGGACGCAGCATTGAGCACCTGGAGATTTTAAAGTTCCTCTCGTACCAGAGCCAGAACATGAACAACTTACTTGTTTTAAGGAGGAGATTGAGAAGGAGAAGGACGAGGTTTTTGGTCGTGGTGTTTTGTGGGACAGCGGCAGCGACGTCCGTTGAAAGGAACATGTGGATGTGGAGACGTAGCCAAGAGTGGTGAGTGGTGATGTGCTTCACTTCAGTGACATGGAGTTTATTAACAATTTTCATCTACTTCAGTGCAGAATAGTGACGTTTGTGGTTTGTTGATAACATGTAGGTGGATGAATGCACTTTGGCCGTTCACACTGAAGTCACATGTCAAAAGATCAGATATGTATCAGTTTCAGGAGCACATATCGAAGTGTCCTGGGTCGCATTTGAAAGACTGTCAGACTGTCATCAAAAGATCAGATACAGGTCACATAGAAGCCAAAAAATTAGATTTGGGTCACTTCAGGCTGCAGTCTGAACGTAACCTAAGTAGTGCAGCATGAGCAGTTCAAAGGACACAAGTAAGGAACTGTTGGAATGCATGAAATGAGCTGCTGTTTTTTTCTTCCATGGAGACTGTGCAAGACTTGTGGCCTTTGGAGGTGCTACAGGGTTTTTACACCATATGTGACTGGAAGACCTTCCAGAGGAAATACTCTGAGGGAATTAACCATTTAATCACTTAAATATCAGTTAAAAAACAGATATTTAAAATGATTATAAACAGAACAGAAGATAATCAAGTTAATTTACCCGCCATTATTGGGGTTTAACTAAGGAAGGGGCCTGTGTCTGTATTCATAGTATACCCTGGCCCCGTGACATTGTCCTTTTACCCTTTTATAGGATTTACTTTTTCTTTTTCTTTTTTTAGACTTGTTTATCTATGTCTCTATTACCATTTATGGTCTCATACCTAGTGCTGTTTTCAGTTGGTGGCTATTTGCTGCTTGTAGAATGCCATGGCATCCTTACTGGAGTTAAACATGTGGCTCTCTCCGTTGTGTATAATCTTTAGCTGTGCAGGATATAGCAGATGAAACTGCACGCCTTCTCATAGAGCAGTGCCTTAACTGGCTTAAACTCGGCTCGTTTTCTGGATAGAGCCGCAGTCAGGTCCGGGTACAGTCGTAAAATTTGCCCCTTGTACTGAATCTGGTTCTGCCTGCTCCAGCGCAATACCTTCTCCTTGTCCTGGTATCGGTGAAAGCAAACGATGAAGGGTCTGGGTGCTCTCCCGGTGGTATATCCCGTATGGTGTGCCCAGTTGAGGTGGTGAAGGGAAGACTTCTGGTCCCACGGCGTCTCTTAGCAGTTCGGAAATAAAGAGGGTGTTGTCTTTACCGTGCTCACTTTTTTCCGGGATGTTGAGTATACGTAGATTTACTCTTTGTGATCGGTTTTCCAGATCCTCTATCATATCAAGAAGCATCTGGTTTTGCTTCTCCAGGGTTTGAATCTTTGTTTCAGCTGCTGTAATCTTTTCTAAGTTTTCATCAACAAGGACGTCTATTTGAGTGAGGCGTGTTTGGAACACACTGACCTTTTCATGTAGGGAGTCCACAGACACCTGGATAGGTTTAACAGAGTCCTGTGTCAGTATGGCCATTGTGTCTTGGTGTTTCGCTAGTACACCATGAGTGTTGACATGGAGAAACTGTCTTCAGCAATTTGAGACGCTACCTGTTCATTAGCGTTAGAGCTGTGATCTGCATCTGTTGTCAGCATGTTAGCTGCCGCGGCTGCTCTCGCTGTAGTAGCTGCTCTCTTTAAAGTAGCACCTGAGTTTTTTTGTTTTATGTAGCTCATAGTGTCCTTCAGTTTGTGAAAAGGCACATCAGCATGTATTTGTAAGTTATCTTCAATAGTTTAAGAGAGTTCCACACGAGGTTCATAGCGTGTCGCCTACATCACGTCGGAAGCAGAAGTTCTCTCTTTGTCTCTAATTAAGTTTTTGATGGAGAGTCTTACTTTTCCTAGACTGTTGTACAGTACGGTATTAAACATATGATGCTACCAAGTCAAGTTACAGGTCAGATCTGTGGAGAGGCAACCTTGCTCACAGAAAGAATGTCTGTTTTTCAAGGAAATAAAAACACCATTATTGGGTATGTGCAATGTAAATGCCAAATTAGCAGCAAAACTAAACAGAAATGATTCAGAACACAATGTGAGTAGAATCCCTCAGTCGTCGAGGTAGAATCTAGCCTGATTCTTCAGCCGGTTTCACTTCAGGGAAACATGTGAGCATTAGCATTCGTTCGCTCAACGGTAGGCGGGTGCTTTTTTTATTTAACCAATCGCCGCTGTTTGGTCGTGACGTACAATGCGCCAAATCCTGTAGGAAGCAGGACAATAACGTCTTTCCCATTGATGAAATTCACCAAACATTCTCTTTGTTTCAGCTTTAAGTCCTCAATCTCTGGAATCATTTCCAACACAGAATGTCTGTCTTCGTCTACATCCATCTCGACACTTTGTTTACTGTTGTGCTGAACCACAAAATGGACACAGACAGATGTGACCAGTTTGACGTCATGACTTCACAGCTCCCAGGTGATTGGCCAGTGCGCCGTCTACAATTTCCAGAGTTCTTGCAAACCATCTAGTGTATTCTGATTCCTGACCTCGTTGCTGGAGAGAAATTAAAATGAGCAGAGGCACTAGGTGTTGCCAGCCTGACCAGGTAGAATTCAAATGCAAATGTTTTGCAGCTCATTCAAGCTGCTTCTTCAGTTCTGGTCAGATGCTGGTGGACACTTCCTTATATCTGCCTGGAGAGAGGAGCTAACTACACTGAAACTACTCTGAAACTAACACAACTACTTGTTCACAGTTTCTGTTTGTTAGCTCAGCCAATTCATCTGTACTGATTGTGGGGTCCAGTGTTGGGAAGGTGACTTTTACAGTGTATTCCCCTACAGATTACAGATTACACACCCCAAAATGTAGTTTGTAACATAATCCATTAAATTTCTTAAAGTGAGTAACGTAATCTGAATACTTTGGATTACTTGATTTGCTGTAGAGAAGCAAAGACGAGGAAATCATAACATAAGATGTTTTGTCTGCTAAAAGAAAATAAAAAGCCCAGACTTTACTGAACCAAATTAAAAATATTATTGATAGAAGAAGAGGAGACACGTCCACACAGCATCGTTTAGTCCTGTTAAATCCAGTTTTAGTCCTGTTTTAGACCTGGTTTATGCTGGTTTAGACCTGGTTTAGTCCTGGTTTAGTCCTGGTTTTAGTCCTGGTTTAGTCCTGGTTTAGACCTGGTTTAGTCCTGGTTTAGACCTGGTTTAGTTCTGGTTTAGCCCAAAATGTGAAAACAGGAAAATACCGCAGTGTAATCCATTTATTTCAACAAAGTAACTAATCCAATTACCACTCACTGAAACAGTAACTGTAACTGAATACAGTTACTCATAATTTGTACTCTGATGATGTAACTCCAGTACATGTAATCTGTTACTCCCCAACACTGGTGGGGTCATATTAGCAGAATCATTCAGGCCCCTCATGGGTATTTTCACACCTCTGGTCCTGACCTGGCTACACCTGTGGTTCTCTTTGTTTTAGGTTTGAGGATGGAGTTGCAGATGGGAGACACATAACATAATAGTTCCTGCTGCCTGAAGTGACCCAAATCTGATTTTTTGGCCCCTATGTGACCTGTATCTGATCTTTTAATGACAGTCTGAACCACACAGATCAATTTTTTTCAAATGCAACCCAGGACACTTGGATATGTGCTCCTGAAACAGATACATATCTGATCTTTTGACATGTGACTTCAGTTTGAATGACCAAAGTGCATTCATCCACCTACACGTTATCGACAAGCCACAAACGTCACTATTCTGCGCTGAAGTAGGTGAAAATTGTTAATGAACTCCGTGTCACTGAAGTGAAGCACATCACCACTCACCACTCTTGGCTCCGTCTCCACATCCACACGTTCCTTTCAATGGACATCGCTGCTGCTGTCCCACAAAACACCACGGCCAAAAACTTCGTCCTTCTCCTTCTCAATCAAGTTGTTCATGTTCTGGCTCTGGTACGAGAGGAACTTTAAAATCTCCAGGTGCTCAATGCTGCATCCATGTTTGGACAACTTCTGTAAACACAGAGACGCTCGCTGCGGTTGACGTCGTCGTGTCTCCAGTGTCACATGTGGGACACTTTTGGGCCGTTTAATGTTCACACTGGAGATCACATACAAGTCACATTTAATTGGAAATGTGAACGACCTCGAAAAAACATCGGATTTCACAAAAAAATCAGAATTGAGCATTAAGACCTGCAGTCTGAACGTAGCCAAAGTTGTGAAATGTAATTGAGATTCTCAGAATGCATAAGGTAAGTGTTTTTAAGATTGTAAAAATCTGGTACAGCTCCAATGAAACAAAATATGACGTTATGTTTTGAATAGGAAAATGTTCTTAAATCGTGCACCTAACAGGAAGCTGAACCCCATGGATTCTTTCAGCTTGCATTTACAGGCTTTGCATTTACATTCCATTTCTAAAGTCTTGGTTTCTTCTCTCCTGCTCCTCCAAAATGAGCAGAGTTTGGGTAAATCATAGTTC
>NW_026571207.1:38137005-38317005 GCF_026225935.1 Boleophthalmus pectinirostris
AAATGCAGTGGGCCTGTGTGTTCATTATGATGAGTGTCCAACCTGATTTCCAACTCAGCCTAAATATGCAGGGTTTGTGAGTTAAACATGTGTCTGTTTGTGATGAGGAATTAACATTAGAACATAGATCAGACAATAGTGTAATACAGGTCTTTTAAACGGTTTGCAGTGGTCAGTTCATTCTCGTTTATTCCTAGCATCCTAGTTATTCACTAATAACAGCTAGCATGCGGGCCGCACACTTCCTGCTTGTCATTTAGGCACTTCATAATCAGACACAGACAGCAGACATATTGTGTCCTCAAGTCCTGCTTATACTATATATCTGTACTGGATCCAGACACGTTTTGTTCAACTTCAAGACTAAAAAATGGGGGTTCTTCTATTATTTAGCAAGAGAACAAAGAAACAAAAGCATTCCCAGTGCAGAATTGTCAGTTAGCGTATACTTCTCTATGGCACAGAGTGGGAAATAGTGTTTTCTAGCCATAAACTGATATTTTGTAATAAGTTTTGTGATGAAAGGTGTAATACATTTTTAGATACATTGAAAACCAGTGGGATAAACTTTTTTGTAATCTGTTTTTAGTAATACCTAACCAGTGTTGGGAAGGTGACTTTTCAAATGTATTCCCCTACAGATTACAGATTACACACCCCAAAATGTAGTTTGTAACATAATCCATTAAATTACTTAAAGTGAGTAATGTAATCTGAATACTTTGGATTACTTGATTTGCTTGTAGAGAAGCAAAGACCAGGATATCATAACATAAGATGTTTTGTTTGTTAAAAGAAAATAAAAAGCCCAAACTTTAGTCTTGTTAAATCTTGTTAAATCCTGTTTTAGTAATGATTTTAGTCCTGGTTTAGTTCTGGTTTAGTCTTGGTTTAGTCCTGGTTTAGACCTGGTTTTAGACCTGGTTTAGACCTGGTTTTAGACCTGGTTTTAGACCTGGTTTTAGACCTGGTTTAGTCCTGGTTTAGACCTGGTTTTAGACCTGGTTTAGACCTGGTTTAGACCTGGTTTTAGACCTGGTTTAGTCCTGGTTTAGACCTGGTTTTAGACCTGGTTTAGATCTGGTTTTAGACCTGGTTTAGTGTCCGCCAATGAGTGAAATTACAGAAAAAAAAAAAAAAGATATAGCCCAAAATGTGAAAACAGGAAAAAACCTCTGTGTAATCATTTATTTCAAAAAAGTAACTGTAATCTAATTACCACTCACTGAAACAGTAACTGTAACTGAATACAGTTACTCATAATTTGTACTCTGATTACGTAACTCCATTACATGTAATCTGTTACTCCCCAACCCTGTCCCTTGCTAATACCTTCTAGTCTCGGACAACCCTTTACTCGACTGAAAGATGAACACTCCTTTAGTCCACTTCTTTATACGGTCTGTGGTTCTAAGGTCATATTTTGGCTGGAACAATGACAGTAGTTTGTTAAACCTGAACATCTGTTGTTTATGTTGAACAGAGAAAGAGAAAAAAGAGAGAGAGATGCTTTTATTGATTCAGTTTAAGTGACCACAGCCCCCAGAGACTCACAGATGAAGTGTTAGGTTTGATAAATGAAACAACACCATTTTCATCATCATCATTATCATCGTCATCGTCATCATCTACACCCTCCTGAAGTCAACAGCTCGTCGTCCTTCAGCACAAACACTCAGTCATTGTATTTGGTTAATTACTTGGCTATTGTAGATCTTCTGTCATCAAGCAAATACAATAGAACCATTCAGTAATAATTACACATTATCAGTCCTCTTCATCTTTTATGAGACCGAAGGGACCAGGGAGACTGCCACATGAAATATCGTCCAATCCTGAAGCAAAAACAATAATCTATAATCTTTTCTGTGAGAGCCCAGCCCTCGTCTGGCCAGTGAAGATGACACACTTTTGTTATAGTATTGATTCTCTGCAGTGGCGTCGCATTGGGGGTGTTAAGCGAGTATCTCTATGGTGGAATGTTCAGCATTTTCCACGGGGACACAATGCTAACACTGTCAGTTGTGGCGGAAATTTTAGTATTGGGTGTTGTTCTTTCCATGGTCCAAGTAAGAAGTGTAAGAAGTGTGGCAAAATGTGTGTTTAAATGTCTGGCATATTTTCCAGCAGCTTCATAAACCTGCCCCATCACCAAATCTTCAACCAACAAACTCCACAAAGGATAAAGATTCCAACATGAAGAATTTATCCACAACTATCAAGGGAAAAAAGACCAAAGTTTTCAAAGACAATGTATTAGTGACACACTGAACAAAACTAATGTTATGGTCATGAATAATGTAAGTAATTCATTAATAAGTAATTTGGGAACACAGACTGATTCTAGAAACAAAATAAAAAATCGATGTAGATATTAGCATAGATAAATTAGTGCAGTCCCTTTGTTCTCCTGGGGGACTTCAACGCCCACGTGGGTAATGACAGTGACACTTGGAGAGGGGTGATTGGGAGGAACGGCCTCCCTGATCTGAACCTGAGCGGTGTTTTGTTATTGGACTTCTGTGCTAGTCACAGTTTTGTCCATAAAAACACCATGTTTGAGCACAAGGGTGTCCATAAGTGCACGTGGCACCAGGACGCCCTAGGCCGGAGGTCGATGATCGACTTTGTAGTCGTGTCATCTGATCTCCGGCCGCGTGTCTTGGACACTCGGGTGAAGAGAGGGGCTGAGCTGTCAACTGATCACCACCTGGTCGTGAGTTGGATTCGCTGGCGGAGGAGGAAGCCGGAAAGACCTGGCAGGCCCAAGCGTGTAGTGAGGGTCTGTTGGGAACATCTGGCGGAGCCTCTGTCAGAGGGACCTTCAACTCGCACCTTCAGGAGAACTTCTCACAGGTTCCGGGGGAGGCTGGAAACATGGAGTCCGAGTGGGCTTCGTTCTCGTCCTCTATTGTCGATGCAGCCGCTCGTAGATGTGTGAGGTCTGTGGTGCCTGTCGCGGCGGTAATCCCCGAACCCGGTGGTGGACACCAGACATAAGGTGAGGTCAGGCTGAAGAAGGAGTCTTATCGGGCCTTGTTGGCTCGTGGGACTCCTGAGGCAGCTGACGGGTACCGGCGGGCCAAGCGTACTGCAGCCCGTGCGGTTGCGGAGGCAAAAACTCTGAGCTGGGAGGAGTTCGGGGAGGCCATGGAGGAGGATTGTCAAACAGCCTCAAACTGCTCAGACTGCTGCCCCCGCGATCCGGCCCCGGATAAGTGGAACAAAATGGATGGATGGAGATTAGGGCAGTTTGAATGGTACAGATGTTCACAGTTACATGTCTAACATCTAAACTGCACAAATCTCTGTCCATGCTAGTTTTTGTTTTTTAATTAAAGAAGTATCAGTCTGAGTTCACAAGTTACTTATGCTTTAGTCATAATCATAACGTTAGTTTTGTTCAGTAGATCACTAATGTGTGGTCGTTGTTCTCCTTTAAGTTTTCATGTTTCTCCTCTTGATAGTTGTGGATAAATTCTTCATGTTAGAATGTTTATCCTTTGTGGAACTTGTTGGTTGAAGATTTGGTGATGGGGCAGATTCCTGAAGCTGGTGGAGAATATGACACATGTTTACACACACATTTTGTCACAGAAAACCATTAACTGGAGGTCCCATAAACTACTTCCTGTCCAATTTTATCTCTCAGATTTGACCGAATCAAGCAGAAATGAATTAATATTTACAGATAACCCAGTGACCGGGGAGCTGTGGGTGGACGTCAATGACAAGATGTTAAAAAGTACACAAATGACATGAATATTTCAGCAGAGGATACTTCTGTGTTTAGAAAGAAGAGAAAGTTTGACCTCAGATGTAAAAAGAAGAAAGTGAGTTGTTTCTAGACTGAGCTCCTCTGTATGTAAATTATACTGTGTACTATAAAGAGCTCCAGTGTGGCTGCCAGGCTACTCTTCCTCATTGACTGCTGAGTAATCAACCATGAGGCCAACACATTCTAAACTTTTCACTCATCTCATCTTCATTTCTCCAATTTTCTAAAAGCATAGCATAAAACAAAATTCAGGCTAGAGCATCGTTACAGTAATGATCTTGCAATGAAAGCTGTATAAGAAAAGGTAAAAGGCAAAATCAATTTCTGACCATAATAAAAAGTCAATCTGGGAAGGCACTGGCTACAATATAAAGTTATAGATGTATGCCTTTAATTAAAAACTCACCCAGTCTTTAGTCCTTTCCATAAATATTTGATAGGATCCTATACAGATTCATTCCCAGATTGAATTATGAATGTCAGCGCTCACTACACGTACTTTGCACAAAACTAAATTGAATCTCTTGAGCCCAAAAAAGTACAAAACTATAAGAGAAGTTGATTTTATCTCTTGCGTGTTAAATTAATTTGAGCTAATTAGCTACAATAGTAGGTCACACATTCTCAGATCAGACAAAGAGATTACACAAAGCTTATTTTAGCAAGATGGTCCCAGGCTGATTCTGAACCAAGATCCTGGTTCAGCTCTGGAGAAGGAGCCATGTTCTGCAATGTTGGCTCATATGTGTTGGTTTAAGAAATGTGAAAAATCCGATATCAAATACTAAACAATACTTAATGTAGTATCAAAACTTAGGTGTATTCGTGGCGAACCATCCGGTACGGGACGTTCAGTTCGGTGCAGGGCTGTGCATGAGTGAATTTGCGCAATTTGTGTGTGTTTACATTCCGGCACTACATGTGCAGCTACACAGAGGCTCGGCTCTGTTTCTCACAGCGCTTTATAGTTAGGGTGGCCACGTTGACAACAACTGCCCCCTGCCTTGACTACGTCCCTCCACACCGTGGTTAATGTTGCTGCAGCAAAACTTGAATGATGTTCTGATTTGAATGGCGGCATGTGCAGCCATAGCAGCCTCTCTCTCTCAGTCATTCTCTACACATGGGACAGAGAGAAACAGAATTTTGATTCCTTTGCATGTCTAGTACATGTGAAGAAATTGACAATAAAGCTAACTAGAGGTGTCAAATAATCACGTTAATTGCGATTAATTAATTACAGTCATATTTAGCTCGTTATGTTTTTTAATCTCAGTTTTAATCTCTAACTTTACTGTTTCTATGCGCGAGTTGCCTTATTAAAAAAATCAGTTTTTATGTGTTGTTAGGACACAGTCGCCCTGTGCAGTCCTGCTCCGCTCGCTCCCGCAAACAATTGTAGCCTAATTTTCATTCCCGTTCTCACCGCATCTGCGATAAACCTGCACACGTCTGATCTCTGAAAACATCTCGACACAGACACAGAACAGACTCACCTTCAGCATCAACATCCCTCTGTCACAGAGAGAACATCTATATTCCACTGAGTCATGTCCTTTAGTAGAAGCTGAACCACATCAGCGACATGAGAGCATTTTTTTTTTTTCTTTCTCCACTTAGTTTATGCAAATTAGCTATGTGGTTTTAAGATTCGTTTCTGTGAGACTTGTACAAATCTGCATTAAACACATGATAATGTCAAACGGGCTGATGTGGCTCTGGAGTGTTTATGTGTATATGTTGTAAAGTTGAGTTTATTTATGCAGATTAGTAATAGTAATAATAATAATAATGATACTTATATAAAAACATTAATGATAGTATGAAAATAATGTAATCATGAATTAAAATCAAAATACCTCAAGTTGAAGCTTTTCTCAGCAATTTTTAGGTGAGATTAAAAAAAGAGATTAATTTGATTAATTACAGATGATAATTAATTAATCTCTCAATTTTATTATTTTTTTTTTAATCACTTGACAGTGCTAAAGCTAACTTTAACTTTTAACTTTTTTAACATATGGACTATGCCATAATGTTAAAGAAAACATACTGTGCTTGAGTCTACTATATAGTTATAATCTATGGCAGCTGTGGATCATTATGTTATCATTTGTACATTTCATGTCACAATATTCATCCAGAATGACATGATAAAAGAAACTGCAGTCAAAATTTGGGAAGTGACGGTGCTTTAAACGTTACCACAACAAAGAGCCGAGAAGCTGCTGTCACCTCCGATGGATAACTGTAGATCACAGTAGAGTAGTGGATATGTATATATATATATCTATATATATCTATATATATATATATATATATATATATATATATATATATATATATATATATTTTTTTTTTTTTTTAATTTGCACCAAATTCACTGTGAGATTGCTGAATCCTACGCATATCACTGATGAAGAAAATAAAACTGCAGAACAAAACAAGTAGAGAGCAGCGGGCATATGCCGGTGGTGGTGAAACAGGAGTTGATCGACATTATGACGTCTTAAAAATAAGTGATTAAAGATGACTCAAACATGTACGAATATCTCCAAATACAACTTCAAGAGGCTCATTGAAACTATAATAGGTCTGCTTTAAGTGATATTTACATTTCCACGTAGGGGTGCTGCAAAACTGTACATCTTATCCTTTTAAATGCACTTTTTATTAGTGACTGAAACCACCAGCCCTTCACCTGTGTCCTGCCCAAGAACATACAATTCCTCACTAGTCACTGCTGACATCAAACCACCAGACCACTCAGTTCTCATGAATGTGTTTAAAGATTGTGTTTTTAAGTCGCTGTTAAAACTGTTTAGTGTAGAAAAAACCCGAGGAGTTGAGAATGAGCGCTCCCTGCACACTGTATGCCTCGCTTCAGCTGCATGTTCTGCCTGTGACTATGGACGACCGCACTGTCCCTGTCAAATAAATATATAAATTAAAAATACTTCCCATCTAACAAAATCCACTAGTGGGCACAACATGTAAAACATCCAGATTGAAATGAAAACAGCTCTCATCAGATTGGATTTGGTTTGCGTGGGTTCTGTGCCTCAGTGCGGGTGTGGCCTCCGTGATCAATGCTCTCAGGGCTGGATCCGAGAGCAGCTCAGTGATGGATGCGTCTACAAAACAATAAAGATAATTGTCTTTTATTGATTTGCTTGGAGTCTTGGGGACCCGTACAGCACCCAGGGGACCGTGTTTGTCACTGATTAGACTTCTCTGCTTCACAAATGTAACTAAAGCTTCACAAATCACAGCCTTATGTCACGATTCAACAGCTGCTCATGATGCAGTCGGAGCACTGAGTGGATAAAACGTATCAATATTAGGGCCATGCTGATATACTGAGCTAATTTTATGAAGCAGGAAACAAGAAAAAAAAAAAAAATGAAATACTGAGAGAACCAACCAACCAAAGTCTTTTTCACATGTTGTTTTGGTTATATTTTCAAATAGTCTTGGTCATAGGCAAGGCAAGTTTATTTGTACAGCACAATTCGTACACAAAGTAATTCAAAGTGCTTTACAGAATAAGAAATACATTAAAATCAGAATAAAAACAAATCAAAACATAAATAATCATGAAGATTAAGATTAAAAAAGAGAGACATAAATTGGAGAGAAGAGTGCGGAATGAAAACCTTTCAGTTATTTGCACAGTTAAACAGAAATGTTTTGAGTCTGGATTTAAACAGCGTCACAGAAGAGTCTGTCTCACATGTTCAGACTGTTCCAGGTTTTAGCTGCATGAACCTGAAACTCTGACTCCCCTTGTTTAGTCGTGACTCTGGGCACCAGCAGGAGGCCGGTCCCTGAGCTCCTCAGAGTGCGAGATGGTTCATATGACACTAACATGTCACAGATGGACTTTGGTGCTCGGCCATGGAGAGACTTGTACAAGCAGAGACGCTTCAAAGTCTCTGAGCCACAGGAGCCAGTGCAGAGACCTGAGCACAGGACGCATGTGCTCGTACTTCCTAGTTCAAGTCAGGACCCGAGCTGCAGCGTTCTGGATGTTCTGCAGCGTCTCACAGCTCGTTTGGAGAGACCAGTGAGCAGAACATTACAGTATCTAACCTACTGGAGACAAACGCATGGATAAGTTTCTCCAAGTCTGATTTAGACAGTAAACCTTTGATTTTCGCTATGTTTTTTTAGATGGTAAAAGGCTGCAGATGTTATTGATTTGATGTGGCTGTTAAAGTTCAAGTCTGAGTCCATTATTACTCCGAGATTTCTTGCCTGATTTGAAGGTTTTAGAGAGAGACTGGAGGTGATGCTGACACTGTCCCTTTGTTTCTGTGGACCAAACACTATGACTTCAGTCTTGTCAGAGTTTAGCTGGAGAAAGTTGTTTTGCATCCACACACTGATCTGTTGGATGCAGTGACAGAGTGAGTCCACTGGTCCAGAGAGTCCACAGAGAGAGGCACCATTGATTAGTCCGTGACAATATGACATAAGCAAATGAAAATGTTATGTTAATCATTAGACTTCAAAATAAATATGAAATAAATAAACAGGAAGTCTTTGTTGAACTTGAATCTTAATGCGCCAGATTCACGAAGTGTTCTTAAGCAGACAAATTTTTAAGTGACAGTTGTGTCGAATTCTCCTATGACTTCAGCTACGAACACCTCCACTCTCTTTTACATAGAACCTGAATGTGTATTTGGTTAGAAACACCCTCTGAACTTCCATATATGTCACTCACAATCATGGAGGAATTAGAATTGTTAGTTGCATTATCAGGTTGATTATATTCTAAAACAGTAGAACTGTTCTCGTCAGTGCTCCTGACTGTTTGTTCTACCAGAAGAACATTTTCAGTTAAAGGACCCATCTCATGCAAAATCAACTTTTCAGAGCTTTCTACCTTCTACACTGAAAAAATGGTCCAAGAGGGGTTGCTCAAATTGAAAAAACTAACTTGACAACAATAACATGACTTTTTTACATTTCTCTGTCCAGCATGTTTAAATCTTACAAAGGTCACTTGATTGTGGTCGATGTTAAACCTGCATGTTTTAATCAGGTTGAGGAAACATGACTTTATTCTAATCTCTGGTGAGGCTCCTCCCTCTGGAATTCTCCTCCCCAAAACTTTTGGAGGGAAAATTCAAATATAACAGGACACAGGACAGTTCCAGGAGCAGAGGACACACAGTGTGGAGCAGGAGGATTATCAGAGCTGATCTGGAGGTGAGACTTTTTTAAAGATTTTATATGTTTCTCTGGACTAGAATGTCGTCATTGTTAAAACATGTTTGTGGTGTTTTATTTGAAATTAGAGTTAATGTCAGAACTGTTTCCATGAGACAAATTGTATTTGACTGTCCATCTACAAGAGTGTGACAGTTGTACTCAGATTTGAATGTGTTTGTTCCAGAGTCGTCTACAAACACAGAGTGACGTCCAGAGCTCTGCTGGAGCTGTGGGGAAGTTCATGAATGTTACAGCTGATGTTTCAGGAAAAAGGAAGATGTTTGAGAACCAACAAAACACAGAACACAGATGAACAAAGTAAGTAAACCAACTCAAATGATTTTAAAAGAATTTTTCAAAATATACTTCCTATTGAAACAGTTATGGTGTTTCTACAGGGTGATGTGACACTAGGAGACTTTATACCAGATGCCCTCCCTGTTACTGCGTTAAGAGGAAGAAAAGCAGCACATGGTGAGTTTTGTTTCTGCAGATACAGTTCTAATGTTCTTGTTCTTCTGTTCTGGTCCATTATTGTAGTAATAAGTACTTTAAATGTATTTAAACATGTACAACAGAGTAGATCATCAGAATGTGATCATCATGTGTTATTCTGTGTCCACAGGCAGAGACCAGAGCTTCTTCACTGGAATAAATCTTCACACTGTCCAGCTCCAAACTGTGTGTCTCTGTACTTGTGTGTCTCTGTGTGTTTGATTCTGTTTAAGACAAAACAGAACTGTGGAAAACTAAAGACTGTTTTTGTTTTCTTTTACAGAATTAGATCAATTCAATTAAATTATACATATTTATACATTTCATGATAAGGTAACATAAGATAAATATGCATATTCAGCATGAATTGATCAAATTTCATCAACATGAAAAAGTGACGCTTCATGTTCTGAGAAAAATATGTGTAGAGAGGATTGAAAAAAGTTTCAAAGCCTAAACATCATTTTATTGCATGCAACCGCTTTCCAGAACTTTTTTACACAAATCCAGCGACCTTTTTTTTTTTCAGTGTAAGAGTGATGTGTGGGCCTTATACATGTCTCCGAATTGGTTTTTAGATTGATTTGGCTTTTTTTTTTTTTTTTTAATTGCAGAGTATTTCTGCCACCCTCCCACGTGACAATGAACTAACGCTGCCACAACGATGATGCAGCAGATAAACCTATGATCAGACACGTTTGACGTAGCAGAAAGAGCTTCACACCTGCCCCCCCTTCATTGAGTTTATATGAGTGGGATCATCACAAAATATTCCGGGCCTTCACAAATACCCTGTTATAGCATTATGTAAGCGAGAACAAAGTGACAACAAACACACTGGACGCCTCACCCCCGTGAACCAGAGCCCAGGGGCCATGGAGGCTTGGACACGTTGCATCTCACGTGGTCAGAAAAAAAGGGCAAAAAAAAAGACGTCAAGCTTAAAGAAACGCTCGTGGTGGACTTTTTCAAAATAAAAGCCAGTGAGCAACAAATGTTTACAATAAAAAAATAATAAAAAACGCATTAATGTTGTTAAAATAATTGTCGGCAATAATGAATTAATTAGTTAACGTAAAATTAATGCATTAACGTGCCCGGCCCTATTAAATACATTAAATACAAGAACATTCACTGTCTGTGGTTTTGGTTTTGTGTTTCCAGATCTCATTTGCTTTAAAACGCCTCAGTTACACTTAACATAAACTCATTTGTAACATTACAAATTGAGCGTCAAAAACCAATCACCAAAAACATCTTAGCCCCGTCCTTGTCTTTTGGAAATGTGCTTAACAGCTCCATTGAAGGACCTGTTAAAGAGACGTGAGTGAACAAATAGAAAATCCAGCAGCAGAGAAACAGCCAAACGCTAATCTCCTAATGAGCAGTGAGACAGCAGATCGGACTGGAATGGTCACACTGGTAAATGATACAGACGTGATCACATTATTAAGAGCCAACTGCAGCCAAAACAGACGCCTCATCTGTCTGTGGAGGACGGACAGGCGCTCACTGGGGATTATCTGCTCTGTTATGTCCATTAAGGCACTTCACTTGATTTTCAGTGTCTTAAAAACGTGAAAAATAGAACCAAGGGATCATAATACGCTCCATAATCTGTTCTGATCTGTGTTCTAATGTGGTTTCCTCGTCACAAACAGACCTGGAGTTGTGTTTTGTTTCATTCATACATGTTTAACACACAAACCCTGCACATTTAGGTTCTTCTCTCCAACTTTAAACACTCTCTTACACCTTGTGATGTCATGTGGTGATACAGGATGTGCTTCAGTAAGGTTTCAAACTCCACACACCTTCACTAGATTCTAGGGGTGTAACGGTACACAGAAATCATGGTTCGTTATGTCCCTCTGTTTTGTTCTGTTCATTTTCAGTACTGTACAGGAACAAAACACAAAACCATGTGCTTGTTGTTTATTTGTGTTTTTATTAAACCAACAATTTGTTTTAACATTATATTAACAGGAAATTTTAATAACTACAAAGTGCTGAAATTATAAGAAATAAATTCCTTGTGAACAGTAAACAAAACTTTTCAAAAAGTAAAGCGCAGCACTAACAGTTTCAGCATGAACTTTTACTCAATCTTCAGATTTCTGACCATAAAAAAACAACTTGTCCACATTGTCTGCAGTAAATGCAAATCTGCTGCAGTTGGGCCCGGTCGAGCAGAAGTAAACAGCAAGGCCAAAAATTCAAGTTAATGCATCTGATATAAAAATGTATTGAACAGATACATATGTACTCTAGTTTATGAAACTGTTGACCTTTTTTCTGTACCATTTTTGGTTCTAAAGTTCCATATGTTTTAAACAGACCATGTATGAAACATGGAACAAAAATTATTTCCCAAATTTCAAAGACCTGCAAATCATGTCAATAAATGGATGTATTTCATCATATCTTGTGTTATTCCATCTTTGAACTGTTGATGAAAGTACATGATTTTTCAAAAAAATGATAAACATTTGCTTGGAAGAACTGACATATTTTATAGAAATAGTTACATTTCATTTTGAAGTAATATTAAAATATTCAGAAGAAAAAAGCTGAAAAATGATGTAAAATCCTGCACCTTCTACTTGCTTGAACAATTTTCCCTCCGTTACTTTTCCCTCCGTTACCATGACCTTTCTTAAGAAAAAATCTCATTATTCAAAAAGTAAGAGGTTTTTCAACCTAATCTTGTACCATATGGTAGAAAACTATATGAAGCAAATATTCAAACCAGTTTGTTAAGGATATGGAAGTGAGAACCAAGAGTTATCACTGTTTGGATTTATTGCCCAAAAAGTGCTGCATATTTCATTCCTTCTGTTACCGACATGAGTTTTTAAATTTTTGTCAACAACTTGAAAGAATATCACAGGTTTAACTTGACCCTGTTGGAGTGTAACTCTTTCCTACATTCTGATACTTTACTTATTTCAATAGTCCCTCTAGTTTCTGAATAAGAGACATTTGAATGTCAAAAATCTGCCTGTTTCCCTCCGTTACCACTTGACTGGACCCAGTTACAATGTCCTAAGTGGCTGAAAATACACTTTTGTTAAGGACAGAGGTCCCTGGGGGAGGGTGAAGATTTCGTGCCAGCAAAAAGTGAAAGTGAGTGACAACTGCAGCAATTGTTGTCAAAGTGGCCACCCTAACTATAAAGCGCTGCAGGAAACACTGCCCCCAATCATGGACAAGTTCCCTCATGAATATTAAAGAGCCGAGCCTCCGTGTAGCTGCACGTGTAGTGGAGGAATGTAAACACACACAAATTGTGCAAATTCAACCGAATTGCACCGAACCCAAATCCCGTACTGAAACGGTTTGGCACGAATACATGTACCGTTACACTTCTACTAGATTAATTTAGATGATTTCCACTGCCAATCTCTACTGAAAGGTTACACACACACACACACACACACACAGCTCCGTAAAGTAGAAACACCTCCTCCCGCCTCATCCTTACGTTAGAAATCTGGATGTTTACAGCTGCTGCACGTTGAGAATTGCTGTTGAAGTTTCCCGTCCAGTCATTTAGCGACAGCGCCTCAGTCTTCAGACCCTTCGTCTGCTTCAGTGCACGCCAGAAGAAGAAGAAGAAGAAATCTCTAATCTTTGTTCCTTTTTCTCTTCTCTTCTTCTTTCAGCGACCTCAAAAATGGACTTTCTTTTGCAGCGAACCGGTCCTGGATTCTCGTCGGCCATCGCAACAAACTTTGTGCAAACTGCAAGAAGCTACGGCTGGAAGTCTTTCATCTCTCTCTCTTTTCCCTTTCTCCTCCTCTCTCCCTCTCCCTCCTCGCTTCCTCGTTCGTCTTCGTTCTTCACTGGGTCTATTTTAAATAAGAGAATATGTCATAATCTGCGCTCGAGTGAGTCTTGATGTGAGTGAATCTTGTTTTGAGTGTATTTTGACAGTGTCGTTTCGAGAGCAGAAACAGATGAGCAGTATCTCACACGAAATGAGCCAAACGAAGTTAGTGCCCTTAATTAAAAGACAATCTGTTGTCAATCAATCTTATTTCATGAAGTGTGTGTTTTCTACTAATATATACACGTCTCTTTACTCATCCTTCCTCCCTTCTATCTCTTCTCTCTTCCTTCTGTCTCTATCTCTCTCTTCTCTCTATTCTCTCTTCATCTCTCTCTCTCTTTCTCTCTCTCTCTCTCTCTCTTCTCTCTTCTCTCTCTCTTCTCATCCCCTCCGCTACAATCTTCCCTTCTTCCTTCTCTCTCTTCTACCATCCTCCTTTTCTCCTCTTCTCTCAAATCTCTCTCTTCTACTCTCTCAGCATCTCTTTTATCTCCTTTCTCTCTATATCTTCTCCCTTTCTCTCATCTTCCCTCCTTCCTTCTGTCTCTTCTGACCTTCCTCTCTTTTCTATCATCCTCCTTGCCTGTTTCTACTCTCTCAGCTTCTCTCAGCATCTCTCTTTTCTCTTTCTGTCTCTTCTCCCTCCCTCTGTCTCTTCTATTATCCCCCTTTTCTCCTCTTTTCTCATTCTTGCCTGTCTCTGCTCTCTCTTTACTCCTCTTAATCTCGTCTCCTTTTCTCTCATCTCTCTTCCTCCCTCCATCCCCTCCGCTACAATCTTCCCTCCTTCCTTCACTCTCTTCTGACCTTCCTCTCTTTTCTATTATCCCCCTTTTTCTTCTCTTCTCTCAAATCCCTCTCTTCTACTCTCTCAGCATCTCTTTTATCTCCTCTCTCTATCTCTTCTCCCTTTCTCTCGTCTTCCCTCCTTCCTTCTCTCTCCTGACCTTCCTCTCTTTTCTATCATCCCCTTTTCTCCTCTTCTCTCAAATCTCTCTCTTCTCCTTGCCTGTCTCTGCTCTCTCTTTACTCCTCTCTTCTCGTTTTCTATCCTCTCTCTTCCTCCCTCATCCCCTCCGCTACAATCTTCCCACCTTCCTTCTCTCTCCTCTATCATCCTCCTTTTCTCCTCTTCTCTCAAATCTCTCTCTCCTCCTTGCCTGTTTCTACTCTCTCAGTTTCTCTTTTCCCTTCCTTCTCTCTCTTCTATCATCCCCCTTTCCTCCTCTTCTCTCAAATCTCTCTCTTCTCCTTGCCTGTTTCTACTCTCTCTGCTTCTCTCAGCATCTCTCTTTTCTCTCTCTGTCTCTTCTCCCTTTCTCTCGTCTTCCTCCTTCCTTCTGTCTCTTCTGACCTTCCTTCTGTCTCTTCTATTATCCCCCTTTTCTCCTCCTCTCTCAGATCTCTCTCTCTTTACTCCTCTTTATCTCTTCTCCTTTTCTCTCCTCTCTCCTCCGCTACAATCTTCCCTCCTTCCTTCTCTCTCTTCTGAACTCCCTCTCTCTTCTATCATCCTCCTTTTCTCCTCTTCTCTCATCTCCCTCTCCTCCTTGCCAGTCTCTACTCTCTCTACATCCCTCGCTTTTATTTCCCTTCCTGTTTCCTCCTCCCCCTCCACTACAATCCTCGCTTCTCTCAATTCTCTCTTTCTCTCCATCCCTCTCTTCCTCAGACCGGTTCAGCGTGCGGAGGAAGCTTCAGGTCCGGCCTTTTGTGCGTTTAAACCGTGACTTCCTCTGGCTGCAGATTTTTAACTCCCACGGAACACCTGAAGATCGCCCACTCGCTCCGACCTGAGCGGAAAAAGGGAAAGAGAGAAAGAGAGAGAGAGAGAGAGGAGACTTATCTGACCTGAGAAGAGAGACAGAGAGAGAGAGAGAGAGAGAGAGAGAGAGAGAAATCGCCCACTCGCTCTGACCTGAAAAGAGAGAGACGGGACTTAAACGTCTCATAAGCTTTTATAACATGAAAGCTGCTCTCAAGTCTCAAAAAAAAAAGGTAATATGGTATGTATTTTTAAAAATGTCACACAGGTTTATTATTTATTTATTGAGTTAAAACAAGAACGGTGCACGGAAACATTAGACTCATCGAGAAAAGACGCTCCGTGCCAGATTTAGCTCCGACCTTTCCATCTGCAGAAACACAATACATTCAAGAAGCTATTTACATTCGACTCACTCTAAAATTTCATCAGCGACCGTCGTGTCTCCTTAAAAATCACCACTGTCCAGTTCATCGTTAAACATTTCAAATCATCAAAATTCATTTATTCCAATTTCCGTAAATACAGTGTTCCCTCGTTTATCGCTCATGTTGCGTTCTAAAAATAACCCGCGATAGGTGAAATCCGCAAAGAAGTCAACTTTATATTTTACAATAATTCAAATGAATGAAAAAAAAAAAAAAAAAGCATGCAAAATTGCACTAAAAAAATCTACAAAACAGCGAGACAGCGAAAGGTGAACCACGATATAGCGACTGGGGACGACTGGACAAGATTTCAAATTCAGCATTATCTTCTAAAAATACTCACGTTCATTGTCATCAGAATCCTCTAAAATGTGCATTTACCAAATTTCATCAAATTCATAATTATTAGTGTTGTAGTGAAGACCGCACTAATTGAGTCCAAGTCCAGTCCGAGACCACAGGGTCCTGAGACCAGGACAAGACCAAGACCTCTGAGGGTCGAGACCGACGAGATCGAGACAAGACCAAGACTTTTAAAGGTCAAAACTGAGACAAGATCGAGACCATTGAGACCAAATCAAGACCATCTTTGTCATTTTCAACATTCATTTGTATTTTAGTTATTTTGGCACAAATATATCAATGTTCTTATAAATCTATCTCCATTTGATCTTGAGAACCCTTTCTTTAACAGAACTTCCACTGGCACTTAACACAAAACTGTGAAGAAAGTGAAGACAGTGGGTAGGGTTTTTAAACCGGTTTTCCTAATTGCCGACAACAGCACTTGAAATAAAATATGATAACACTTGTCAAGTTTCAAACCTTGAGGCCGAGACAAGACCGAGTCCAAATACATTCGAGTCCGAGACAAGACCAAGACTGTAAAACAAAACAGTCTCGGAGCCAAGACTGGTCTCGAGTACTACGACACTAAGAATTATCCTCTAAAATACAATTCAACAACAACATGACCATGAAGACAAATGTCATGAGTCAAACACAACACATTTACATCTACAGTACACTAAAGGCTGCCACACTACACGACTGTTTGGTCTTAAATGACTTTTAAACGTCCACAACAGAGACACAAGGAGAATCTTCTGAGATTTTAAATCTCTGATCGCAAAGACTGCAGCGGGATCTGTCTGCAGAAGCAGTTGAAGCAGTTTTCTGTAAAGAGCCAGTGGAAGTTAAAAGAAGGGGTTCTCAAACTGTGGGTGAGGCTCAAAAAAATGGGCGCAGAGTGTTTAAGTGCAGTAAAGTTTGCTTTGCTTATTTTGAGCCTAAATGAACATTAATCAGATCAAATGGAGATAGATTTATAAAAACACTGATATAAATGTGCCAAAATAACAGTAAAATACAAATAAATATTTTAAAAAATGACAACGATGGTTGTGATTTAGTCTTGATGGGCCGTGTTTTTGGTCTTGTCTTGGTCTCGACCTTTAAAAGTCTTGGTCTTGTCTCGTTCTTGACCCTCAGAGCTGTTGGTCTTGTCCTGGTCTTGGGACCCTGTGGTCTCGGACTGGTCTTGGTCTCTCGACTAGTGCGGTCTTGACTACAACACTAGAGAAAAGCATTTGACGCTCCACCAGAAAAGCGATTTGTGTTCTCAGTCTGGATAAATATCAAATCTGTTCAAAAACCATTTGGACGAAGCAAACGGCAACTTCAAAAAAACATCCCAATTACTTCTATATGATGTTTTTGTGAGTCCGTCCAAACCTGAGGCTGAGTTTGGGATTTCTTTGAACATTTTAAACAGACTTCTCTTCATTTATCTGGTATTATATGGACTGCGACAAGCCTCTATTTTCTGTCTGTGATTTTCAAAGAGTTGGAAATCTTTCACACACGTGTCTCGAGTGGAATCATGGGCCTTGATCTGTGTCTGTGTTTTATGGTGCTGTGTTCTGCGGGCCAGGTGGGTAAATGTGCACCAGGGAATACAGAGAAAGACACATAGGCAGTGATTATCATAACACGGTCCCTGAGGCGGTTGGGAGACGTCTGTGGGAACGTTTTAAATCTAAGAGAATATCAGAAAAAAAAACCCCCAAAAAACAGCACAGTAATAGCAGACTCTTGACTTCAGTTTTCCTGCTGATGCAAAATTATTAAAACATGACCTTTAATCAAATAAATCTTAACATGATGAAATGATACAGGAGCAAAATTTTAATGTTATGTATTTGCTTAAAGGCACATTGTGTAACTTTTCTGATGGAGGGTCAAATGCTTTTCTCGATGAGGATGTTGTTGCTTTGTCTGGAACGTTTCACAGTATGGCATTAAACATTTCTATCCTCTTGGAAACCAAACCAGACCAAGTTACACGTCAGATCTGTGGAGAGGTGACCCCGTTTACAGTCAGAATCCCTATTTTTGTAGTTATTGAATAAATGTAAGGCATGTTTAATGTTTAATATCATACAGTGGGACATTCTGAGCCTGATTCAGCAGCCGGTTTCACTTTGTGGAAACTGTCTGACCTCGCAGCATTAGGAACGGTAGGTGGGTACTTTATTTATTTAACCAGCCTCTGCTCTTTGGTCGTGACGTCTGTAATGCACTGGAACTCTCAGTGGTGCCCAAGTAATTTCACAACAGCAAATAAAGCAGAGAGTGAACATGTCTGTCAACGATCATTGTCGTTTCTGTGAGGTGAACTTGTGAATTAAAGGTGCAATAAAAAATGTGAAGTTTGTATTTGACAAAGGAAGTCCAAAGAGACAATACAGTAAAGTGTGTTTACCTTGTTGACATGTTTCGGCTGCTGCTGCATCTTCAGAACTGTCACCGGTGTTGGTGGTGACGTGTCGTATATCAGATGTTGTTACTTCCTGTAGGCGTGGTCACCCTGATGGACCTGCAGGTCGCTCAGACTGACCACGCCTCCCGTCGCCCGGTGTTCTCTGGAGGAGGGTGTCCAGGTGTGTGAAAGGAGGAATGCGCCATCATCACAGTTAATGCGAGTGTCCGTGCCTCGTTTCCTGATTTCACTGTCCTCCTTGATCCAGAGTTTGAACTTGTTGTTTTCTGATCTAATGACCCGAGCCCCGTCCCAATCTCCCTGATGTTTTTGGTTTTCCTTTTTTCAGATGTGAAATACCCGGCCTGTTTCCCCTATGTATGATTTATTGTATGACTTACAGTAGATTTCATAGATGGTGTTGCATTTTTGTTTTTGTGGGATATTATCTTTGGGGTGTACGAGCGACATTGAGTGACGATGGCGCGTTCCTCCTTTCACACACCTGGACACCCTCCTCCAGAGAACATCGGGCGACGGGAGGCGTGGTCAGTCTGAGCGACCTGCCAGGTCCATCAGGTCTGACCACGCCTACAGGAAGTAACAACAGCTGATATACAACACGTCACCACCAACACCGGGGACAGTTCTGAAGATGCAGCAGCAGAAACATGTCAACAAAATAAATACTCTTTACTGTACTGTCTTTAAAAAGAACCCAAGAAGTTAAAGTATATAAGAAGACAAAATGAACATCACTGGCTTAAATCCAAAGGAGGTTAGTGTATGCAGTCTGCTGTCACAACTCAAGTTGGTTCAGCTCTTCCCTGATTGGCTGGTGCGCCCGTCTGCAACTTCCGGGGTTCTTGCAAACCGTCTAGTGTATTCTGACCTCCAGTGACTAGGTCCTGACCTGACCTAGTCACTGGAGGGAAATGAAATTGAGCGGAGGCATTGGGTGGCACCAGACTGACTATAGGACATTCCTGGCAGAACAATGTCATATCCATAGAAACAAGTAGGTGTCGGACCCTCAACCAATAAGTTACATCGCGCATCTCTGAAGAAGACGTACTGTGCTTGTGTCTGTTAAATAGTTACAGTCCTATTCGCACAGGATTAGTCAAGTCTGAACACTGCGCATTTCTCTGATCAGGCCAAGATTTTAAAAATTACATCAGGTTATTCATCTCATTTTCAGATTTATTATCTACTTACTAGTTCTGAGATGCTTCATTCGAGTCTAGAGGTCGTTTATTTTAAGAGAACTTGTCAATCTAAATGATCTTGCTGCATGGACAGATCATTTCACTACTTTTAAGTCATTTTCCAATAGATTTAAGTGTTTATATCTTAAATTTTGGCCAGGCTTTGTTGCAGTGTTTTTGTGAACATTCACACAGGATCAGCAAGGTCAGTACTGTTTTTATAAACTTTATTCAGGAAATATTGGACTGATCAACACACTGAAACAAGACAGGAACCTTTTAAGTCAACTTGTCACCAAAGAACATTTTATTTTAAGTTTGTTTTTAGCAGAATGCACCTCCGCTGTAGAGGCAAACATTGTTTCTTACCATATTGATGCAATCGGTGATCACAATAACATCCACGCGATTAGATTGATTACGAAACAGCCACAGTCTCTCTCTGCTAATCCGCTCAGTCTATAAGCCCCTCCATCCAAACTTTACAAACTTTACACCAATGATCAAACAAATACAAAGTCAGAATCATGGGGATCTAAAATAAAGTTGCACAAGACAAACATAGGAAATGATCACCTTATTTTCTGGTCTATGTTCTAATGTTTCTTCATCAAAAACAGACTTGAAGTTGTGTTTTGTTGTACACACAAACCCTGCATATTTAGGCTGAGTTCTTCCCTCAAACAGAAAACACTTTGTTCCATCTTGTGATAATACAGGAAGTGCTCCACCTGTGTTGTCTAACTCCATTCACTAGAATCATTGGGATCATTTCAGCTTTGAAATGATCAGTTTCTACTGAACAAAAGGTAAAAGGTAGTGGTTAACTCGAAAACAACCACCTCATGACATCACTAGGTAGAACAGAGCATTCTGAGCTATGGAGATGCAGACAGACTAATAACACAGGATTACTCCAACATGTGAGTGAAACAAAACACAACTCCAGGTCTGTTTGAAGAAGTAACAACTAGGGCCCAACCGATACATCGGTTATCGGATATGGGCAATTGGAGACATATCGGCTATCGGCCTAAATCTTGCCGATATGGGCTGATAGTCCACGTGGACATGCCATACCTCATTATAAAGCTTACACTCTCTATAGTATGTCCATTTTATCCAATTTACAGACAGATAAATAGTTTTATATTCAAATGAAGATTTACAGTGAAGTTTTAATCTCTCCTCTATAGGGGAGGTGATCTTATAAGATCACTTTCTGCACAGTCATTTTCTTTTGTTTCTACCTGTTTAAAATGTTGTTTTTTAATATATGTGCAAATAAAATCAAAATCTAAAAAACAAAATCTAAAATATATATATATAGACATCGACTCACTGATCCACACCACAAGGATCTACAGTACAGACATCGGGATGTCATTCGGGCTTGAGAAATGTAGCAGGATGGTGACAAAGAGAGGGAAGGTAGAACACACAGAGGGGGTGTCACTCCCAGAGGGAACAATAGCAGACGTTGAGGACAGTTACAAGTACCTTGGTATCCCACAAGCAAGTGGCAACCTCGAAGAGGCAACAAGGAAAGCGGCTACGGCCAAATACCTGCAAAGAGTGAGGCAAGTCCTTAGAAGCAGCTCAATGGCAAGAACAAGGTGCAGGCAATCAACAGCTACGCCCTGCCAGTGATCAGATACCCTGCAGGGATTGTAAGCTGGCCAAAGGAGGAGATACAGACCACAGATGTTAAGACACGAAAGCTCCTGACCATGCATGGAGGGTTCCATCCCAAATCCAGCACCCTGAGACTGTACGCAGGCCGGAAGGAAGGGGGCCGAGGACTAGTGAGTGTGGGAACCACTGTCCAGGATGAAACATCCAAGCTCCTTGAGTACATCAAGGACAAGGCCCCGGCAGATGAGGTGCTCAGAGAATGTCTCAGACAGTGGGGTCCAGAGGAAGAGGTGCTGGAGGGACCATCATGGCAGGACAAACCCCTACATGGGGCGTACCACCGGAACATAACTGAAGTGGCTGATATCAAGAAATCCTACCAATGGCTTGAGAGGGCTGGTCTGAAGGACAGCACAGAGGCACTGATCCTGGCTGCTCAGGAGCAGGCCCTGGGCACTCGAGCAATAGAGGCCCAGATCTACCACACCAGACAAGACCCACGGTGTAGACTGTGCAAAGAGGCTCCTGAGACAGTCCAGCACATAACTGCGGGGTGTAAGATGCTGGCAGGGAAAGCATACATGGAGCGACATAACCAAGTGGCGGGCATAGTGTACAGAAACATCTGTGCAGAGTACGGGCTGGAGACCCCAGGATCAAGGTGGGAAACACCTCCAAAGATTGTGGAGAATGACCGAGCCAAGATCCTGTGGGACTTCCAGATACAGACTGACAGAATGGTGATGGCGAACCAACCAGACATAGTGGTGTGGATAAGAAAGGGAAACAGGGGCAGATTTTTGACATTCAAATGTCTCTTATTCAGAAACTAGAGGGACTATTGAAATAAGTAAAGTATCAGAATGTAGGAAAGAGTTACACTCCAACAGGGTCAAGTTAAACCTGTGATATTCTTTCAAGTTGTTGACAAAATTTTTTAAAAAACTCAAGTCGGTAACGGAGGGAATGAAATATGCAGCACTTTTTGGGCAATAAATCCAAACAGTGATAACTCTTGGTTCTCACTTCCATATCCTTAACAAACTGGTTTGAATATTTGCTTCATATAGTTTTCTACCATATGGTACAAGATTAGGTTGAAAAACCTCTTACTTTTTGACTCATGAGATTTTTTATGAAGAAAGGTCATGGTAACGGAGGGAAAATTGTGCAAACAAGTAGAAGGTGCAGGATTTTGTATAATTTGTCGCTTTTTTTCTTCCAAATACTTTAATATTACTTCAAAATGAAAGGAAACTATTTCTATAAAATATGTCAGCGCTTCAAAGCAAATTTTTTTCATTTTACATGATTTGCAGGTCTTTGAAATTTGGGAAATAATTTTTGTTCCATGTTTCATACATGGTCTGTTTAAAACATATGGAACTTTAGAACCAAAAATGGTACAGAAAAAAGGTCAACAGTTTCATAAACTCATAAACATATGTATCTGTTCAACACATTTTTTGTATCGGTTGCATTAACTTGAATTTTTGGCCTTGCTGTTTGCTTCTGCTTCACCAGGCCCATAGTTTATTTGGTTATGGGTATTTCATTGGAGGATATTACCTTAGTTTTATACAGCTAAGGTTATTTTACATCCCTTGGAGTTTTAATTGTTTTATCCAGTGGTATATAAGGCGCTGCTGGAGAGAACTGCCACTTCCATCCTCCCTGCACTTTTTTTTGCACCACACTTTTTTTTTTTGGACTGGCACATATGGAGTATTGGAAAAAAAATAATAAATTAAAAATTGTGGACCACACCAAACCTGTTTCTCACTGCAGTCCAGCCACTTGACCTGTCTTGGTCACAATGCCATACTGTGAAACATTCCAGACAAAGCAACATCTCCACTGTGAAAAACATTTGACGGATCCTCCACCAGAAAAGTTACACAACCTTGAAAGCTCACGAGAGTCAATTTAACCTAATGGTGGACCTTTAATTATCATCAAACTCTTATTGTTCCCTATTCTACCCACCTCATATGTAATTCCATGTTGTCTTGTATGTAACAGCGCGAGTCCACAGGTCCGTTCGCTCTTTTCTCATCATTCACCGGGGGATACTTTACACAGCGACATATTGACAGACGCTCCCCGAGGCTTTCCATTAAACCCTGTGTGAACGTGGCCGTATCAGCTTCAATAAAAGCGCCTGTGAAATACCTGACAGTCTTTTGCCAGAGGAAAAGAACCCAAAGTATAACATTGAATTGTACCTTTCTCTGCAGAGTCGGTGTATTTCCATATCAAAGGGATTCTCGTGAAACGCGTACCGCCAAGTGGCGAGGAGTGATTAGAGGAACAGGCTGCTATACTGCAAACAAGGACTACGGCGGAATGAAATGGTTTGCGTCTCCAATATAACAGGTGTTTTCCCTTAACAAAAGAAGTATAGTCTCACAAAAGCTTTATTTGTGTAAAGGAGACCCGAGAATGATTTAAAGGAGCTGTACCTCATTTTTACTGTCATAAAAACACCTTGGAAAAAACAGACCGGGTTCGCTTTAAACGGTTTGCGGTTGTCCAGAGTTATTCCTCGCCGGCCTTACGCGTTCAGAGCATCGTAATGATTCACCACGATGAGTTTAGAAGTGCTTTCCACAACTTTCAGAGGCCAGTTTCCAAATAACTAGCATGCAAATACTGCACTTCCAAATGCAGACAATAAAACGGTGTATATTTAGATGCAGACAGTACACAAAAGAAGAGTGTGGGACTCGTAGACCCATAGTGTTCAACTTCAGTCAAATGAAGCTCACTGAGGCCGAAAGTTAAAGGGGTGAATTTGGAGTTAAGTTCCAAATTAAAAATAAGGATTGATTTGTGGACAAAATAGTGAAATGAAAATCCTAGGATTATGTAGAGCGGGTAAATATGAACATCTTAAAGGTTGTATGGATTTTTAATTTTTTTTCAAATTGTCATTGAAAGTTTAAAATAGCATTACAGAGACGCAGCAGCCTTGTAATTATGATGACCAAAAAAAAAAAAAAAAAAAAAAAAAGAATGAAAATTAATCAACTGTAGACGTAGTGCAGCTTGATAAACATCAGCCAATAGAAAATGAGGCTCTCTCTTTATCTATTGGCTGTTAGGTTGTCAATCAAACTCCTTACGTTTCTAGTGTAACTGACTCGTCGGTTCGCAGGGATTATGTGGTTTATGCAGCGGTTCTTAGAGACTTTTTCAAACTGTCGCTTCCTCGCAGTTCGCACAAAGTTTGTTGCCATGGTGGACGAGAATCCATGACCAGTTCACCGCAAAAGAAAGTCTGTTTTTGAGGTCGCTGAAAGAAGAAGAGAAGGGGGAAATGAGCGAAGCCAAACTGAGGTGATTCTTGGAGATCCCTTCCAGCGATGGCGCGACTGAAGCAGACGAAGGGTCTAAAAACTGACTCGTCAGTCGCTAAAATATGTCTGGACAGGTCACTTCAACAGTAATTCTGAATGCGCACTGGATGTAAACAAGCATGATTTTTTTAGTAAGGAGGCGGGAGGAGATGTTTCTACTGAGGGAGCTGTGGAGGAGGAAGGTGGTGTCACACATGCACAACATTTGAAAAAGGATTGTCGCTGTTTTTCTCTTCCCTTAAAAAATCCTCTGTACAACCTTTAAGACCAAAATGATGAGGCCCACAGCAGCAGTTATAGAAAGAAGTGTCATGTTTTTTTTCAATACAAAGATAACTGGAGCCAGAGTCGATGGAGCCAGAAGTGGCTGGCCAGGTTAGCTATGTTCATTTATATAAACTGTCTTCGGGCTAAAGATACATTATGCTCAGACACATGAAAAAAAACAAAAAAACCCTAAACTTTAAAGGGTCACTAAACATTAACTTCTTGGGTTCTTTTTAAAGACAATACACTAAAGTGTGTTTACCTTGTTGACATGTTTCTGCTGCTGCATCTTCAGAACTGTCCCCGGTGTTGGTGGTGACGTGTCGTATATCAGCTGTTGTTACTTCCTGTAGGTGTGGTCAGACCATGGATCTATTAAAATAACTGGATAGGGTGTTGCTGATTGTAGCTGCCTCGAGTTGACGTAGTGTCACTCACTGGTTCTACAGCGGAAAAAGTCCCATGGGCCGAGAGAAGATTTTTCTCATAGAGCACAATGTAATCATAAACTGCTCGTGTTCGTCTGACAGGCACCTTCAACTTTCAAAAATGTAAGATTTTGTGTCGATTTTTACTTATTTTTAGATCATAAACTTTTTCTCAGCTCAAAATCCTTCAGTTGTCTTAAAAAACACTTTATAATCGTTCGCTTCGGTTCCGCTCTGCTCTCTCTCTAGCTTCTCTCGCTCTGATTGGTCAAAGCGATTACGTGATACACGAGCCCGTGCTCCATGCGTGCGTTTGCGTGCGTTCGCGTGCGTTCGCGTGCGTTCGCGTGCGTTTGCGTTCGCGTGCGTTCGCGTGCGTTCGCGTGTGCCCGTGGGAGAAAAGAGCACTACTGCTCGGTCGGCCCACAACCACCGGAAGTACCTCACCGGGCTAAAGGCGAATCTGGGATCATGGACCATTGAGCTCAGCCCATTGACTTGAATGGGCGGCCATTTTGAAACCTGGGGACTCCAGTCACTAAACACTTTCACAAAATCACTTTTTTTTTTTCTACTGACGTGTAAATGGGTCTAAAATAGAAATGTACACCTGTCCCTAGTGTTGTGATCAAGACCACACTAATCGAGACCAAGACCAGTCTGAGACCACAGGGTCCCGAGACCAGGACAAGACCAAGACATTTGACGGTCAAGAACGAGACAAGACCAAGACCACAAGACCATCTTTGTCATTTTATACATTTATTTTTATTTTACAATACAGGTTTTTCTGTTTTTTTTTGTTTTTGTTTTTTTTTGGCACATATATATCAATGTTTTTTATGAAATACTTTCACACTTGTCGAGTGTCAGACCTCGAATACAAGACAAGACCGAGTCCAAATGAGCTCAATTCCGAAACAAGTCCAAGACCGTACAAAAATGCTCTGTAAAGCGTCTTGTGACAAAAATGTCTGTGAAAAGCGTTAAATAAAGAAAGACTTACTTACTTACTAAAAAAGTAAGGAAGTAAGTCAGGACAAAGACCAGTCTCGAGTTCGACAACATTACCTGTCCCTGGCCTTATTTTGGCATTTTAGTGCATATTTATTAAAAATCTGACTTTTATGTCTGTAAAGTTCTCTTTAGGATCAACTACAGTCAGGACATTTGAATTTTCGGGTTGGACTAACGGCCGCCAATGAGTCAGACGCAGGTTATTATGTGATGAGCGCAGCCACTGGCGTCTACGTGAGGAGCCCCTCTCAACCCCGCCCCTACCTTGCACCGCGATGTCCCGCCATGCCTGGAGAAAAGGGAAACGGCGTGATCTGAGCACAAATGTCTGCTCTGTTTCAAAGTCCGGAGCACACCAGTTTCAGACTCGGCTTAAGGGTGGAGTAAAATAAAGATTGGCAATTCCAGGGCTGATATGGCTCTTTAAACAGGGAAGGGACGGAGAGAGAGATTTTGGAGGAGGAGGGGTTGGTCACAGTGGATTCAGTGTTGGAGTATCTATGGGCACAGACAGAGGAGGGCAGGAGCGTGTGGCATTTCCTTGTGGTCCCAAAGGTGCCACTGGAGTAAAGAGCAGGCAAACAGACAGAGTAATAAGAGAGGAACGGCAAAAGTGCAGACTAAACAACTATTTTAAACTTATTTTAAAACATCCTTTTTACGTGCATGACTTCTACTGACAAAACATACTCTAATTAAGATTAAACCTACTGCTTCCATCAGTAAAGTTACATAGTGAATCTTTAAATGTGAATTGTCTAAGTTTTAGGTAGTGGGTTCGTCACATTCTTGTTTCTATGGCGATGTCATTCCTCTGCTTGGAATGTCCCACAGTATGACATTAAACAGCTCTACTTAGATTTATTAAGTTACAGGTAGTTTTATATATAAAAAAAAGAAAAAAGCCATTCTGACTGTGAGCGGGTCGCCTCTCCGCAGATCTGACCTGTAACTTGGTCTGGTTTGGTCTTCATGATGATAAAAATATTTTATGCAATATTGTGAAAGATTCCAGAATTTACACAGTGCACCTTTCACTCTTTCCCCCATGAAGACGACATTTGACGACCCCCTTTTGTTTTTCTTAATGACGTCTTTTGACACCTTCACTGTTTCACTAAAGACGTGATTTGACGACCATTAGAAACGACTTGGTTTTCCACATGTAAACAGAGGCTGTGATAGGTGGAGGCCACTACAACCCACACTAGACTGACCAATAGGATTCAAGGATATGTTTTCACAGTTTTTTTCCAAAGTTAATCGAAGTAGTGACGATGGTAGTTTCCGGAAAAAAACACAACACGAAACATGAGCAATGGAAAGATCGTGGTGCTGCGGCGCACAGTTTTAGAAATAATGAGGAGCGGACGTATTTTATGGATACGTTTAGAGAAAGTGACTTTTATAGATTTCAAAGTGATGATGAAGTTGATTATAAAGTGGAAAACAGCGACAGCAACAGACTTTCAGAAAGTGAAACTTATGAAGGTGAGAATGCAGGTGATGTGTCTGTGTGGAGTCCTGCAAAAACATGAACAAACTATCCAGGACTTTATACTCGATTATGAACAAAAACTGCCCTGAAATCTGGATGTTGCTCAGGTGAGTCCTTTAAAATAGTTCAGTCTTTTTTTCCAAGATGAGAAGTTTGACAGAATTGCTACAGAAACAAACACTTATGTGGAGCTCTGCACACGAGAAAGTAAACAAGATGACAAATACTGGACACCCACTGACGGGGGAAGAGTTTTATTATTATATTATTATATTTAAATAAGCTAAATTAGTTGAATAAGTTAAATGAGTTGAATAAGTTAAATGGAAAAAAATAATTAGGTGCACACAGGTGAAACAACAGGTAAAAACAGCTGTACACTTGGCTATACTGTATCTGGTGATATGAAATCTGTTTAAATACTTTGACAAAGTATATTTTTAATTTTTTTTATATGAATATAGTACTCAGAACATGCAGATATCAGATGCTGAATGTAGTTTTTTTGTTTTTTTGATTTTGCACCTGACCAGGTAAACTGTCATTTTCAGTGAGCTGTTATAAACCTGTAAATGAGTTGAATCACATTTAAACATCCAGAAATGAAGAGTTCAGAGTCTAAGGTTTCCAAAGATACAAACATGTCTGTGTTACAATTAAGTTCATGAGTGTAAAAATCATTTATAATCACTGTTTGCTTTTATGCAATTATGCTTTAAGGGGAGCCCTAGTAACATATGTATGGGTTGTTCCTAGTCAAGAGTTAAAGGGCTCATGTGGGCTCTATTCACGCTGACGTCACAAAAACAAAACCGGGAGACGTTTGGCTGACGACATCTGACAAAATCTGGGAAAACTGAGAAAATGCCCTGATTTTCCTCATCTAGATGTCAAGGTATTCTTTCTTTTTTCCTTTTATAAATTGCCTATTAATTTGTGTATTCTAATTTGTATTCTAATCTGTCTTAATAAAAAAAAAGGCAGATCAACAGTTCCAACTAGCTTCCAGTGAGAAACACTGAAGACATGATTAGTCTTGTTCTCCATGGAAAGCTTTGGCAGGTTGTGAAGACGCTGCTGCTGTTTCCAGGGCTTTATCACATGCTCACTGTTGGGAACTACACCAGAAGTCGTCATTCACATGTTTCCAGACATCTTCCAGCAGTTTCAGATCTCTGTTCTAATTCCATTCCCTCATCACTAACTAATAATACAGAAACTGCTCCAATGTGTTTTCAAACTTTGATATACTAGAACTGTTTGGATGATTTCAGTCCTTGGATTGAAAATCTCTACTGAACTAAAGAGCTGTTAATTTGAAAACTACCACTTCGTGACATCACAAGGTGGAACAGAGCATGTGGAGCTTTGGAGATGCAGACAAAACTCAAAAAAGGATTACTCAAACATGTGTGAAACAAAACACAACTCCAGCTCTGTTTTTGAGGACTTAAAGTCATTAAAACATGACATAAAACTCACAAGAGTCCATTTTGCGTAATATAGATTATTTAACTTACATTTGCTTGTTACATAGTTGTTTTTGCAGCGTCTCTCAGAATACACGAATAAACCAAGTAGTGAAACATCTAAATGCACATTCAAGACCAAAGCAGCGTTTTCATTGGGAATTATAATACTCAGTGCTCCTGACAGGTTTGCAGCCTTAACCCAGTATTTGATCGAGAAAATAAAAGTCTGTAATCACAGAGCCACTGCTGCCTCATATTGTTTTGCTGTAGCTGTAAATCAGAGTGTCAGTTCGCAGATCACACTGTTCCCAAGTCATTTATTTTTAATTGGACACAGACAGTTGGCAGCTGGCACATGTTTAACAAACACAATCAGGGACTTTTTTACATCCAAACTGACAATTTGAACAAATCTCTGCTTTTTCAACACTGCTGTCAAAACACACTATTTCAATACAGATTTGTCCTTGTCTGGATTTTTTTTCTTCGTTTTGCTATTAAATCTCCCCCTTTTACCCCCTAATCAAATGTTATCTTTTTTCATTGCAACCTGTTATTTCACGATCTGCTGCTGTAGTTGTGTCATATGGCTGTAATAATAATAATTAAAAAAAAAACAAAACTATAGGACCAGAAATACAATATATATATATATATATATATATATATATATATATATATATATATATATAGCACTAGACATACAAAAAATAAAAAATTAAATAAAAAATGCATTTAAAAAAAAAACAAAACTATAGCACCAGAAATACAAATGAAAAATAAATAAATAAATTTAAAAACAAATATATATAGGACCAGAAATACAAACGAAATAAATAAATAAATAAACTAACTACAGAACCAGAAATACAAATGGAAAAAAAAATAAATAAAAAATCACACTATTTTATACAAAACACACAGCAACAACTTTCTGGAGATTTAAAAAAAAAAAAAAAAGGTACAAAAGTGCAAAATATCAAGTCTAAGTAAACTCAAAATGTCCTCAAAATAAATAAATAAAATAAAATAAATAAAACAAAACAAAGTGCAATGTCCCCATGACTTTCCTGGTGTCAGTCGTGGAAACAGCTGGTGTCAGGTCCAGGACACAGAGAAACATCACTTCCTGTATTTCCATGAGTTTTTTTACATCTGGATTTGGACATCTGGACTCAAATAAACATTTCAAATAAAAATAAAAAAAAATAGCAAGGAATGTGCAATTTCACAAACCAAGATGCATAATTTGTCATTTATAAAAAAAAAAAAAACTGCACTTAGAGCGACTTTTTTTAATTGACGCATAGAGCATCGACCATTTTGACTCACTACACTCTTTGGCAAAGTTTGGGTCGATCAAAATGGATGGAGCTCATGAGTTTGATGGAAAACAAAGTTCCTATTGGACACTCACGCAGCGTTTGTGTGACTTAGGATAGTGCCGGAAATATACTCGGAGAGCCACAAGTCTCAGTTTTTCAAGGGATGTTCTTATGTTTCAAGGGATGTTTCTGTTAGGGCTGGGTATCATTATAAAGTTGCCAATACGATACATATCTCGATACAGTGAGCTTTCGATTCAATATGATATATTTCAAATCGATTCAATACAGTTCTCTAAAACTAAAGGCTAAATCATGTCTGTGATACTAAAAGTCTTTGTTAAACCAATTTTTGTGCAAAGTTCATATGAAACACAAACATTTTATTCATCAAAACAGTGAAAATGTCAAATGTGTCGCATAAAAAAGTTTCCTTCCTCTAAACAAGTAACAAAACTGTAACACTGTAACAAAATAATTTAGTAAAATATACCAAAAAGTACTCTTGGTGATATACCGATACAGCAGCCCACAATATTGATACTGTATCATCACATTAAGCGATACGATATGTCAATATTTCAATATTTTTCCACACCACTAGTTTCTATGTTTTATGGTTGTATAAAACATATTCCCATCAGTCTGGAAGGGTTAATTCAAATCATCTTCACTTGACTAGATTTTAGTTTTTGCACTCTATTCCTAATATGGAACTCGGCTCCTGTAACTGCTGGCCTCGTGAGCTTTATTTGACTGCTCTCTGTGGGTGACGTCACACTCTCTTACTCCACTTCTCCGCCCAGTCTCTGTTCTGAACGCTCCCACACACGGGCGAGAGTGAGAGTGAGCAGCAGTGTAAATCTCCAGACTGGAGCTTGACCCTGTGCCTGGTGTAATCTGTCCCGGTGGAGCGGTGTCAGGGCGCGTGACAGACACTGACATTAGAGCAGTATTTAAATCCATTTGCGTGCGTCGCCAGAGGGGGCGCTGTAAAGGTCGTGAAATGTCGATGGGGTCAGCGTTGGCCCCGGGCTCCGGTCACTGGAGGCCTGAGTCTGCACTGGTCCTGTGCTTAAGAAATGTCCCTGAATCAGTCACTTCTGCTGCGTGGTTCCACTTTTATTGCTCGAACGCTGATATTTGTCATCGAAAACAAGACCTCGGTTTGAAATGTCACAAAATTCACACTCAGTACATTTTTCCTCATGGGTCTGAGTAAAATGTGTCTTTCCCGCAGAACATATGTATTGTATAAGCAGCTCTTATCTGCTGTGTGCATCTATTTATGAAACATTTTATTGTCCTATAATCAGGAGATGTGCGGTTGGCATGCCAATTGTTGTTAGCTTCACTGTGGAGGCAAAACTCATCTCCACTCCATTTCTGAGAGTCTGAAAAGAGCTTAAAAATGGTTTAATACACAGGGTTTGTGTGTGAAACAGTGTGAATGAAACAAAACACAACTCCAGGTCTGTTGTGGTGAAGAAACATTATAAGCACGTCTCATATCAGCAACAGTCTGGACCCTCTCGCTCCCAACATCACCCCCGCTGCCAGAATCCTCAACCACATTTTTGACTCTCACCTCAGCTTCCACCTTCACTTCCAAAAAGTCACCCATCCTGTTTTCTCCACCACCGCACAATTAGCTAAGTCAATCATATCCTCTCCCACCTTGATCTTGAAAAGTCATTCACGTACTCATCTTCTCCTGTTCAGATTATCGCAGCTCTCCTCTCCGGCCTCGACTCCAAAACCATCTCCCACCTCCGACTGATTCAGTGGCTTTAAAAGACACCAACACATGAGCCCTGTTTTCCTTCCCTTCACTGGCTGCCAGTGTTTTTTAGTGACTTTCAGTTAAGTTGCAATTCAGAACTTTTAGCCCCGTCCGAGCCTCCTGCAGCCGCAGATCCTCAGGCAGGTCCCTGTGGCTGTTCCAAAGTCCAGACTCTGGACGAAGTCTGATGGAGCCTCTTCACCCTGGGCACCTCGGCTTTGGAATGACAGGGTTCCCACTCTTTTTCTCTGACACAATCTCAAAACTTTTCCATAACTTTTTCATGACTTAAAGTGAATTTTCCATGACTTTGCGACACCTGCATGTGTAAAATTGAGGTGCAGACATTCAGATATAATCAGAATAACCTCATGAGAACTTAACAGAACACTGTCATTGCATGAAAGAGAAACTAAAATTCCATGGTTTTTCCATGTCTGGAAAATTATATTTTCAATTTCTATGACTTTTCCATTATCATGGGAACGACCTGCCTGAGGAGAAAAGGCTCGCACCATCAGTATCGTCTTTTAAATCACTTCTTAAAACCCATTTTTATTGGTTGGCCTTCTTTTAACTGGTTTTATCTTGATTTTACTCCTTATTGCTTTTTATTATAATTAATTATTCATTTATTATGTAATAATTAATTAATTATTATAATTAATTGAAGTGATTGTTTCATTGTCTGTTTTGAATGCTTTCTGAGTGCTATTTTTATTGTTCTTTACTGCTTGTACAGCATTTTGTGAACCTTGTTTTTAAAAATGCATTATAAATAAATAAATAATAATTATTATTATTGTTATTATTATAATCGTTATTATTATTATTATTATTATTATTATTATTATTATTATTATATTAGTAGTAGTAGTAGTAGTAGTAGAAGTATAACATCACAAAACAGTGTAATATTGGCCCTGTAAAGTTTGTGGATGATGTGTGAGTTGTCATGGAGATATTGCTTAGAATGTTCCTTGGTGTTAAAGAAATCTATCTTGGAATCAGATAGTTTGATTGGATTTTCTTTCAGTTCCTGGTTACAAACAACATGCATTCTTACCTTGGCCCCTGTATGTTGTTTTGTTTCTGTTGTTACGTTGTTTTGTGCTGTGGAACATTCTAGGAAAAGACATTCAATCTTCTGGGCAGCCAGCAGACCCTCTCCAAGAAAAGCTACATATACTGCACCTTTGCAGCAAACAAGCGTACGCCCCAGTGTCTTTTCTACTTTTCCTCCGCTCAAAGAAAACCAGAAATGCTGAAAATCGACTACAAGACAAACCCATTCTCCTTTGTCAAACTGAACACGATTTGATTTCATGCTTCAGACCCAACGAAAGGTCAGCCATGTTTTAATAGAAGAAACCACCATTCTTTATACTTCACAATCCCGTAGGCGTGCTCCGAGCAGGTTACAGAGAAAATCCCTGTTACCGGGGCACATTCATATTAACAAGACCCCCTTTTGTGCGCAGTAATCATTTCTGCAGCCGTTCATCTCCTGGCTGTCTGGATACGCGTGCATTATATTGCGTGGGAATAACTTGTTTCTCATTAGAGTGAAGGGAAAGGCCACTTCACTACAGCGCGGTGCATTTGTGATTTGTGCTCAGCTCCAAAGCCCAGGGCCAAGACAGCAGCAAGATGGAGGAAATCAAAGAAAAGCAGATACAGGCACGTGGAGACAGAGGTACACTGCAAAAACTAACATCTAGCCGAGCTGAGACGAGAGTGTGTATAGAGACGACTTTTTCTGTCCCGCGTCCGACAGAGCAGTGATGGAATCTTACCCGAACCTGATACAATTAAAATCACACTATTCTCATAGTCAACTGATGACACATGTAGGGTTTGTGTGGCCTCTACCGGACACAGAGACACAAAATACAAACTCGGGATATAGTGGAAATAATGAGAAGACTTTATTTCTCACCTCTTGTTTAACATTTGGGTCCAGTCAAGTGGTAACGGAGGGAAACGGGCAGATTTTTGACATTCAAATGTCTCTTATTCAGAAACTAGAGGGACTATTGAAATAAGTAAAGTATCAGAATGTAGGAAAGAGTTACACTCCAACAGGGTCAAGTTAAACCTGTGAGATTCTTTCAAGTTGTTGACAAAAAATTTTAAAACTCATGTCGGTAACGGAGGGAATGAAATATGCAGCACTTTTTGGTCAATAAATCCAAACAGTGATAACTCTTGGTTCTCACTTCCATATCCTTAACAAACTGGTTTGAATATTTGCTTCATATAGTTTTCTACCATATGGTACAAGATTAGGTTGAAAAACCTCTTACTTTTTGACTCATGAGATTTTTTATTAAGAAAGGTCATGGTAACGGAGGGAAAAGTAACGGAGGGAAAATTGTTCAAACAAGTAGAAGGTGCAGGATTTTGCATCATTTGTCAGTTTTTTTCTTTCGAATACTTTAATATTACTTCAAAATGAAAGGAAACTATTTCTATAAAATATGTCAGTCCTTCCAAGCAAATGTTTATCATTTTAAATACATCAATACATACATAAATACATCCATTTATTTACATGATTTGCAGGTCTTTGAAATTTGGGAAATAATTTTTGTTCCATGTTTCATACATGGTCTGTTTAAAACGTATGGAACTTTAGAACCAAAAATGGTACAGAAAAAAGGTCAACAGTTTCATAAACTAGAGTACATATGTATCTGTTCAATACACTTTTATATCAGATGCATTAAGTTGAATTTTTGGACTTGCTGTTTACTTCTGCTTGACCGGGCCCACTTGTTTAAAGTGCTCCATGATAATCCAGAGAGCCTAATAGCCCGGAAAATACAGTAGCCATTTTGCTGGAGTTGTGAGTTCAGTTAATAAAGCGACACACGACTTACTGTGTCTGAAATGTGAGAAGTTGTCAGCTCCTTTTTATCACACACAACTTCCACAGCACCACATTTCACAAATAATAATAACAACACAGTTTTGACTTGTATCTAAACTAGAAGTGCAGAGTCTGATCTTTGAACACTTGAGAGTCTCAGAGCAAATGGTTTTACTGTAGACAGGAAACAGCTGACGCGCTGATGGTCCGAGTCCATCCCGAGCCCGAATATACGTTCTAAATATTTGTCCGAACCCACCCTAGTCCCTGTTTCCATGCCCTAGTTGAGATGACTTGAGTTTTAAGAAAGTTTTATCATGATTTGAGTAAACTTCACTTGACAAGTAAAATGATCAACCAATGGAAGACTTTTTGTACTTAAAATATGAAAATACATCTTGCTACACTTAAAGATGTAACTTTGATTTTCTCCATGGAGATTTTGTTGCTTTGTATGGAATGTTTCACAGTTTGGCATTAAACCTTTCCATCTTCATGGAGACCAAACCAGACCAAGTTACACATCTGTTTCGAGGTGATTTTGAGCTATAAAAAACACCTGTAATTGAATAAATGTGAGGCAGAGCTGTTTGTTGTCAGCTGTTTAATGACATCTCCATAGAAACAAGAACCTGACAAGTTACACAGTGCACTTTTAACATAAGAAAAACAGCAACTCTTTGCATTTAAAATAAGAAACAAAATCTAATGTTGCTTGAATTAAGAAAAACACACTTATCCCATTGGTGGATCCTTTTACTTGTCAAGAATCTACACAGATGTAGTCAAATGTTCTTAATTGAAGTCATTTTAACTTATGTACATGTTGTTTTTTCCTGTGAAAGAGCAGAGGTTTAACTGACAGCAGGAACACCGTGTGCCTTATGCACTCAGGGATGTATTCACCAGGTCATGATACGGGCCCAAGGTTTCAAAAAATGGAAAATACTGAAGTTTATGGGCGCGTATAGCATGGACAGGTGGAACACTGTGAAACCAGGCAGCTGCAAACCTGTGAATGTGACCTTAATCTTGGGTTAAGAACATCTTGGTCTACATCAAACAAGAAATGCCTTACTTTTTCCAATAGTAAACTTTAAAGCAACACCGCAGAACTTTTTGGTGGCAGTACATCACCTGAGGCCATGGAAACGGAAAGCTCTCTCTCCATAGAGATATATACCTATATATATATATATATATATATATATATATATATATATATATATATATATATATATATATAAATATGTTTCTCACCTTCCACGGTGGTAGGTCGCTCACCCTCATTGAGCTCGGGTCCTCTACCAGAGGCCTGGGAGCTTGAGAGTTCTGCGCAGTATCTTTGCTGTTCCCAGTACTGCACTTTTCTGGACTGAGATGTCCATTGTTTTTCCCGGTATCTGTTGTGTCTCTTCCAGTTTGGGGGTTACAGCCCTGAGTGTCCGATCACCACAGGCACCACTGATGCCTTTACTTTCCAGGCTTTCTCCAGCTCTTCCTTGAGCCCCTGGTATTTCTCTAGCTTCTCGTGTTCCTTTTTCCTGATATTACCATCGCTTGGTATTGCGATGTCAACCACCACGGCTCACCACCATATATATATATATATATATATATATATATATATATATATATATATATATATATATATATATATATATATATATTCATGGTCCATGGATTGTTGTCCATGGTTGTGGTCCATAACCAAGTGGCGGGCATAGTGTACAGAAACATCTGTGCAGAGTCTGGGCTGGAACCCCAGGATCAAGGTGGAAAACACCTCGAAAGGTTGTGGAGAACGACCGAGCCAAGATCCTGTGGGACTTCCAGATACAGACTGACAGAATGGTGATGGACCAACCAGACATAGTGGTGGTGAATAAGAAACAGAGCAGAGCCGTGGTGGTTGACATCACAATACCAAGTCATAGTAATATCAGGAAAAAGGAACACGAGAAACTAGAGAAATACCAGGGGCTCAAGGAAGAGCTGGAGAAAGCCTGGAAAGTGAAGGCATCAGTGGTGCCTGTGGTGATCGGACACTCAGGGCTGTAACCCCCAAACTGGAAGAGACACAACAGATACCAGGAAAAACAACAGAACATCTCAGTCCAGAAAAGTGCAGAACTGGGACCAGCAAAGATACTGCGCAGAACTGTCAGGCTCCCAGACCTCTGATAGAGGAGCTGAGCTGGATGAGGGTGAGAGACCAACCACCGTGGAAGGTGAGAAACACACACATATATATATATAATTTTATTTATTATTTTTTTCCCAAAGCAGTACAGTATCCACGGTGACAAGCAAGTGACAGCCCTGCTCCAGGTCACATTTGAGTCAGGTTTGTGTCCATATCCTAATAGTTCCTAAAGTTGAACTGACTCAAATTTAGTAAAATATTAAGTCATTTTAACTTACCTAGATATAGTTTTTTTTGTTTTGTTTTTTCCCCAGTGTTTGACCAGTTTAATCCCTGCCAACAGTAAAGTGAGGCATACATTGTCATCTGGTTAAGTAAAATATAGAAAAGAGGCTTAAAATGACCAAAACACAAAGAAAACTTGATTATACTGACTCATATGTTAGTCAAGAATCAGCCGAGTGCAGAGTGATTTTCCTTAATTACGCACTTGTTTTATAACTTTATTATTACCAACCACAATTAACTGGAGGTGTCGCAGTTTTTGATTTAGAAAATCTGGTCCCCCTGTTCTTGCTGTGAAGTATGAGAACCAGCCCTGCAAACTGAAATGTTTCTCCTTGTATTTTTATAGCAATAATTGAATTGTAATTGAATGAAGTGCAAGATAGATGTGTTCAAGATGTGGTTAAAATCTGAAGAAATCTAAGCTGTGAAATGCGACTGACAGATTAGCATCGATTTGAACTGTGCTCCATCCTCGCGCACCTGCAGTTACTCTCAACTGAAAAATCACAATCTCCTTTCCTGGACCTTTCTGCTGAAGCTTACAATTGATTCTAACCAACAGTAACTTAATTTCTTCTCATTTCTTTCTCTTCAGGCTGGCTTTGTCCATCCCGCAGCTGTTGTGGCACGCTCGTACACAAGACTAAACCAAGCCAGCTTCTTTCAGTTCTTAATATCTTTCCATTAGGGCCCTGTGTGGTGGTTCTGTAGTACTGATGAGTGCTGTGGCTCAAGTCTGCTGTCGTGTAGTGGGATCAGTTTTTGGGGGAATTTCATTTTGTGCTTTTATTTATTTATTCTTTCATACATTCATACATTATTTAAACAATGGGGGATTTACAGTATCCATGGTGACAAGCAAGTGAAAGCCCTCCTCCAGGCCACATTTGAGTCATGTTTGTGGTATGAATATGGCAACGTTCAGACTGCTGCCTGAACACAAATCAGATTTTTCTGGCCCCTATGTTCCTGTATCTGATCTTTTAATGACAGTCTGAACCACACAGATCAGATTTTTTCAAATGTGACCCAGGACACTTGGATTTGTGCTCCTAAAACTGATACATATCTGATCTTTTGTGACTTTAGTGTGAACGGTCAAAGTGCATTCATCCACCTACACTTTATCAACAAAACACAAACATCACTATTCTGCGCTGAAGTAGGCGCAAATTGTTAATGAACTCTGTATCACTGAAGTGAAGCACATCACCACTCACCACTCTTGGCTCCGTCTCCACATCCACACGTTCCTTTCAACGTTCTGTCCCACAAAACACCATGACCAAAAACCTCGTCCTTCTCCTTCTCAATCTCCTTAAAACAAGTAAATTGTTCATGTTCTGGTTTCGGTACGAGAGGAACTTTAAAATCTCCAGGTGCTCAATGCTGCATCCATGTTTGGACAACTTCCACAAACACAGAGCACGCTCACTGCAGTTGACGTCATCGTGTCTCCAGTGCACATGCAGGACACTTTTGGGCCATTTAACGTTCACACTGGAGATCACATCGCTGCCAGGATCCTGATGAGGGTGCGAAAATTTGACCATATCACCCTCATCCTGAAATCCCTTCACTGGCTCCTGATCCCACTCAGGATTGAGTATAAGGTCTCCCTCCTCACTCACCAGTGCATCCACAGACACTCCCCCCAGTACCTTAAGGAACTCCTCACTCCCCAGACCCCCTCACTCTCCCTCACCACACCTCTGCATCCACTAACACTCTCCAACCCCCCACAACCAAACTCTGCACCATGGGTAATTGGGCCTTTTCAGCTGCAGCTCCAAGGCTTTGGAAAACTCTTCCCGACCACTTGAGAGCCTCACAGTCTACTTCTGTTTTTAAATGAAATCTTAAAACATATCTTTTTACTAAAGCCTTTTGTTAATTGTATTTTCTTTTTGTTTTATCTTTTGATTCCTGCAATAGTTTTAGCTTGATGCACTGCTTGCCGATGCACTTTTATTCACTGTTTTTACCTGTAGCACTTTGAGATTATTTTATGTAAAGTGCAATATAAATAAAATGTATTATTATTATTATTATTATTATTCACATACAAGTCGCATTTAATTGGAAATGTGAACGACCTCGCAAAAACATCGGATTTCACAAAAAAAATCCAAATTGAGCGTTAAGCCCTGCAGTCTGAACATAGCCTATGTGTTTTTCTTATGTTTATACTAAAAGTTATGTGGTGGAGCTTTAATACAATAAGTACGTCGTCGGCCATATGCCTGGAGTCCACAGCCTATTCTGACATTCCTTCATTACAACATACCGTTATTTAGATATCCTGGTATTACAGCATGCCTCGATTTAAACATGCCAGTTTTCCGACATGTCATATTTTTCGTCTCTCGCTGTCCATGGTGCTGAATGCAGCAGATTGATCGGTAGGTATGTATAAAGCAGCAGGATATGTCTGCTATAAAGTTATAAAGTTGTCAGCTGTTTCCTGTCTACAGTAAAATCACTCGCTTTGAGACTCTTAAGTGTTCAAAAGTTCAGATCACTGCACTTCTTTTAAAGCATAAAAGACTGGTGATAAAGTTCACAGAAAGTAGAGTCTCTGTCGTGAATTTGCAGCTGCACCTCAATCCGTGCGCTGTGTGGATGTAAACAGACACACGTGAGGAACTACTCCGGCCTTTTTACTTTTAAAGAACGCCTCAAACTGGAGTATTAATGCAGTTTTGTGGACTGGAGTCATTATTTGCGTAGGACAAATCGTATGGATAATGTAGGTGAGTTGCTGCAGTTTAAATTTCCAGCTTTATTAGAGGTGAGGAATAAAGTCTTCTCATTGAGCTGGTGCAATGAACTTGATTGGTTATTTGTTTAGGCTGTATGTTCTCCACAGATCACCTACATGATGAAAGAATGATGCACAAAGGCCCATGCAGCCTCCGTTTTAGATGAGATATTTTCCCGAAGGCTGGCCTATGCTCTTTTTTAAAATGCATGACTGTCTCCCACGACGATCAGTTAGGACATTTTCTCACAGTCTGATAACCAGAGGGCTACTGATCTTATGAAATATGGGAGCGCGAAGTATAACAGGCTGTCACATGGGGTGTAATGGGACATGTATTCATGCTGTTCTGTACGGGATGTTCGGTGTCATGCGCAGCTGTGCACGAGTGAGTTTGCGCAATTTGTGGGTGTTTGCCTTCTGCCACTACATGTGCAGCTACATAGAGGCTCAGCTCTTTAATATTCATGAGGGAACTCATCCGTGATTGGGGGAGGGGCAATGTTTTCAACTTAATGTGGCCCCCTTGACAACAACTGGCTCCCACCTTGACAACTGTTACGACCCCAGGCCTTAGATCAGGGGTGTCAAACTCATTTTGGTCCGGGGGCCGTATCCAACCTATTTTGATCCCAAAGGGGCCGGATCAGAAAACTCATGGCATATATATACCCCAAAAATAACAATAAATTCAAATATTTGTCCAGAGAAACACAAATCTATTACAGAAATCTTTTTTAATTGATGAACTGTTTCTTTTACAAAATATTATAATATTATGAACAACCTGAAACTTTAAGAAAAATACAATTTCAACACAATGTTTTAACATGAACTTGTATGTAAATAAGAATTCAATTTTGCACTCCTGCACTCGGCTCCACTTTTCTCATTTTTGACATTTTTCTGATGAGGGTGTCACGGTCAACAGTCAAAACGATCGTCCTTTAAGAGCGTTTGGAAAGAGGCAAGTCTTCATTTGTGCTGCTCTGGTGGGAGGGGCCACGTACAGAGACGCTGGAGACGCTGCTATGCTCAGCACTGCAAAAAATTACCAATATTTTAATAGAAAATATTATTAAAATATTTTAGTAGAAAATCAGCCAAGGGCCACATTAAAGGTCTTGGAGGGCCGGATTTGGCCCCCGGGCCGCATGTTTGACACCTGTGCCTTAGATTATAATTTGTTTCGTGTGTTCTAAATTATTCTGCTGACACATCTTGATTCCTGCTGTGAGAGCCTGGTTTGTGATTGGTGGGGCAGGTCGACGCCCACCTCACCTGCAGACTCCGCCCCCTATTTAAGAAGATTGCCTGCACCTGTTGGGGCTGCTGGCTTTGGTGACCAGTCTGCCATTTTGTGTTTGTTTGTGTGTTTAGTTTAGTTCTGTTTTGTGCCTTTTTTGAGTTGGTCACTCGATTCTGTTTGTGGCTTATGTGGTTTAATTTGGGGAACTCATGTTTTAGTTTAGTGTGTGTCCCTTAATTTTACCACTCGTTTTGTGTGAGCCTGCGTGACCCCTTTTATGACACAAAACTCATTTCATCGTTGGTTTAATAAACACACAAATAAACAACAAGCAGATGGTTTTGTATTTACTCCATACTGTAAATCCAAACCGTAACCTCAAAACCGAGATACTTACCCAACTGTGATTTATGTACCATTACACCCCTCTTATCACATTAATATTATTCATGTCAGAAAAGTGAAATGTTTGAAAATTAGTGAAAGTGCCGCTGCTCTGACAATTAGACGTCAGTGTCTAAATAGCGGCATGTCGGAATAGCAGCATGAAACCCATGTGCTCCCCCCGTGTGTCAGCAAGACGACAAGTAGGTGATGGGCCCGGTCAAGCAGAAGTAAACAACAAGGCCAAAAATTCAAATTAATGTATCTGATATAAAAATGTATTGAACAGATACATATGTACTCTAGTTTATGAAACTTTTTACCTTTTTTCTGTACCATTTTTGGTTTTAAAGTTCCATATGTTTTAAACAGACCATGTATGAAACATGGAACAAACATTATTATCCAAATTTCAAAGACCTGCAAATCATGTAAATAAATGGATGTATTTCATCTTATCTTGTGTTATTCCATCTTTGTGTTGATGAAGATTTTTAAAAAAAAAATTATTTAAAATGATAAAAATTTGCTTGGAAGGACTGACATATTTTATAGAAATAGTTTCTTTAATTTTGAAGTAATATTAAAGTATTTTGAAGAAAAAAAGTTGACAAATGATGTAAAATCATGCACCTTCTACTTGTTTGCACAATTTTCCCTCCGTTACTTTTCCCTCCGTTACCATGACCTTTCTTAATAAAAAATCTCATGAGTCAAAAAGTAAGAGGTTTTTCAACCTAATCTTGTACCATATGGTAGAAAACTATATGAAGCAAATATTCAAACCAGTTTGTTAAGGATATGTAAGTGAGAACCAAGAGTTATCACTGTTTGGATTTATTGCCCAAAAAGTGCTGCATATTTCATTCCCTCCGTTACCGACATGAGTTTTAAAATTTTTGGTCAACAACTTGAAAGAATATCACAGGTTTAACTTGACCCTGTTGGAGTGTTAACTCTTTCCTACATTCTGATACTTTACTTATTTCAATAGTCCCTCTAGTTTCTGAATAAGAGACATTTGAATGTCAAAAATCTGCCCCTGTTTCCCTCTTTTACCACTTGACCGAGCCCTGATGCCCTTAGACTGTATAAAGAAGTGGACTAAGATAGGATGATTTTACCAATACAGTTCCGCTCCAGTCAAATGAAGCTCACGATGCTAGATGTTATAAGGCCAATTTAGCCAGTTCCACATTAAGAATAAGAGGAATTTATTTACATACAAAATACTAGAATTGAAAACACCAGGATCATATATAGACCAAACTAACAAGACTGACTAAGTTTGCTTCTTTCAATCCTTAATATCTTTCCATTAGGGCCCTGCGTCGTGTCTGAAGTCTTGTGCTGTGTGACGGGATCGGTTTTTATTACAGTGAATTTCATTTTGTCCTTTTATTTTTTTCCATCTAAAGTCATGCATTATTTAAACTCGCATTTGAATCCGCGTGGCGCTGAGTTTGCGGATTCTCCAGGAACACGTCGTACATTCAGGAAGGGCCCAAGGAGGAGTACACACCCTCCACGCACACCTATAGATTCATTGTATATTCATGCCACTGTTATTGCCAATAATAAAGAGATGATGGCTGCGTCTGAGAGTGAATAGGAGAGAACGCTGCAGCGAGCGCTCAAGAATACACATGCAGGTGTATTTAAATGGCAATACCTTTTTTGTACTGCATTTGCGTTTTCAATATAAGAGATGTAAACAAAGTAGTGAAGCAGGAGGTCAAAAGGTTGCGTGCAGAATACGATAGTTTCAGATGGAGCGCAGAGGTCTGTATAACTATGGAAGATTCACAGTTTTTGAAAGAAATATCCAAAATGCATTGTTATTTGTCTGTTTTCGTGCTGCTGCCATTTTCTGAAGATACTTTTGTTTATTTACACTGACAGAGAAGATGCTGAAGTTTGTGAAGAGCTTTTGTTTTCATGTGGATAGGCCTAGAAATTACAAATAGATTAACCATAAACCACGTCAACAAATCTGGTTTGAATCTGAATCTGGCTGCATAAATATCACTGGCCACGTTTGCATGATGTTTTTCGTAGTTTTGAATGAAATAGTTCGGAATTAAAATATTAATAATAATACATGGAAAACTCGTTAAATCATCTTTATTTAATTCTACTCAACGTCTAGAGGAGGGGAAGGTTCTGATTGGACAGGGACACCAACATATTTACATCGACCGGAAGAAAACACACACTTCAGCTGCTTCCGGCTTTTCTGTCATCTCGGTTTGTCGTTACTCCATGGACACAAACATGATCCAAACTTTTTCCGCGGTGGTTCCGATGATAATTGCGCAGCATCTTGAGAATTGTCTCATCACGCTTTACGTCTGTCAGCTGAGGAGGAGAAGGGAAGAGTGTCGGAGAAGGAAGGAAAAAGACAAAGTGAGTGTGAGGCTGCTCAGTCCATGTGTCATTCGTTCATTCGTTTTTCAATATAAAACCAAAAATAAGTAAACAAAAAAACAACAGTTTTCTTCACTATTTGTCTCCAAAACCAAAATGAATAAATGGATAACGATTCATTTTTTCAGACGATTTTTTTGCAGACGATGACACGGAACTGCTCGGACCGCTGGTCCTGGTCTCAGTCCCGCTCTGGTCCCGGTCTGGTCCCGCTCTGGTCCCGGTCTCAGTCCCGCTCTGGTCCCGGTCTGGTCTCGGACCTTGATCAGTCCTGGTTCAGTCCGTACGTGGTGTAAAAGTCCGGCATTGCAGTCACAGAAGTCACATAAACGGGAAACGTTTCGTATCCGTTTTTTCCATTCTTCATTTAAACACACAATCGAAAACTGAAAAAAGGAATCGTTATCCGTTTTTTTTATTTTTTGGTTTTATATTGAAAAACTAATGAACGAATGATACACGGATTCTGCTCCTACTTCAGCCCACTCCCACATCCCGCTCACAAATCCAAAGAGACGTGGAGGAAAGTCCGAAAACAGGACTGGTGGAGCCGGATCGTCAAAAGGGCGACACAGCGAGCATGTACTGAACCACCGACATTATTTTTAAGAAGAATAAATATGAAACATGATCCAAGAATAAATTAATTCAGCTTTAAAATCAGAAAAAAACCACACACTTACTTCATAATATATAATCATTTTCATTAGGAATTAAGTGTTTACATGGTCTTTTTTAAAGCACAATACATTTTTATTCAGAATTAAATCATTTTTATTTGGAATTAAAGCTCTCATGTAAACGTGACAGTTGGTTGTGGTCAGATCCACTGTCCCACAGGTTGGCAGTGCGATTCTAACTCCCACAGGTGAATGCTGTCGATATATATTTGGGCAAGACAGCATTAGCTTGTTCTGTTATTCTGTTATTGGGTCTGGTCACTAATCGAAACTATCAGGTAAAAAACTTGTGCCTTTACCTTTTAGCTATTTCTTATGAAAGATAATGTAATCAGTAGGAACAACTTGCTCACGGCATCATGACATTCTTAGTTTAAAATTATGTGTGAGGAATAGATCCATAAATCTAGGGTTTAATTAGCTGTTTGCAGATTTATCTCTGTAATTACTGGGTCTATCCACATGAAACAAAAACTGGGTCAACAACTTTGTCAGCAGAGTCTTGTAAAAACCATTTCACAATAGTTTCGTAAAGTAGTGCCATTATTTTAACAAAAAAGACCCCATGTTTGTGAGTTGAAAGGTTGTTTATTTTGCAAAATGGACTCTTATGGAGAGCTTAAAGGTTGTATGGAAGATTATTTTGTTTTGTTTCAAATTGTCATTGAAAGTTTAAAATACCATTACAGAGACACAGCAGCCTTGTAATTATGATGACCAAAAAAAAAAAAAAAAGGAATGAAAATCTATCAACTGTGGACGTAGTGACGCCAGATAAACATCAGCCAATAGAAAATGAGGCTCCCTCTTTATCTATTGGCTGTTAGTTAGTTTAGTTAGTTTGTCAATCAAACTCCCTAAGTTTCTAGTGTAACTGACTCACTGTTTGTTGCAATGGCGAACGAGAATCCACAACCAGTTTGCTGCAAAAAAAAAGTCAGTTTTTGAGGTCGCTGAAAGAAGAAGAGAAGAGGAAAAGGAGCGAAGCCAAACTGAGGTGATTCTTGGAGATTCCTTCCAGCGATGGCGCGACTGAAGCAGACGCGTCGGTCACTAAAATATTTCTAGACAGGTCACTTCAACAGTAATTCTGAACAAGCACTGGATGTAAACAAATGTGATTTCTAGAGTAAAGAGGCGGGAGGAGATGATTCTACTGAGGGAGCTGTGGAGGAGGGAGGTGGTGTCACACATGCACAACATTTGAAAAAGGACTGTCGCTGTTTTTCACTTCTCTAAAAATCCTCTATACAACCTTTAAAGCCATGTTGGGATGTTGTTACCACCTCAAAAACCTTGTTGAATAATGTTTGAGGAAACCTTATTAGTCTGTCTACATCTCCAAATCTCACAATGCTCTATTCCAGCTTGTGATGTTATGAAGTGGTAGTTTTCAAGGTAACAGTATTAGATTATTTTTTTCAGACCAAGAGTTTGTTTTCATACCTGACAGTTTGTTCTGCTCACTAGCGTTCTTCCTCAGAGTCTCGTAATGTTTCTGTGCCCGGTCTGGCACATGTGCCGCTCAGCTGATTTAAACAGGTTTTGGAGCTGTCTTTTTACAGGTGGAGGCAGGACGGCAGCACCACCTGCAGTCCCACTTCCTCCGGACAGTATCTCAGGTGTGTGAGAGTAAAAAGCCCCCTGTCCCGGTTGATCGTCCAGTGGGCATGTTTCCATATTTCGATTGCCTCTTTAGTCCAGCGACGATGTTTGTTGTCCTTGTGTTTAGATTTTTGTAATTATAATTTTTACTTATCTTATTATCTTTTCAACTTGTACAAAATGTGGCAGCAAACAAGCGAACACATATCACACCAGTTTCATCTTCACTGCACTGGCTTCCTGTTAAGTTCCGTTTTGATGATGTAAGGAGCCTGAGCTTGTGCGGGAGGTTGAGCGTTACCGACTAGATATAGTCAGCCTCACCTCCACGCACAGTTTGGGCTCTGGATCCCAACTCCTTAAGAGGGGCTGGACTCTCCATTTCTCTGGCGTTGGCCGCGGGGAGCGGCGGCGGGCTGGTGTGGGCTCATTGCCCCACAGCTCAGCCACTGTGTGTTGGAGTTCACCCCGGTGAACGAGAGGGTCGCGTCCCTGCGCCTTCGGGTTGGGGACAGGTCTCTCAACATGGTTTCGGCCTACGGGCCGAACAGCAGTGCAGAGTACCCGGCCTTCTTGGAGTCCCTGGGAGGGGTACTAGACGGCAGTCCCCGAACTCGATGGTGGACGGCGGATTACATTTTCTTAATCGATCGTCGGAAGAATTAACGATTGGTTATTGATTAATCATTAACGTTTTTATATTAAAATTATCATCATTATTATTACTATCTGCACTACTGATCTGCATAAATAAATTCAACTTTACGACATATAAACTGTAACGACTCTAGAGCCACATCAGCCCGTTTGACATTATAATGTGTTTAATGCAAATTTGTTTAAGTCTCACAGAAACAAAACTTAAAACCACATCGCTAATTTGCATAAACTAAGCAAAGAAAAAAAAAAAAAACAGCTCTTGTGTCGCTGATGTGGTTCAGCTTCTGTTGGAGTAAAAGACATGACTCAGTGGAATACAGATTAGTGTGACCAGATTTACCTTTATCAAAACCAGGACAGCGTACGGGGGGAGGGAGGTGTGGACTCGTCATCGACATTGAGCGACTCTCACCTGGCAAAACTTTATAATGTTTTCGGTGTCCTGGTGAACTTTTTCCAACTGGACACCGAAACATATGTGCTGCTTTGTACACTGTGCACATGGACTCTCACTTCTCCTGATCGGAACGGAAAGCGTGGAATTTCTTGTACAAATCATCGTTAAATCCACATTTGTGCTTCAGAACGTTGCAGACTGACCGACTGTTTGTGTCTCGCTCCTTCTGATGCAGAGACACATGTACGGACCCTAGTGATGGGCAAATGGAGCCTTGTTGAAGCATTGACACCTCAGCCACAATATTGTCTCGAATGGTTCGATGTGTCTGAGGCCTTGGAGAAACACTGACCTCTAGTGGATAAACTTAACCATTGGCACGATGCAGGTGTCTGAGCATCGATGACGTATTGTTAGTGTAAGACAATAGTTGTGTGCAGAGTGACACCGTACCTAACAACAACAACAATAATAATGATGATTTAAAATAATATGCAAAGAGCAACATAAATAGCAGCTGTAAATAAGAAAATAGGTGTTACCTTGTTCGGTGGAATTAGATCAAAGTGATCCCAAACCATGGATCACTTTTTTCCACTTGTAGATGCCACCGAAAATGAAACAAATGCCAAAAGTCACCAAAATCACCACTAACGTCACACAATACTCCTCACTACGCAACACTTTTAAGAAATATTGGTGCATTTTTTATACTGTGGCAGTTTAGCGCTTGTCAGACCACAGAAGTGCGCTGAACACTCTGAAACACTCTGAACCAATCACAGAGCGGAACATTCGCTGAGCCAATGAAACGCTTCGATACACTGAAAGCGATCGACACGCAGAGCGAAGCAGTAGGGGGAGGGACCGACACTTCCACACTTATTTGCTCATTTGCCCATTACTACCGGACCCCCCTTTGTCCCTGGACATGGACGTTTGGTCACCCTACTCTACGCACAGCAATCTACATTCGGTTTGTCGATTAAAAATGAACGTAATCGATGAAATTCTTAATGAACACTTATCGATTAACCGACTAATCATGCCCATCCCTAATTGGTAATTCCAGGGCTGATCCAGATGATTCTAGTGAAGGTGTGTGGAGTTTAAACGAGTGCTTTCTGTGTGATATAAAAACTCTGCCTAAATATGCAGGAATTGTGCGTTAAATATGTGCAAAAAAAACAAAACACAACTTGTTTGTGATGAGGAAACAACATTATAACATCGATCAGACAATAGCGGAATATGGGCCCTTTAAGCCGTGGCAAGTTTGTGGAGCCAGTGATTACCAAATAATGAGAAAGTTCAACATTTGTGGATCATAAGTTTGGATATTTCTTCCAAAACCATAAAATATCCCGTAGAGTTATACAGACCTCTGTCCTCCATCTGAAATTATGGCTGTCTATTGATAGAACATGAACAAAAGCTCTTACAAGTTTTGTCTCTTTCCAAGGTCATATAAAGAGGATAGAAAACCGCTAAACTGCTCTATTTAACATTACAACAGGGCACAGGGAAACCATAATATATGAGCCTTTATTTCACCATCAAAATCCGAAATGGATTTTTGAACGTCATAAAAACCGGCTCCAAAAACACTCCCGTCGAAAAGCCCAAATTCCTGGTTTCATTTCGATCGCTCTCGGCCCGGTCTGGCACATGTGCGCTGGCCCTGGGAGATCCACGCCAAGCTGTTTAGTGCCGGGCAGAGGAAAGAGTGAAAAATGGCGGCGTTTAGCGTCCAACAGCTGTGGACCTCTGCCTGAACATGACCGGAGGCAGCCAAAGCACCTCCATAAGCACCAAGGACATCCCTGCATCTGTAAACCAAACCAGGGATTGGGCTCAGAGGGTACTTTAGCGACGCGACTCAAATGGGACCAATAGAAAGAGCTAAGTGTCAGCTGTGCCCCGTCCGGTCCGGTCCAATACAATGGACATTACAAATATGAGGGGTTTTTAGTGTTATGGAGTGTGTTATGGCCTGACAAAAGCACGGGAATGGAAACTACCGCCCAGGTCAATACTAAATACTACTACAAAATGAACATTTCAATTTAGACAGTCAAATGTGATTTTCAACATCAAATCATAGTTTTTTCTTTTCCATTGTGTATACTAGTCTATGTGCACTTATACTTGTTCTGATACAAGTCAACATAATTTTAAAGCTATTCAGCGAAGCGAGCGAACCATTATTGAGAGGAGGAGGGGTGCTAAAAATGAACTGTTGCTTTTTATTTGCCAAAAAAATGACTATTGGACAGTGTTGGGAAGGTGACTTTTAAAATGTATTCCCCTACAGATTACAGATTACATAGCCCAAAATGTAGTTTGTAACGTAATCCATTAAATTACTTAAAGTGAGTAACGTAATCTTAATATTTTGGATTATTTGATTTGCTGTAGAGAAGGAAAGACGAGGAAATCTTCACATAAGATGTTTTGCCTGCTAAAAGACTTCCTGAAAAGCCCAGACTTTATTAAAAATATTATTGATAGAAGAGGAGGAGACACGGTCCACGCAGCATGGTTTATTCTTGTTAAATCCTGTTTTAGACCTGGTTTAGTCCTGGTTTAGTCCTGGTTTAGTCCTGGTTTAGTCCTGGTTTTAGACCTGGTGTAGTCCTGGTTTACTCCTGGTTTAGTCCTGGTTTGGACCTCATTAAGGCCTGGTTTTAGTCCTGGTTTAGACCTGGGTTTAGTCCTGGTTTAGATCTGGTTTAGTCCTGGTTTAGACCTGGTTTAGTCCTGGTTTAGACCTGGTTTAGTCCTGGTTTAGACCTGGGTTTAGTCCTGGTTTAGACCTGGTTTTAGTCCTGGTTTAGACCTGGTTTAGTCCTGGTTTAGACCTGGTTTAGTCCTGGTTTAGATCTGGTTTAGTCCTGGTTTAGACCTGGTTTAGTCCTGGTTTAGACCTGGTTTAGTCCTGGTTTAGAACCTGGTTTAGTCCTGGTTTAGACCTGGTTTAGTCCTGGTTTAGACCTGGTTTAGTCCTGGTTTAGACCTGGGTTTAGTCCTGGTTTAGATCTGGTTTAGTCCTGGTTTAGACCTGGTTTAGTGTCCGGCAATGAGTGGAATTACCAACAAAAAACAAACAAAAAAAGGGAATAGCCCAAAATATCAAAACAAGAAAATATCGCCATGTAATCCATTTATTTCAACAAAGTAACTCTAATCCAATTACCACTCACTGAAACAGTAACTGTTAACTGAATACAGTTACTCATAATTTGTACTCTGATTACATAACTCCAGTACATGTAATCTGTTACTCCCCAACACTGCTATTGGATTAATATTGGTTCTATTTAAAAGTGGATACTGCTCGAAAATGTGTTTCTAAAATCCCTGTCATCCAGGTTGAATCCGCGGCAAAGTAGAAATTCAATTTGTCAACTGGACAAACATTTATTTTGGTCAAAAATATTTCTCAGCTCATCCAAGCTGCTTCTTCAGTTCTGGTTAGACGCTGGTGAACACTTCCTTATATCTGCCTGAAGGGAGCTAACTACACTGAAACTCCTCTGAAACTAACACACACACTTGTTTACAGTTTCTGTTTCTTACCTGGCTGGTGTTTCTGAAAAACTACAGAGGATTTTAAGACATGAAATCCCAGTCTATTTCAAACCTACAAACACTTTAAGACAGAAACTGACACATGGAATTTCTCCTTTGCCATATTACCAGAAAGAATACATATCAAAACTAAAATACAAAAAAAAAAAAAAAAAAGCCAATCTCTGAACAAAAATAATGTAACTTGAAAACTCCTGCGTCATGACATCACAAGGTGGAGTGGAGCAAACAAACAAAACTCCAATAGTCCATTTGGTCTTCTGATAATTTCTGTTATTAGGTTCTTTTTTTCAGATCAAGTTTGTTTTCTTACCTGACAGTTCCGATTGCTCACGACTCTGAAGAAGAGCACTAGTGAGCCGTCGAAACTGTCAAGTAAGAAAACAAACTCTGGTCAGAGAAAAGAACCTAATACCATACAACTGTAGTTCTGTTTTTGATGAAGTAACAGCATTATAACCTGGCTTAAAGCTCACAAGTATCCATTTTGTGAAATATAGGACCTTTAAGTGTAGATAGTAGGCTCCAGAGGGACGGTCTTCTGTGATTGGTCATTTGAAGTGTTGGGGAGTAACAGATTACATGTACTGGAGTTACGTAATCAGAGTACAAATTATGAGTAACTGTATTCAGTTACAGTTACTGTTTCAGTGAGTGGTAATTGGATTACAGTTACTTTGTTGAAATAAATGGGATTACACAGGGATATTTTCCTGTATTCACATTTTGGGCTAAACCAGGACTAAACCAGGACTAAACCAGGACTAAACCAGGTCTAAACCAGGTCTAAACCAGGTCTAAACCAGGACTAAACCAGGACTAAAACAGGATTTAACAGGACTAAATCATGCTGTGTGGACATGTCTCCTCTTTGGTTCAGTAAAACTTCTTATGTTATGATTTCCTGGTCTTTGCTTCTCTACAGCAAATCAAGTAATCCAAAGTATTCAGATTACTTTACTCACTTTAAGTAATTTAATGGATTCTGTTACAAACTACATTTTTTTGGTATGTAATCTGTAATCTGTAGGGGATTACATTTTAAAAGTCACCTTCCCAACACTGGTCATTTGAAGTGATGACGTTTGGGAGCAGGGGCATAATTTAGGTTAAGCAAATGGTCTGTTTTTGTTAATGTGGTTACTGGTGTCGTACTCAAGAGTCTTGAGACTTTTTGCAGTCTTGGTCTCATCTCAGGCTTGACCGCATTTGGACTCGGTCTTGTCTCGGTCTAGCCAGGTTGGCGCCACCTAGTGCCTCCGCTCAATTTCATTTCTCTAGGTCAGAAATCAGAACAAACTAGACGGTTTGCAAAAACCCTGGAAATGCGAGTTTGGGCACCAGCCAATCAGCGAAGAGCCGTATATTCAGTGTTGCCAACCATTCACGAGATCAAGGATTTAAACTGGAATAAAGAGAATGTTTGAATTTTATAAAGGGGAAAGACGTTATTGTCCTTCTTCCTACGGGATTTCGGAAAAGCTTAATATACCAGTTATCCCATTAGCAGAGCATTACATACGTCACGACCAAATAGCAGCGATTGGTTAAATGATAAAAAGTACCCGCCTACTGTCGAGCGAGCGAAGTCTAACACTGCGAGGTCAGACAGTTTGTACGAAGTGAAACAAAGTGAAACCACCTGATGAATCGAGTGATAAAGTGGAGATAGATTCATAAAAACACTGATATATGTGTGCCAAGATAACTGTAAAATACAAATATACAGTGTTGGGAAGGTGACTTTTAAAATATATTCCCCTACAGATTACAGATTACATACCCCAAAATGTAGTTTGTAACATAATCCATTAAATTACTTAAGGCGAGTAATGTAATCTGAATATTTTGGGTTATTTGATTTGCTGTAGAGAAGCAAAGACGAGGATATTGTAACAGAAGATGTTTTGTCTGTTAAAAGAAAATGAAAAGGCTGAGTCTTTACTTAACCAAATTAAAAATATTATTGATAGAAGATGAGGAGACACGTCCACGCAGCAAGGTTTAGTCCTGTTAAATCCTGTTTGAGACATAGTTTAGACCTGGTTTTAGTCTTGGTTTAGTCCTGGTTTTGACCTTGTTTAGACCTGGTTTAGACCTGGGTTTAGACCTGGTTTAGTCTTGGTTTAGACCTGGTTTAGACCTGGTTTAGACATGGTTTAGACCTGGGTTTAGACCTGGTTTAGTCTTGGTTTAGACCTGGTTTTAGTCCTGGTTTAGACCTGGGTTTAGACCTGGTTTAGTTTTGGTTTAGACCTGGTTTTAGTCCTGGTTTAGACCTGGGTTTAGACCTGGTTCAGACCTTGTTTAGACCTGGTTTAGACCTGGGTTTAGACCTGGGTTAGTCTTGGTTTAGACCTGGTTTAGACCTGGTTTAGACATGGTTTAGACCTGGGTTTAGACCTGGTTTAGTCTTGGTTTAGACCTGGTTGTAGTCCTGGTTTAGACCTGGGTTTAGACCTGGTTTAGTCTTGGTTTAGACCTGGTTTAGTCTTGGTTTAGACCTGGTTTAGTCTTGGTTTAGACCTGGTTTTAGTCCTGGTTTAGTCTTGGTTTAGTCTTGGTTTAGACCTGGTTTTAGACCTGCTTTTAGACCTGGTTTAGACCTGGTTTAGTGTCTGGCAATGAGTGGAATTACCGAAAAAAAAAAAAAAAAAAAAGAAAATACCTCTGTGTAATCCATTTATTTCAACAAAGTAACTGTAATCCAATTACCACACACTGAAACAGTAACTGTAACTGAATACAGTTACTCATAATTTGTACTCTGATTACATAATTCCGGTTCATGTAATCTGTTACTCCCCAACACTGCAAATAAATGTGAAACATTACAAAGACGGTCTTGATTTGGTCTCAATGGGCCGTGGTCTTGGTCTTGTCTCTGTCTCAGCCTTTAAATGTCTCGGTCTTGTCCTAGTCTTGGGCCCTGTGGTCTTGGACTGGTCTTGGGCCCTGTGGTCTTGGACTGGTCTTGGTCTTGATTAGTGTACTTTTGACTACAACACTAGTGTTTATAGATGTAACTCGTAAAAAATGATTTGTCATCTACAGGCCTTTTCTCATCTTTCACCATAAAACAAAAGGGAAAACTTTCCAAAATATTACACTTCACGGTTCATAGTAACAGAAGTTTGCACATTACCGCGGCAGCCACAGCTACATAATCACTCCCGTCCCTCTGGAGCTGACTATCTCGCTCTCACCTTATTGTAAATTAAACATTTCCTGATTCACCCCAGATTTGCGATAGCCATCACATGGTCTGGACCAAACTCCAGTCTGTCGTACTAGTCTGTGGTGGAGTCTGGCTTCTGCTGAATTGACATTTTCTGCTCTTTCTAAATCCTCCTCCTGCAGTTTGTAGATTACTGTCGATGACTCCATAATCTCCAGCAGTTTGGTGAGCGCTGTACACGCCGCCATTTCGGATCAGGAGCTATAGGAAAAGCCCCATTTTCCATCCATTTCTAACATTTAAAGTATAAGCTGTGGTTTACTGAAGAAATATTTTTGTACACACTTTTGAACTAAATGTCTGTGTTATGTATGTGTTTGTGCACTATGTAACTTTTCTGGTGAAGGGTCTGCCACCTGCTCATCTCCGTATATTTATATTTTTGAAATACACAAAATAATTTAAATGTAGGTTTCATTTTCACTTTAATCTTGCGGATGAAAACAAAGCAACATGTGCTCAATGGAGTGGTTGTAGTTTTTCATTGCTACTAATCGAAAATGAGTAACTCCCCAAACACATTTCTAATATTTATCTAGTTTTTTTTCTTACCCCATGCAGTTGAATGCCTCTCCTTGTCTGGCCTAATGTAAATCAGACTGAGCAGTTACATTTACAGTTACAGCGAGTATTTAGTGGAGTAGTGGAATGTTTTGAGATGCAATTCAGGACACCTCTACTGTAGTTTTCTTACCTGTTCAGCCAGAACCATACGCTCTGACAAAACTTAACAAAGGTGAGTGGATCTGGAGCTGTATCCTTTATGGCTACGTTCAGGCTACGTTTTTTCGAGGTCGTTCACGTTTCCAGTTAAATGTGACTTGTATGTGATCCAGTGTGAACATTAAACGGCCCAAAAGTGTCCCACATGTGACACTGGAGACACGACGACGTCAACCACAGTGAGCGTCTCTGTGTTTACAGAAGTTGTCCAAACATGGACGCAGCATCGAGCACCTGGAGATTTTAAAGTTCCTCTCATAAGTAAGTTGTTCAGAACATGAACAACTTACTTGTTTTAAGGAGGAGATTGAGAAGGAGAAGGACGAGGTTTTTGGTCGTGGTGTTTTGTGGGGCAGCGGCAGTGACGTCTGTTGAAAGGAACGTGTGGATGTGGAGACGGAGCCAAGAGTGGTGAGTGGTGATGTGCTTCACTTCAGTGACACAGAGTTCATTAACAATTTTCACCTACTTCAGCGCAGAATAGTGACGTTTGTGTCTTGTTGATAACGTGTAGGTTGGATGAATGCACTTTGGCCGTTCACACGTCAAGTCACATGTCAAAAGATCAGATATGTATCGGTTTCAGGAGCACATATCCAAGTGTCCTGGGTCACATTTGAAAAAAATCAGATCTGTCTTGTTCAGACTGTCATTAAAAGATCAGATACAGGTCACATAGGGGCCAAAAAATCAGATTTGGGTCACTTCAGGCTGCAGTCTGAATGTAGTCTATGTCTCTATGATTTCAGAGGGCGACATTGACTGGTGGATTCACCAATCAGAGAAACCTGTGCTTCGTTCCTGTCAAAAAAAAAAAACATGCTTCATAACCTGTCAAAGCTTTCCATGGGGAACGTGACTCTAATCACATCTTCAGTGTCACGTACAGACAGCTCCGAACTAGAAAAGTAGCAAAAGGCAACAAGTTCTTTGTAGAAAAGTACTTGCTTATCTACCAGGGTAAGTATTATTTGCTGGTAAACTGAGATGAATGCATTATACATTATTATGAATTATTTATTATTTATTATAGTAAAATACCAAATAATAGCCAGGTTTCAATTAACCGCTGGGTTCCCTTTTAACGCCGGGTGCAGGTTTATAATTTGATAAATTACCAACCAAATAAAACGACGAGTCTATATAGAAAGTCGCCTATGCACACACTCCCAGCAGTGGTTGTGATCATGCCGAGGAGCTGCTCAAACTCCCATTTCCCGTTTTTTGTGCTTTATTTAACCAAGATATGATGATTAATGCAGCGTCTAGAAGAGCAGTTTGACTTCAGTTCAGTCCTGCCTTTACCAGACTGGTTGTGTCACTGAATGGATAGGCTCTATTCTCTGCGCTGCGTCCAATCACCTGCAACATAGCGGGCAGGAAATGGAAGCAGTTTTTAGTAGTTTAGAGTTTTGGTAACATTCAACTTGGTTGTAGCTGCTGTGGTGTTAGAGGAAAGTTGAGGCAAAGGGGCGAGGTGCCAGGAATCGTGGTTTGGTCTGTTAAGAGATTGAAACAAATAAATGCCCTGACTATTATTTGGTATTTTACTGTATTTATTTATTATTAAAATGATGAAAACTGAGGTGTGGTTGTAATTGTTGATGAGCTGAACATAACGGAACGCTACAATGACATGGAGATGAAGGAAACATCTTCTCATTTTTCCTAGATTTTGCCAGACTTACTAGCACAAATAGAGACCACGAGAAGTTGTCATGTTTCCAAACGTCTTCCTGGTTTGTGACGTGAGCGTGAATAGAGCTTGTGTAGAAAGGACTGGCTGGTCAGTTAAGTAGTTTCCAGGTTTGCGTGCATTTTGGTAAACTGGTCTAAACGTGCATTGCGAAACTATTCCGGTGGAGGGTCCAACACCTGCTTGAGATGTTATTGCTTTGTCTAGAATGTTCAGCGGTAGAGATTAAACCTATAACATCTTCATGGAGACAAAAAGTTGCACTATGGACCTTTACTAGGCCATGTTATTAGGTTCTTTTTTCAGAGTTTGTTTTCATCCCTGACAGTTTGTTCTTCTCCCTGCGCTCTTCCTCAGAGTTACATGATGTTGCTGTGATTTAAACAGGTTTGGCGCTGTCTTCCTACTGGTGGAGGCAGGACGACAGCGCCATCTGCAGTCCCACTTCCTCAGGACAGTATCCCAGGTGTGTGAGAGTAAAAAAGCCCGTCATCCCGGTTTACAGTCCCGTGGGCACGTTTCCATATTTTGATTGCCTCTTTAATCCAGCGGCGATGTTTGTTTTCCTCTGTCCCAATGATGTTCGCTCCCAGTCCCTAATGTGGTTCTCTCTTTTACAATGGTCACAAATGGCCAATTTGAGTTGTTCCTGTTCTGCTTTGTTGCTCATGTGCACACCTCCACTGTTTCCTTCTCACATTCTGTTCTGTGTTCCTTTTTTCGTGGACTGAACGCCCTCCCTGTTTCCCCGATGTGTGTTCTGTTGCAGGGCATGCAGAGGATTTCGAATATGGCATTTCATTTATGCTCCGGTTCTATTTTGTCTTTCGGGTGGACGAGTAATTGTCTGAGTTGCGGAATGCAGATGGCGCTGTCATCCTGCCTCCACCGGTAGGAAGACAGCGCCAAAACCTGTTTAAATCAGCTGACCAGACATGTCACAGCAACATCACGTGACTCTAAAGAAGTGTGAGGTATGAAAACAAACTCTTGATCTGAAAAAAGAATCTAATAACATAAAATATCAGAAGACCAAATGAACCTCATTGGACCTTTACTGGGCCAGTTACCCGTTGTTCTTAGCGTGTATGCAAGCGTAGTGAGCTTCTCCTCTCTCCATCCGTCACCCATGGGTCTCCTGTGATTATCCTAAAATAGCCCCAGTCTTCTCTGCGCTGGCAGCTTCTTAGACTCCCAAGATTAACTTTCTTCCTTTTATCACTCATTCTCTAAACGCCATTGTCTACATTTGTCATACAGTACTTTGTCTCCTGCCCAAAATCAATCTCAATTTCACAGCTGTACCTTTCTGTCTTCCCCACGGAGCTCGTTTAAACTCACAAAGAGGACTCATCTTTTCCCATCACATTTTGTATCTCCGCGGTTTTTATTGTACTGCAAATTCCGATTCCCCCGCTGTCTGGAAGATGGAATACCTTACAGGAAGTACGGCGAGAGACATGATCAAACTTGAGGCGTGCAAAGTTCGGATCAAGTTATGGAACAAAAGATGTGGTTTAGCCCCTGGAGAGTTGTGATTGGACTTTAAGAAACTTCTGAAGGAACACTGAAGTGCTGCCTGCGAAGATGTTGACCAAAAACTTCCAAAAAGTGTTAAGTATTTGCGTTTATTTGTCTACTTTAATTTCATCTCCACTTTAAAGGAGTTGTTTGATGCTAGAGGTTGGAATCCACTGGGTTTGTTTCAATATTAAAAACATATTTGTGAAAACGAAGAAGCTCTTTGGTCTGATATCATTCACAAACAAAATCACATTTCAAAGTTTTGAGATTCACGCATTGATTCTGCAGAAATCTCTCATCTTTTTCAGTAATATTTTGTATTACTTTGTTTTGTTTTTTTCTCACAAGCAGCCGTATTTGTTTTGATACCATAGATTGAGGTTCTATCCGAAAAAGAGCAAAAATAAGTCCTTCCTTGCCCTTTCTTCTCCTTATCGATGACCTCTGAGTCATGAGGTCGACTATAGAGGCTTTGCACCGTCACATGTCCCCATGGCAACAGTAACTACACCGCCATGACACTGGACACACTATGTCATTGACTTCAGCAGCATCGAAGAAACATGGGCAGGTTTTGTTGTGTATTTGGTTGTTCTAGACACTCTGAAAGGGATAAAACTATTCGTTTCTTCACTGTTCCTCTGGAAATGACTCATCAGGATCAAACAAGGGAATTATAAAAAAAAAAGGAGGGAATTATGGCTAGAGAACATAAACTGTGAAGAGAATTCCAATGGTATCATCAAGACACCCGAAGTTTCATCAAGGTATTTGCTATTTAAATTGTTTCATAGTTTATTTAATGAAAGAAGCACATTTACTGAACTAAAATGTCATTAATTTATCCAGGAAAACCCACACTAGTTTACGATTCAACAAACCCACACTGGACTCCTGTGATCAACATGGAGCACGAGTCGAAGAGTCTGTGAGCCGAACCTCGAAAGAATCGGCCATGAAAAGATCCTCGTGAACATTAGAAAGATCCACTCACAAAAAGTGATTAATTCTAGAAGACATAATTGTGGATAAATGAGGCAATAAAGAAAACATGGTCCTACGACGAGTGACATGTTTATATGTGCGCTGGAAGATCCAGTTTCTACTGCCACTCACACTGCAAATGTTTTCTTTTTACATTTTAGTTCAGTAAAAGTGCTTCTCTCATTAAATAAACTATGAAACTATTTAAATAGCAAATACCTTGATGAAACTTCAGGTGTCTTGATGGTACCATTGGAAATCTCTTTGCGGTTTATGTTCTCTAGACATAATCTGCAAAGCCTCTATACCAGGGGTGGGCAAACTTTTTTGGCTCGCGGGCCACATAGGGTCCTAAAATTTGACTGAAGGGCCGGACAGAAGACAGGACATGACGTGTTAAGAGCTCGGCTCCATTGCATTCGTATTTACGCTCATGTAGGACATATTCTGCACTACGCGCTACAACACTGACGCGTAAGATTCAGAACAAATGAAGTGAATAGATGTGCTCCTCCGCACACCACATGCGAACGTGAATCGTGAGCCGTAAGGTCTCATTGAGAAACAAAGCTCACGCCACAAAGTGTCTCTCTCTCTCTCTATCTCCTCTCGCTGTCCTTCCTCCTGTGGTCTTCCCCTTCTCGCTCCCTTTCTTTTTCCCGTCTATATCTCACTCTTCTTCGCCGCCCCTCTTTCTCTCTCGCTCTTCATCTCTCACCTGTCTAGCGCCTCTCCCTCCTCTCCCTCCCTCTCTTCTTCTTTCACTCTCTCTCTCTCTGTAAATACATTCTTCTCCAATGACACTTTAAACGAGTCGGTGGCACAGCGCTGATCCTCCGCAGGCTCCATTTTGAGGACTTTCCCTGTGTCATTCTCATGCAGATGGAGGCCAGAGGAGAGGACACAGAGGACAGAGGGCAGAGGAGAGGACAGAGGAGAGAGGACAGAGAGGAGAGGACAGAGGACAGAGGAGAGGACAGAGGAGAGGACAGAGGAGAGGAGAGGACAGAGGACAGAGGAGGACAGAGGAGAGGAGAGGAGAGGACAGAGGAGAGGACAGAGGAGAGGAGAGAGAGGACAGAGGAGAGGACAGAGGACAGAGGAGAGAGAGAGAGAGGACAGAGGAGAGAGGAGAGGACAGAGGAGAGGACATAGGACAGAGGAGAGGAGAGAGGACAGAGGAGAGAGACAGAGGAGAGGACAGAGGAGAGGACAGAGGAGAGACAGAGGAGAGACAGAGGAGAGGACATAGGACAGAAGAGAGGACAGAGGACAGAGGAGAGGACAGAGGACAGAGGAGAGGACAGAGGAGACAGAGGACAGAGGACAGAGGACAGGAGAGACCAGGCATTTGCCCTCCAAACAAAAGGAGTCCTCTTGTACATTTGTGCGGCGGCTGCAGGCTTTTCCAGGCGGTTCATGAATAATGGGAAGGAGGACAGATTCCGAGTGTGGAAGGTGCAGACACGGAGGCGATGCAAATGGATTCAAGTCCAAAAGAAGGATTTTTGTAATAAGAGGGGAGGACAGGGGGCGCTCTGGGCCAGTGATCCATTTCCTACACAAGGCAAACGCCATTAGACCGAAATACAGTGAATGTAAATGGACTTAGAAAGCAATAAAATACATTTTTTAAAAAGTGTCTGTCTTGGTTTACTCTGGTTTTAGTGCTGTTTTAGTCCTGGACACACAGTCCTGGTTTAGTCCTTGTTTAGACCTAGATTTAGACCTGGGTTTAGACCTGGGTTTAGACCTGGTTTAGTCCTGGTTTAGACATGGTTTAGTCCTGCTTAAGTCCTAGTTCAGTCCCAGTTTAGTCCTGGTACAGAACATGTTTTGAGCCCCCTCTCAGTCCTGCCTCAGTCCTGGACAACATCTGCACCCTGTCCGTCATGGTTTAGTCCCAGTTTAGTCCTGAGTTAGTCCTGGTTGAGACCTGGTTTAGACCTGGTTTAGTCGTGCTTTAGTCCTGGTACAAACCTTGTTTTGTCCTGGTTTAATCCTGGGCCTGAGACAGGATGAGTGAGTAACCTTGCATTATTGGACTGTATTCATCTCCAGTATTCAAGTATTGCTGTGTTCCACCTTGTGATGTCATGCAGTGGTAGTATTCAAGTCCTGGTTTAGTCCTGGTTCAGTCCTGGTTTAGTCCTGGTTGTTCCGACCCGGGTGGATCAAACATATTAAAGAGGACACAGGAGCCTCCTGTGGAACAAAAGTAAAAATAGTTTTTTTTATTTTTAAGTCAATTTTAATTTACTTTAAAAATGCTAAAACCCCTCCCGTGCCCAAAAACAAAGTATCAACTGAAAGGTGGACCTGGTGAGCACCAAATAGAACAAAAGGATGTGGCACCGGGCCGACCCCGTACAGGGCCGCAGAAGCCGGTGCCGACATCGCTAAACTAAAGGGAAAAAAACACGTCCCCAAACTAACCTGACCAAACAAAAGACGAAAACAGAACAGCCGCTCCCACCAGGTCAAACACACTGACAGGCGCCTTTTTACACCCACACCAGCCACGCCACAAAACACAGAACTACAAGAACAGATGCAATGGGACGCCAGCACCTAACACTGGTTTAATCCTGCCTCAGTCCCACCTCAGTCCTGGTTGAGTCCCGGTTCAGTCCCAGTTCAGTCCTGTTTCAGTCCTGTCTCAGTCCCAGTTCAGTCCCGTCTCAGTCCTGGTTCAGTCCAGGTTCAGTCCCGGTTCAGTCCCGCTTTAGTACTGGTTTAGTCCCGTCTCAGTCCTGCCTCAGTCCAGGTTGAGTCCTGGTTCAGTCCCGGTTCAGTCCTGTCTCAGTTCCGGTTCAGTCCCGCTTTAGTACTGGTTTAGTCCTGTCTCAGTCCCGCCTCAGTTCTGTCTTAGTCCCGCCTCAGTCCCGGTTCAGTCCCGCCTCAGTCCCGGTTCAGTCCTGGTTGAGTCCGAGGTTTCTCTTTTTCAAACTGGGTTTTTGGAGTTTCCCTGCAGGACGAGGGTGTCAGGACAGGGGGCGCTCTGGGACAATTCTCCATTTGCTTGTTTCCTGTGAATGTTGGTACTTTTTTTTTTTTTTTCCCCACATTTTCTTCGTATTTTACTCACGGACAGTTCTGAAAACGTCTGAAATAAAAGCAAAGAGAAAAACAGTGAGTCATCTAATTCGTAAAATTAAAAAAAAAATTATAAAAAAAAATGTCATATTCCAATTATCTCCAACTCGTCCTTTGAATGAATAATTGAGTTTTTTTGTTTTTTTCCTCCATGTCCTCCCGACTGGTGCTTCTTTCACTCATTCGCTTTCTCATTTTCTCTTCCTCTCACTCTCTTTTTCTCTTTCCTTTTCTCTATAACCCTCTCATGCTCTCTCCTTCTTTTCCTCTGCCCTTCTCCCTCTCCTCCTCACTTTCTTTCTCTCTTCTCCAACCTCTTTTTTCTCTCTATCTGTTCTCTTTTCCACTCACTTTCTCTCTTTCTCTCTCTCCGGCTCTCTCTTTTCTCTCTTTTTTTCGTCATATTCTCTTCCATCTCGCTTTCTACTTCCCTCACTCACTTCCTCCCTCTTTCCCTCTCGCTCTTTCTCTGTCTCTCCTGTTTTTCTCTCATCTCCATCTCTCTCTTTCACTCTTTCTCATCCATTCTCTTTCTCCCGCTATCTCTCCCTCTCTCTTTTCTCGCCCCACTCTCTCTTCCACACTCATATTTCACTCTCTTTTTCTCTCTTTCTCCAGCTCTCTTTCTTTCTCTCTTTACCACCCACTCGTCTCCTCTCTCTCTCTTTCTCTCCCTCTTTCAATTCAACTCAGGTTTATTCTTTCTTCTTCTTTTTTATTCTTTCTCCCGCTCACTCTCTTTCTCTCTTCACTCTCGAGCTCTCTCCCCCTCTCATACTTCTCTCTTTCTTTCTCTTCCTCTCTCTCCCCCTCTCATACTTCTCTCCTCCTTCTCCTCTCTCTCCCACTCTCATATTTCTCTCCCTCTCTCTTTCTCTTTATCATCCCACTCTCTCCTCCTCTTTCTCTCATGCTCATACTTCTCTTCCTCTTTCTTCCGCTCTCTCTTTCTCTCTTTATCACCCCACTCTCTCCTCCTCTCTCTCTCTCCCCCATCTCACACTTCTCTCTCTTTCTCTCCCTTTGTCCCCCTCTCTCTCTCTCCCTCTCTTTTTCTCCCTCTTCATTCCGTTCAGATCTGATGCCTGTTTGTGTAAGTGTCGTCGCCGTTCGTCTTTTCACAGACCCGCGGCGGATTCACAGAGACAATGGTGTAATCGCTAAGTGAAAAAAGAAATCTGCGAAAGGGAAGGAGAGAGAGAAAGAAAGAGAGAGAGAGAGAGAGGCGGGAGGAGCCTTTGTGCAGAACTAGATCACGACCCAGAGGAGCGCGGCCAATTGCTTATCTCATTTAGAGCCTTTCATTTGACGAGCGTGCCATCGCGCTGCGCTTAACCCGATTTCGACGCGCGCCCCATTCAGATCCTCCTCAACACGGAGAAGAGCGGAGAGAAGCCGACGCTCGGAAGGATGAGACGGAAAAGACGCAGTTAGAGACGCTGTTTGGTGATAGAGAAAGTTCTGTTTTCTGAATAAAGATCGTTTAATTCTGAATCAAAATGAAATGCGCTTTAAAAAGACATAAACACGTCAGTCTTAATGAAAATGATTATTCTGAATTATTCTGATTTTAAAGCCAAATTAATTTATTCCGAGATCATGTGCCGTGTTTTTCAGACTATAAGGCTACGTTCAGACTGCAGGGCTTAACACTCAATTCAGATTTTTTTGTGAAATCTGATGTTTTTGCGAGGTCATTCACATTTCCAGTTAAATGTGACTTGTATGTGACTCCAGTGTGAACATTAAACGGCCCGAAAGTGTCCCGCATGTGCACTGGAGACACGACGACGTCAAACACAGCGAGCGTGCTCTGTGTTTATGGAAGTTGCCGAAACATGGACGCAGCATTGAGCACCTGGAGAGTTTAAAGTTCCTCTCGTACCGGAGCCAGAACATGAACAACTTACTTGTTTTAAGGAGGAGACTGAGAAGGAGAAGGACGAGGTTTTTGGTTGGACAAGCCACAAACGTCACTATTCTGCGCTGAAGTAGGCGAAAATTGTTAATGAACGTGTCACTGAAGTGAAGCACATCACCACTCACCACTCTTGGCTACGTCTCCACATCCACATGTTCCTTTCAACGGACGTTGCTGCCGCTGCCCCACAAAACACCACGACCAAAAACCTGATCCTTCTCCTTCTCAATCTCCTCCTTAAAACAAGTAAGTTGTTCATGTTCTGGCTCCGGTACGAGAGGAACTTTAAAATCTCCAGGTGCTCAATGCTGCGTCCATGTTTGGACACCTTCAGTAAACACAGAGACGCTCGCTGTGGTTGACGTCGTCGTGTCTCCAGTGCACATGCGGGACACTTTTGGGCCATTTAATGTTCACACTGGAGTCACATACAAGTCACATTTAACTGGAAATGTGAACGACCTCGCAAAAACATCGGATCTCACAAAAAACATGAGCATTAACCCCTGCAGTCTGAACGTAGCCTATGCAGCCGCACCGCTTGATGGATTGTTGGAGCATTACGGCCGCTGTGGTCAGGAGTCTCGCAGAGTAAAGGGTGAAGTATAGTTCCGCGTCAACTCATCGCACACTGCTACTGTTGCCTTGTCGCTGTTGTTTTTGATTGATCAGTCTGTGTTGAGGTCTGTGTGCCGTGAAGTAATTCACCCCCACAACGGTAGAAGGCTAGAATTTAAACCTGGCAACGGCAGTCGAATTATGCCACTATCTGCCAATGGATCGTATCAGTCTTAAGTGTCGTCCGTTTGTGTTGCTTGATGCGCCTTATAAACCGGTTCACCTTATGTATGAAAATGAAAAAGAGAATTCAACATTATTGATATTGCCAAACTGTCCTGGTTACAGACAGTGGGTTATATATGAGTTATATTGTGTTATAATGAACGAGCAAATCCATCCACGACATGGTGACGTTATACTGACTGGTGAATACTGTAAACATACCAAGGTCTTGCCTGTCAACCTGAACATTAATTAATGCTGGAAGCTGCATTAAACTGTAATGTGTAACATTTCATTGGCTGTGACGTCTGTCACCAGGACAGTTTGGTAGTGTTTGGTGTGAACTGGGACATTTCAGCGTCCCGAGGAACTTTTGGTCACATTTCATGCGAGAATTGCAGCTGAGATGAAGGTTAAGACTGACAGATGCTCACTGTGGCTGCAGCCGTGAATGTTTTAATCTAAACATACAGAGAACCCTGATATTTGGGTCTGGTCAAGTGGTAACGGAGGGAAACGGGCAGATTTTTGACATTCAAATAACTCTTATTCAGAAACTAGAGGGACTATTGAAATAAGTAAAGTATCAGAATGTAGGAAAGAGTTACACTCCAACAGGGTCAAGTTAAACCTGTGATATTCTTTCAAGTTGTTGACAAAAAATTAAAAAAACTCATGTCAGTAGGGAATGAAATATGCAGCACTTTTTGAGCAATAAATCCAAACAGTGATAACTCTTGGTTCTCACTTACATATCCTTAACAAACTGGTTTGAATATTTGCTTCATATAGTTTTCTACCATATGGTACAAGATTAGGTTTGAAAAACCTCTTACTTTTTGAGTCATGAGATTTTTTATTAAGAAAGGTCATGGTAACGGAGGGAAAAGTAACAGAGGGAAAATTGTGCAAACAAGTAGAAGGTGCAGGATTTTACATCATTTGTCAGTTTTTTTTCTTCTGAATACTTTAATATTACTTCAAAATGAAAAGAAACTATTTCTATAAAATATGTCAGTCCTTCCAAGCAAATTTTTATCATTTTAAATACTTTTTTTTTTTTTTTTTTTTTTAAATCATGTACCTTCATCAACAGTTCAAAGATGGAATAACACAAGATATGATGAAATACGTATGGAACTTTAGAACCAAAAATGGTACCAGAAAAAAGGTCAACAGTTTCATAAACTAGAGTACATATGTATCTGTTCAATACATTTTTATATCAGATGCATTAACTTGAATTTTTGGCCTTGCTGTTTACTTCTGCTTGACCGGGTCCATTTGTTAATTAGCCCTGGGATAACGTTACGTCTGATGTTCGCCAACTGGCTCCACTATGTGATCTACTAAGATATAGGTGCAATTTCCCATTCACAATATCACACAGCAGCGTTCAGTTCCTGAATTCATTGTGGCAAGACAAGACATTTTTACAATAAATTTGAATGAACCCACTTGTTGGTCGCTGTTGTAGCTCCTTGTTATGTCATTACTTTGTTTTTACTCTCTGCTACAAACTTAAACATGCACAGTCTTGATCTCGATCGATGTTTCTACTGTCTGATAAATAATGTCTGTGAAGTGATGATGTATTTTTGACAGTAAAGTCCTGTCTGTAAATTCGTATTCGTACTGATGAAAGTGTAATCGTAAATGTTCATTTCGTGATTGTAATTCTTGACGTCGTAACTTTTCATTTCGTATTCCGATGGATAAAATACACACGACATATTTTATGTACGATTGGAATCATTTGGGAGTTTACAAATATTTATTTTACGCACGGATTTCTATTCTAGGTGCATAAATATTTCTGAAAGCTTTCTTACTCCATAGTCATTTCTGTCCTGTTTATGTGACCTTTTCAGTTACTCTTTTTTCAGTACCTGCTCAAATTAGTATCTACTTTTAATCTTGATTAGTATCTACCGTTGATATTTTTGCCAAACCTACATTGCTGTAAGAAAGCTGATAATAAAGCCTGTTGTGCCTCGCTCTTTCTCTTACGCCCACTGTGTCTCCGGTGACCACAACTTTGAACTGCGGATGTTATGATTGCATTATGTCGGACATGTTTCAAATCAATTGCATCATCACCTCCATTCTTCTCCCCTCCGCCCGGTCAGGTTCCTGCTTTCCACCCTTCCCTCCCTCCTTCCACCCCCACCCGCTCATCATCGAATCGTAATAACAGCATTGACGTGGCTCACTTGTTTCTACCAATTATCCGGGACACAGTATTGACGTGCGTTGACTGAGTTTTGTAGGCTCTGTGTGTGCGCGAGACAAGCCGGCGAGTGTGTCTTGTTCTTGGTCGCGGTGAGCACGGCGCCCGGACGCTCGTTTGCATTGGACTCGTTATTTTGTTAGACAATTAGTAAGTGGATTTCGGCGGTTTCGTCAGCGTCGAGGCAGCGGGGGTGACGAGGGAAGCGAAGGGTGAGCGCAGGTCAAAGGGTCCAACTCTGACTATTATTCCAGACGTATTCGTTAAAGAGAGAGCAGTCGTACCATGTCGATCAATATGAGGCCTGCGTCTGTGGAATGTTTTTTATAAAATGATCTGCAGTAGCTTAGGGTGACCATATTTCCATTTGTGAAAACCTGGACACCTTACCGGGGGTGGGAGGTGGGGCCTCGACATTGAACTACAGTTGTCCCTCGCTATATCGCGGTTCACCTTTTGCGTTCTCGCTGTTTCACAGATTGTTTTTCTTTTCCTTTTTTTTCTGTCAGGTTTTTTTTTTTACACATGGGTGGGTCAGGACTAAACCAGGTCTAAACCAGGACTAATCTTGGACTTAAAGAGAGAGAACGCCGAGCAGTTTGTCGATCAGGCAATTACCGCGTTTACCTCCGTGAGGTGCGGAGCTGAGCCGCTCCTTTCTCCTGCGGTCACCTCCGAGCCCATCCCGACAGTGAGTCCTGTTTCAGTTCTGGTTTAGTCCTCCTCTTCAGTCCTGGAATCAGTCCTAGGTTAGTCCTGGTTTAGTCTTGGTTCAGTCCGTGGCGTAGGCAGCGCATAAGTAATCTTGGTTTACCGGGCAGGTGCGGTGTTGTACTGCAGGTCTCCAAAAATGGACCCGTGCAGGACTCTGGCGCTGTTGGCTCCATTACAGAATAAATGAATCTTTGGTTCGTTACATAAAGAAGGAGGAAAATAACAAAAGGACGACAACAGAAATAAGTTTTAAGAAGAATGCCAAAAATGGTTGCACCTGTCCTGTCTAAAAAAAAAAAAAAAAAAAAAAAAAAAGTATATAAAAAGTATAAAGTGTGTGGTGAGGGGTTTTAGAGACTTAAAACAGATAGAATAATTGTAAAATATAGAGTTGATACTTTGTGGATTTCACCTATTGCAGGTTATTTTTAGAACGTAACCCCACGATAAACGAAGGACACTGTACTCTCACCTCACAACCTGTGCACATGGACTCACACTTGTCCTGAACGGGATGGAAAACGGAGAATTTTTTGTACAAGTGTAGCCCATATTTGATATTTGAGTGCCTTTAATAAATTATGCTTTAAGCCCAAATCCTTATTTCATTAGTGGTTCCAGACTGCTATGCGATCCTGTTGTGAATAGACTAATTGTCAGCGTTTAAAGAGTTAACTTTTTCCAAGTGATTGACATTTAGCTCTGGTCCAATGACCTGTCCTTATCTGTGCACTTGTCCCGCCCCATGGCCCCACATGCACAGCCACCAGTCACCAGGTCTCTTTCTCTTTTCTTCCAATCCGAGCACATGAGACACTGGCAGAAAACTGCAGTTGAAAAAACCAAATACAGGTACAAACTTAACGCACAATGTTAATTTAAACGATCAATTGTTGAAGTTAGATGTTATATCTCGCATATTTATTTGAAAGAAACGATATATTAAGTTAGGAATTCATTATTTTTACCCTTTGCACTTTTGGTTTTAGACGAGAGAGAGGCTAGGAGGAAGCACCATTTTGAACTCCAGCCTTTTCACGACTGTGAGATCGGTGAGCATTTTGTTCTTTATGTTCATGTCAAATTGTAAAAGGCACATGGTTTGATACCTACATTGTGAAATGATTTGATTATCAGAGGGAATTAATCTATGTTTTGTTTTCCGCTGCGATTTTAATGCAGTTCATGTTGTTGATTTGAGAATGTATTAGTAATTTCATGATTTTATTTCTACTTGTGAACATGGGTAATGTTACAAGCAAAAGGTTACAATCAGAACAGATTGTGAGAATGTTTTTTTCTTTGTATTTATAGTATTTTTTTGACACTGTGTCCGACAGGTCAGGTTTTTTTTGTTGGGCGGACCTGTCGTTGATGGCGAGCCACCCCCTTGGATAAACTGGCAGTGTGGTAGGCCCCACAGCAACATACCCTTCCACGCCTTGTCATTTGCTGCTCCTTCCTTGCACACATTCCCCTGGAACACTGGACGTTAAAACTTACCTGAAATTCAGAAGGACCTTTGCGGACTGTACACATATCTACATGCAGGAAGTGAACTTGAGGTGGGGTAGAGTCATTCTTCCACAAAAGGGTTTGTTGTTTGATTTGTTTCATGAATGTAATGTCCATCGAACTTGAACTGTACCAGATATTTTTGTTGAACTTAAATTGAATGTGAATTTGAAAGGGTGCACCCAGGTAAGAACTGTTGACTACTGTGACTGTAAAGAAAGTTGTCAATGAGAAGTGTTGGTACCAAAAGAGATAATCCTGTTTACAATTTATTTTATTTTCTACTTTAATACAAGCCGGCATTTAAAACTTTTAAGCCTTTGTCTGAGTCTCATTCACATCACTGCTCCTGTAAGTAGTCGAGTCTTCTGGTCCAAATTATTTAAAGTACAGTTGGAGTGGAATTTGGGGTTAAATTTATATTCCGACTGTAACAAGAGGGTTACACAAGTCATTGTTAAATACACATTTGTGCTTCGGTATGTTGCAGACTGACCGACTGTTTGTGTCTCGCTCCTTCTGAGTCACAGGCGCTATGAGAGACGTTCAGTTTAATGTAATGAAAACCCGGACATTTGCATCACTTAAAAAAAAAAACCCGGACGCCCAGGACAGGACGCAAAATACGGACATGTCCTTGGAAAAACTGACATTTGGTCACCCTACTATATCTGGGTTTCACGTGACATCACAGGGCTACGTTTGTCAGCACGCAAAATCAGATGGAGGCAGGAAGTGAACTGACTGGAGGAAAATGCCGATGTGTTGTGTAGTTTACGGCTGTGCTAATCGTTCTAACTGAGAGAAGGAAAAGCGATTTTTTTAGAGTACCGAATATAGTCGTCTACAAAGGACAGAAATGGGAAAAGCTGACAGAACAACACCGTAAAAAGTGTATTACAAACGTCTGCGGTCGGGAGGAGCAGAATCCACAAATGCTCGTGTCTGCAGTGACCACTTCTACAAAGGTTTGTTACAAAGATAAATTGTTTTTTGGGGTTTACCTAAACATAAACGAATCATTAACGACTAACAACGTTTGTTGACATTAAATAGTTGGGATAGATCGGTTACTGCCGATACAGTTTTTCCATAACAGTCTATACACATAAAATAAGAGAAACACTCACCCTGGTGAAGACCAAACGATAATCATCATTCAGGCATTTTGCACCAAGGTTGAGGACCCATCCACTCACAAAAAAAATTATATCCCTCCAAACGTTTGTACGCCTTTGTTACGACCCCCACAAGGTGAGTCCTAACATATTTAAAAAGGACACAGGAGTCAAAATATAGCTCTTTAATTTATTTTATTTATCATTGGTTCTTAATTTATTAATTTATTTTTTTTACGTTTAAAAAAAAAAATTAAAAAACCCTCCCGTGCCCCAAAAAATAATGAAAAGTAATAAACAGAAAGTTGGACCTGACGAGCCGGCCAAACAGAACAAAAAGGTGCGACACCAGGCCAACCCCGTACAGGGCCGTAGAAGCTGATGCCAGCACCTGTAACTAAAGACAAGAAAAAACCCAAACCAACCTGAACCCAAAAGAAATGTGAAAACAGGACAGCCGGTCCCACCAGGTCAAAACAAAAGACTAACGGCCTAATGAAGGCTACATGGAGCCCACCCTGCACCTGGCTGACGAGGGCGAAGCCACCGTCAGGGCGCACACGGAGTCTGGAGCGCACAAGGTGAGCGGCGCTGGGCGGAGCACGGAGCACGGAGCGGAGGAGCAGAGAGAGAGAGCGCCACGGGCAAACAACTGTATTTATAGGCTCCACACAGCCACACAAATAAACCATAAACATAAACTATACCAAAAAGGACTAATTACAACTTGCCACAAAAGGGAACAAAAACAACTAATAATCCTAATCAATGTGCCCGTGCGTAACAGCCTTCATCTGTTGTCTGGTGTAGAACGATGTCTGGAGAACTAGATAGTTCATGATCTCCTCTGCCTCGATTGTCGGCAAATCTTTTACTTCAGTCGAAAATTCTCTCATTTTCAATAAGATCAGGGTCACGTCCAATATATTTGTCGACTAACTGCTCGTACTTTTGTCTTGTTACTGGCTCTAAATCCTTACAATAAGAACTCTTCTCCATTGAAAAGTCTGGCAGTTATAGGAGTGAATTTGGATGGAGCAAAGTTCCATATTAGAAATTGGAACTGATTTACAGACAGACTAGTGGAATAAAAACACCAGGATCATGTAGGGCAGGTTAATACTGAGTTGGAAATTCATACAGTGTAAAGATTTATCTCAATGTGCCTGTGTAAATGAATGTGATTTCTACCTGAGACCAGAGCATCATTAACATGTGTAAAGGCTCAGTAGACACCACTGGAAACTGACACTCACACTGAAGTGTCGAGAGGCTATCTATCTATATATATCTATATATATATATCTATCTATCTATCTATCTATCTATATCTATATATATCTATATATATATATATATACTATATATATATATATAATAAAAAATATTATAAAATTATTATTAATTTATTAAAAATCTTAAAATAATAAAATATTACATTTATTTCATAAAGCTATTTAAAATTGTATAAAAATAAGTTATATTTAGGATTAAAAGTTTATTGGTAAAATGATACAATGGTTAAAATTGTAGCTATTTATGTTAATGTGTAAAAGGTATATTAGAAATAAATATTATTAATATAATATACAAATAGTAAATATTATAATTGAAGTATATTAAATTAAAATTCAAATAGATTATACTACTAATGAAATGGTAAAATGTAAATTAATTTCATTACGCATATTTGTTTACTTTAAAGGTTTTCGACCTTGCTACTGCTACTGCTACAAATACTACTACTACTACTACTACTACTACTACTACTACTACTACTAAAGGAACTGAACAGTTCCAATAAAAATCTTAAATCTCTTAAATCTGTGTCTTTTTCCCTGGTTTTTCAAGTTGAACCTGCATTCTGTAATTAAAAACTTGACACATACAGAAAGTTATCATGCCATCTGAAACTCCACAGTTGTAACATGCAGTTAATATATGTATAATTAATATGTTCTCAATTGTACTTTTATTTTGTAATCCCTTGAGACCGTGTCTGTGGTCACATGATGTGGCGTAACGGATCACTGCACCTGTTAAATCAAGTTCCAGCTCACACACTGTATTTTCTTTCCTTTGATGAGGTGAAAAAGGAGTGGTGGGGGCTCACACTGCGCCGCTGCGTATGACTCTGACAACAAATACAACAAATCCCACGCCATGTCCTCTGCATTTGGCCGTCCTCGATTCTGCTGAAGAGGCAATCAGACTGGAACATTAGATGGACCCAGGCACGGGGAGAACATGCAAACTCAACAAACACTTTTCACACCTGGTTGGGAATACAGATATTTTGCAAAGTGTTCATTTCTTTTGTATTGATCTTGGATTTTGTCTTGTGTATGTACATGGGGGAGTGGTACAAGGGCTTTTATTTTTGAATCAGGTTGGTGAGACTTTTTCTTTGTACTAGTGGGGAGCTTTTGTTCTTTTTCTGTACTTTTTTTTTTTTTTTTTGTATTACATTACGATAAGATTTCACCTGAAGACTGCTGAATAAAGAACTTGACTTCTTCTAGATGTATCCTAACATCAAAATAATTTCATTCTGCTATTTATTTTTTTATTTTTTGCAGCTATTTTTAAACCATATTGTTCATTAGAATAGTTGCTTTTTGGTTTTATTGCGTCAGTCCTGGAGCAGCTGCCAGGCCTGGACCAGAACTCAGCATTTAGTAAAACTCAAGATATAAATAATTTGAAAGTGAAACATTTTTGCTTCCTGTTGTTCCACTTTGGCCCAAAAAATGCCACTTACAAAATTAAAGTATGGTTTAAAAAAAAAGAAAACAACATCTCACTTCATGAGATTGGACTCAGCTCCGAATCAATATTGGATTTTCTCTTTCCAAAGATTCCTAAAGATTCGTCCGAGGCCCAACCAACGATTCAGTGAAATAACTTGTTTAAATCAATGTCTAAATATGCTTAAACCTCTTTTTTTATTGGTCTAAACTGGCAAAATGATTCACTTCTATGGATTACTGCCATAGGGATAATTGTAAAAAAGTAAAACCATCTCAAATCTTACTAATAAATCTTATTCACCAATATGAACTACTGCTGGATTTTTGCAGATTTTTCCTTGTGGTCTCTGAGGGTCCATCATCTGCTTCTCTCCGTGGAGATATTGCTTAGAATGTTCCACAGTCAGTGTTGGGAAGGTGACTTTTAAAACATATTCCCCTACAAATTACAGATTACATACCCCAAAATGTAGTTTGTAACGGAATCCATTAATTTACTCGAAGTGAGTAATGTAATCTGAATACTTTGGATTACTTGATTTGCTGTAGAGAAGCAAAGACCAGGATATCATAACAGAAGATGTTTTATCTGATAAAAGAAAAAGAAAAGGCTGAGTCTTTACTTAACCAAATTAAAAATATTTTTGATAGAAGACGAGGAGACACGTCCACACAGCATGATTTAGTCCTGTTAAATCCTGTTTGAGACATAGTTTAGACCTGGTTTAGTCCTGGTTTAGTCTTGGTTTAGTCCTGGTTTAGATCTAGTTTAGACTTGATTTTAGACGTGGTTTGGCCCTGGGTTTAGACTTGGTTTAGACTTGGTTTAGACCAGATTTAGATCTGGTTTAGACCTGGTGTAGACCTGGTTTAGACCTGGTTTAGATCTGGTTTAGACCTGGTTTAGACCTGGTTTAGACCTGTTTTAGATCTGGTTTAGACCTGGTTTAGATCTGGTTTAGACCTGGTTTTAGACCAGATTTAGGCCTGGTTTGGACCTGGGTTTAGGCCTTGTTTAGACCTGGTTTAGACCTGGTTTAGACCTGGTTTAGACCTGGTTAGACCTTTTGGACCTGGTTTAGACCTGGTTTAGACCTGGTTTTAGAGTTGTCTTCAGTGCTTCAGCACGAGAACAAAATGATGATTACACCTCAGTCATTACGACCACTGATGTTTAGTGTCGCCTGTTCATATTATGACCACCTTATTTGATCGAACATTATTATAAGATTCAAGTTTGTCCAATTCTGCTTCTGTCTCCCCCTCCCTCCCTGAGATGGCGGAGGAAGGGCGGCTCACTCGTCGCCTACGTCACGTTTGGAGGGCGGAGCCTGTGCTTTCTCAGGACGGGCTATTATTATTAACTATTGTGTAATGGATGTTCCAAAACCCAAATTGTGCTTGTACATGTGCAGAAGATACAATGTGAAAAAGAGTTAAATGGAAATGTGAACGACGTCGCAAAAAAATCTGATTTCACCAAAAAAATCCGCTCTGAGCATTACGCCCTGCAGTCTGGACGTAGCCATAGAATTCACCCTTCATCTCTTCTCCCAATCCCTCCTCTCCTGTGTAATAATTAGACCAGTCCACCCCACTCGATACCAGCGGCAGCAGGCGTATCCACTCAGACTAAGATCTGAATGAAAACCAATTAGCGCTGGGGGTCCGGGGCCTGTACAACCTGACCGCTGTACGCCTGACCCAACAGCGGATTTATTCTCCAACGCAAGGTGCACTTGAAGTAAGGGTCGGCTCACAGTGAGACGGACTGGAGAGGCGGGAGTCGAGGGGCGAGCTTGTCAAGTATGATTCAAAAAGGTGCATGTAGGGCAATCGGGACACTGGAGGAGAGCGTGGACCAGTGAGGTAGAATTTTAAAATCATAGCGGTGGCAAAGAGGTCACAGCGTATAAGCCAAAGTGCCCCAGATGGAAATTTTAAAAGAGGGACTTGAATGTGGAGTGGTCGGGGGGCCTGCTTTTGCATTCGCCGCATGCGTAAAAGGTGTCTATGTGTCTTGACATATGTCCCGGCGTCTCACTGCGGGCAATTTTGTGTCATAATAAAATGTCCAAGGTCGAAAGCGGTTTCAGAAAGGTGGCCATTTTGATTTTTTGACCAACAAAGAGATAGCGCTGTTCCCCTCCGGTGGAAGCTGGGGAGTCATACAAAGTCATTTTACCTGACAACGCTTTTCACTTCTCAATTTGAAGGGGCTTTTGGTCAAAATTGGCTGTTCGATTTTCAGGTAAAAGTAGCAGCACTTGAAACTCAATTTAGATACATTTAATACCTGAGCTTTGAAATGGCAAAGCTAATAGAAATCTGTCAGGAACCTGGTTTGACTCCAGAAATGCTTGGTTAGCCACTGTGCTAGAGAAAAGTCGCAGGAACATATGAGCTCTTGTCACATGGCCAATCTGGAGCTGTTCCTGATTCAAGTTTGTAATATACGGGATGTAGATTTAGCAGTGGTGGAGCGAGCATTTCACACCTGGGCCTTCAGTCGTGCTCCGTCTGAAACAAAACACTCCTCAAGAACTATTTTATGGTTTTAAAATCATCTTATTCTACAGAAAGACAGTATAAAGAGCTGTGAAGATTCTGTACACGCAGAAGTGAGGAGCGCCGGGGTGCTAAACCAGGACTAAACCAGAACTAAACCAGGACTAAACCAAGAGTAAACCAAGAAATAAACCAGAACTGGAACCAGGTGTTAAACTAGGACTAAGACTGCACAACTAGAAGACCTGAAGAACTGCAGAAGACCTGGCTCCTGGTCCTGCGACCAGTCTAAAATCATCCAGTCGTTCGAAAGGCCTGAAACCAGGACTAAACCAGGTCTAAACAACATGACGACACCTAACAGTAGGTTGACATAATTTAAGGTGATCTCATATAAAAAAAATATTTCTCTATCAATAATATTTTTTTAATTATGGTGAAGGAAACAGAACTGATCTTGTTACTGTCTTTTAACAGACAAAACCTCTTATATTAAGATATCGTGGTCTTTGTTTCTCTACAGTAAACAGTTGTTTATTCATGGAGACTTGGGCTCAGACAATTTGAAGACAACAAACAAGAATTTTCAGAATGTGGTTGCTACATTCATGTCGTTTAAAAAAACATGACAATATCAAGTAATCCAAAGTAATCAGATTACGTTACTCACTTTAAGTAATTAAATGGATTACGTTACAAACTACATTTTGGGGTGTGTAATCTGTAATCTGTAGGGGATTACATTTTAAAAGCAACCTTCCCAACACTGTTTACGACACGTCACCACCAACACTGGGGACAGTTGAAGATGCAGCAGCAGAAACATGTCTACAAGGTAAATACACTTTACTGTGTTGTCTTTTATAAAAGAAACCAAGAAGTTTAGTTAAGAAGACAAAATATTTAATGTTTGACGTGCCCCACTGTGTTTTTAAACTCTATACACGTTCACTCAAATAATGCAATTTCAGCCCTGGAATTGGCCGTGTCTGAACTAAAACTAAAGGTAAAAGGAGCTGTTCACTTGAAAACTACTGCGTCATGACATCACAAGGAACAGAGCATTATGGGCTTTGGAGATGTAAACAAACTTCTAATAAAGAGTTACTCAAACGTGTGTGAATGAAACAAACACAAGTCCATGTCTGTTTTTGAGGAGGTAACAACATTATAACATGACTTAAAGCTCAGAAGAGTCAATTGTGCGTAATATAGGACCTTTAACGTGACCCACACGTTCAACCACTGTCTTTTTTTCCCCCAAACTCTGTCCATTTTTCACATCACTCTCATTTGTTAAAACCGCTGGAGTCAAAATTTGCTTTGTGTCAGTCATTTCTGGACAGTCTCCAGCAGTCGTCCATTAGGAGCTTGGAGCGGGGCCACTGTGCTAAACGTGTACTTAATTAAAGGGAGAGCCTGACACAGCGGTGAATAGGCGTGCTGCTGGAATAGCATTAGGGAATGACTGCTAACAGCTTTGTCTTTCTGCTCGTCCTTCTCAATACACCACAGCAACAAAAGGAGCAAATTAGCCCCCTCAGTAACAAACTCTGGACTCCTGATAGACAGGCCCATTAAAAGTAATTACAGGTAAGTTTTCTTTTTGTTCACACTGTAGACACACATTAGTGATAATAAAAACAGAGGTCTAAAAGATGTAATCTGATTGGAGGCTGATTTAAAAGTGTTAAATATCAAATTAAAGGTCTTTTATTAAGCAAAATGGACTCTTGTGAGCTTTTAGTGTCGTAAGGTCATATTTTCATCAAAAACAGACCTGGAGTTGTGTTTTGTTCACACATATTTGAGCAGAGTTGGGAGTAACGTGTTATAAAAGTGACAATTTACTGTAATACCTTGCTTTTTGCTGTAACATGGTAATGTGGCATGACAGGGGAAAAAAATATTTTACTTGGTAACTGCTTCATACAAATTCACTAAAATCACAGCGATATCAGCAGCGGTGAAATGCAAGAGGTGCGCCCGTGTAAACCGTCGGGTGACCGCGGGCGAACTCCGCGCTCCACGGGGCGAACCGCAGCTGACGCCCACTCACGCCTCGCAAACCACCCTGTTCCACGGGTTCGGGGTGCTCTCAGGGGTGGTCCTAGATTGCAAGTTCTAGTCCAAGATTAGTCTTGGTTTAGTCCTGGTTTAGACCTGGTTCAATCCTGATTCAGCTCTGGTTTAGACCTGGCTTAGTCCTGGTTTAGTCTTGGTTTAGATCTGGTTTAGACCTGGTTCAGACCTGGTTCAGACCTGGTTTAGACCTGGTTCGGTCCTGGTTCAGACCTGGTTTAGACCTGGTTCAGTCCTGGTTTAGACCTGGGTTCAGTCCTGGTTTAGACCTGGTTTAGTCCTGGTTTGGACCTGGTTTAGACCTGGCTTAGTCCTGGTTTAGTCTTGGTTTAGACCTGGTTCAGACCTGGTTCAGACCTGGTTCAGTCCTGGTGTAGACCTGGTTTGGACCTGGTTTAGACCTGGTTTAATCCTGGTTTAGACCTGGTTTAGACCTGGTTTAGACTTGGTTTAATCCTGGTTTGGACCTGGTTTAGTCCGGGTTTAGTCCAGGTTTAGTCCTGGTTTAAACCTGGTTTAGTCCTGTTTTAAACCTGGTTTAGTCCTGGTTTAGACCTGGTTTAGTTCAGGTTCAGCTCTGGTTCAGTTTTGGTTTAGTCCTGGTCCTGGCAAAAGTTCAGCATCTTCACAGTTCTTTTGGTGAGAGTAAATTAAAAGTTCTGTCATAGTCGTGTCATGTTTTATATTTTATTCATTCCTTCACATTCAGTAATATTGTAATGTAATAAATGACTTACAAATGACAGTAACAAGTCATAAATAACACATTACAGTTTTAAAGTAACTTGCCCAACAGTGTGTTTGAGTAACTCTTTAAGTCTGTCTCCATCTCCAAAGCTCAAAATGCTCTATTCCACCTTGTGATGTCATCAAGTGGCAGTTTTCTTGTTAAGATCTACCCTTTACATTTTGCTCAGCAGTATGGAGATTTGATGTGGTATTCTAACTTCATGCTTAATAGATTTTTTTGTAATGTTATTCATCACACTTTCCTGCCCTTTTTTATCTGTTATATTCTATGTTAATCCTTGAGGTTTTATTTCTACACACTGTTATTCAGAACATAACACCGGTGCCTCCCGCAGATTACACAGGTTCATAGAAACATACAAAACCACTTAAAGCTTCGCATTAATGTCTTTCCTGTAACGATTCACTTTAATCTATTAAGTTCAGCTGATAAACTTCCGCTTGAACAATAATCCTTCAGTCGTCCACATCTTTAATTACTGTCTCTGTGGCTTCAAGGAAATCAATATTTGGTCCTGTATGGCTCTTGGCTCTCAAGTGTATGATTATATACACATCTATCTATCTATTTATCTATCTGTCTATATATCTATCTCTATATATATCTATATATATATATATATATATATATATATATATATATATATATATATATACACACACACACACACACACACATATATATATATATATAGATATATAGATATAGATAGATATAGATAGATAGATAGATAGATATAGACACATAACAATTTTATAACAATTTTAACTTTTTTATTGCTAGATTAATGCTCTTTGCGACCTGGTGAAGTAGTTTTTTTCAGAAGCTGTGACCACTGCTACTTACTTACTTTAGAAAAAGAGATGGAAAACAGTTTGTAGGAAACAGAAGTCCTGTTGGAGGGGCTGGGCTAATGCACGGCACAGTTGCTTGTGTACACTCACATGTACGACTTCACTGTACAAGTGCACCGATGTTACTCATACGAGGGAAACACAAAATAAAAACATAAACATACAGGGAATCCACACTTGACTTCAATACGGCCTGTGGACAGTGACAGTCCTGCAGCCTCTCGTCTCATCTGTCCTCACTGCTCCGAGCTGCTGTTATATCCATTAAGGACAGGGCAGACACACACAGTTTGTCTAACTGGAGATTACTGGGCGTCTGTCTGTAATGAGAACTACCTCAGGTCACAGCACATTATTTCACCCAAAGTGGGAACTTCAGTGGCTTTGACTGTTATGAAGACAGAAGAGAGGCACTTCACTCACACTGCTGCAGAGCACTTCATGAAAGTAGCCACAGAGTGGAACATTCAACACAAACTTGTCTCACTGACAATTGTTATGGTTTGCAATAAAAAAGCATTTGCACAATGTGAGCCTATCCACTTTTCTATGCTGATGAGAGGATTAAAATGATGATTCAAGGGACAAAAATGTGCAAAAGCACCTATTATGACCCCGAGTGATTCTGCTAATAAAACCCCACAATCAGATCCAGATGAATAGGCCGAACTAACAAACAGAAACTGTAAACAAGTATAAATAAAAAAAACAAAAACAAACAATATATATATATATTATATATATATATATATATATATATATATATATATATATATATATATATATATATATATATATATACACACACACACAACACACACATACACACATACATACATATATATTATATATATATATATATATATATATATATATATATATATATATTTTTTTTTTATTTGTACATATATGTTTATATTTCTTTTATTTTGTGTGACTTATTTTAAAAGTATTATTACTTTTTATAATAAGTATTGTTACTTTATTATTATATTATATTGTGATGTTTAAGTCTAACCGAAAAATGTCAAGTAAATGAAAATAAAAATAAAAAAAACTGTATGGAGGGTGGAGGGAGACGAGACCATGTGATGGAGGAGTGCTCCATGCTCTGGTCCCTGTGTCTGGGGTCAGTGAGGTCACCCTTGAGGTTACACTTATGGACTTGGGTCATTTGTTTTTCTTTTTGTCATTTATTCTATTTTCTGTCCTTCAGGCGGAGCACGGATCAATCAAAGCTGAGGGGATGGGAGCAGGAGGCGTGACCGGAATGGAGACGCTGTGATGAAGAATTGTTTAAGAAATGGGAACAGGAAACCGGTAACACACTTTCTACTATATCTATAAATTAAACTCACATTCTATTTTTGGTCGTGTACCATATATTATGAAAACATCGATACTGCAGTATTCAAGGATGCTATCATCAATAAACAAGAGAGCAATGGTGGAATCTAACATGCACTTGGAAAAGCAGTAACGTAATGTGCTGAAGTATATATTTTAAATACCTGTACTTTTTGGTTAAGGCTCTGTCACCTGCTTGTTTCTAGGGATAGATCATTGCTCTGTCTGGAATCTTCCACAGCTCTACTTTACATTTATTCAATTACAGATGGTTTAGAGCTCAAAAATACCTAGAAAAAGAAGTTTGGTTTGATCTCCATCAAGATAGAAAGATTTAATGTGATACTGTGAAACAAAAGTATTATTTATTTTTTTAATTATTTATTTATTTTTTAGAGCAGGCTTCTGTACTTTCTACTCCACTACAATTTTGAACAAAACTGAAAAGTCAAAGTATTTGTCATTATTGTTTGAGACTTGCTGAAAAGGCTGAGGTTTAATTTTTAACACATTTATATTTTGAAAAACACAAAACTAAACTAAACAAAAACAAAAAAGCGATGAAAAGACTTTCTATTCAGTTGTTTCTACTGAACAAAATTCAACACAAATCTTCTTAAAATCACTACATTTGAAGTGTTATTAGCTCACAAAATCTGCACAAAACACTTTTACTTTTTACTTTTAATGTACATTTTTAAACTAGTACTAATACTTAATTTAATTTAAGTAGTTTAGTTTTTTTTTTTAGTTTTTTTAACTTTTTTTTTTAACTCTACTTTAACTTCAGTAACAAAATTAAGCATGTCTTCCACCACCAACAAAAAAAACAAACAAACAAACAAACAAAAAAAGAGGCAGATTTCATTTTTTAACTTGCCTTTGCCTGGGATGTATATATCTTGTATTTATTCAATTACGACTGTTTTTATTTCTCAACACTACAGGGGAAATCACACATTATTACCATGAGCAGGCCAGCTTCTCCACAGATCTGACCTGGCCAATTAAGTGCAAGTTAAGTGCTAATTCAGGAAGTAATTAAGTAGTTACTAAGCGTGAATCATTATTAATTAAGTCTTTGTTCATGCTTTATTAAGGCTAAATAAGGTGTAGTTATTATAAAGTGTTACCACTTATTGTTAAATTTGCTCCCTTTACCTTTGTTAAATTACATTTATGAATAAAAAGTCCACTTAGTTTTTGTAAAGGTTAGGGTTATTAAAATAGAACAAAATCAAGAAATGCATCATATAACAGTCATGACTGGATAATAATTAAACAATGTACAAATGAAAGAAGTTCTCACAACACTATAGTGAACTATTTAAATTTACACTGAAACACCAAGTGGAAGAAGTGCACGAAAACACGGAAAAACACGGAAAACACCGGCAAGGATAAAAATCTCGAAGTAGGCATCTAAATTGGTTTCATAAAATGTGAAAATATAAAATGTGCTATCAAAATAAAGTGGATTAGACTGGATTTAATTGTGTCCTATGACCTTTGCCCTGCTTTGGTTAATATGACCGCTTTCTGCTACGTCAAACGCGTCATCGTTGTAGCAGCTTTAGTTTGTTGTCATGTGGGAGGGTGTCAGAAATATGCTGCAATTAGTTTAAAAAAAAAAAAAAAAAAAAAAAGAAAAGAAAAAAACACAGAATTAATCTAAAAAAAACACTTTGGCTACAAATACAAGGCCCACACATCACTCTTAAAGGGTGTTCACACCAAAGCATCAAAAAATGCCTTGATGCCTCTATTTGGAGGCCTTTGCATTTGAATTTAGACGCCCCCGACGCGTGTCTTTGACGCTGTAGACGAACGGGAGAAAAATACTTGACGTGCGTCCGTTGCCCTGGAAACAAGAGCCCGGTCCTGCTCTTTTCCTGAAACAATGTCAGACCAGACTGAGAGAGACTTTAGAGTTTTTATGACATAAAACATCAGCAACATCATATTTATACTCCACTAATGACACTGGATCAGTCCTGGTTTAGTCCCGGTCTAGTCCTGGTCTAATCCCGGGCTAATCCCAGACTAATCCCGATCTAGTCACGGTCTACTCATGGTCTAGTCCTTGTTTAATCTCGGTCTAGTCCTGGTTTAGTCCTGGTCTAATCCCAGTCTAGTCCTGGTCTAATCCCGGGCTAATCCCAGACTTAATCCCGGTCTAGTCACGGTCTACTCATGGTCTAGTCCTTGTTTAATCCCGGTCTAGTCCTGGTTTAGTCCCGGTCTAGTCCCAGTCTAGTCCTGGTTTAGTCCTGGTCTAGTCTCGGTCTAGTCCTTGTATAGTCCCGGTCTAGTCCTGGTTTAGTCCCGGTCTAGTCTCGGTCTAGTCCTTGTATAGTCGTGGTCTAGTCCTGGTTTAGTCCTGGTCTAGTCCTGGTCTAGTCCTGGTCTAATCCCGGGCTAATCCCAGACTAATCCCAGTCTAGTCACGGTCTACTCACGGTCTAGTCCTTGTTTAATCCCGGTCTAGTCCTTGTATAGTCCCGGTCTAGTCCTTGTTTAGTCCTGGTCCGGTCCTGGTGTAGTCGTAAAACGTTATACTGGCAACCAGATACACAACTTAACTCTGAAAAGGTACAAAAGTGATTTTGTTTTCAAAATTAGCATCTGTCTGTTTCCATAATACAAAAAGACACGATACAACTGAGTGTGTTTATCTTGGAATCAGGTTTCATAGTGCACTTTAAATGGAAAAAAGTCTGGTAAAGCTACCGAAAATGTGTTTTTGATAACGCGACGATGCCTTATAACCTCATTCATCAGACCAATACCACTTACCTCCCAACTTTTCAACCAACACAGTTTAACACGAAACAGAAAAATGGCTGTGTTTTAAATGGACTGCGGCCCTATTACCTGCGCTATAATGACCTGCCAGAGGTGCTCCACGCAATATCTCCCAAATGACCGGTACCTATGTCCTCCTCCGTATTCATTATCATTACATAATTTGACCCTTAAATCTATGCTTTTGCGGGGCAGCGCTCAGTCACACTTAGCTCATAATTGGTTCAGACGCGCTAACCAATTCGAGCGGAAAGACGACGGCGAAGTCAGCCGAGGAACCGCTCCACCAATTGAAATTATCGAGCTTTGGGTTATTATGGAAATGAAGACGAAGCCGTTTGTCTTTCCGTGCCTTTACAAACCCCCCCGGGCATGTTTAGGATCAATTGAGTGTCCACTGGCGACTACTGCGTTTGGAGATTGCGCGAATGGAGGTCAGAGTAATGCGAAGTGAATTAGAAATGCAAGATTGCAGCTTGTGCGGCGAGGGGAAGATCTTTCATTTGTCTCGAGGTTACGTGGCGTCGTGGAGGTTCCTGTAGGTGTGTACGGCAGCAGACAACAGAGGAAATAGGCTTTCACTGTAATGCGCTTGGTCTGAAACAAGCGATTTACCACAAGGCTATTAGAGCAGTTACAGCTTGTTACATTTCTGTTGTTGTGGTTGTTGTTTGTTTTTTTTCTTTGCATATTTGCGTAATGAGGTAGCTGTATTAGACTGCAAGGAGCTCAATTTGCCAGTCAATCTGCGCTCCCACTCTCTCCTCCAGTAATGGACTAAATGAGTTTTCTTTGCTGAGTGGTCGAGTGGGGCCTGAAGACTGGATCAGGAGCTAAAGCATCTGAGAGAAGCTCGGAGTAGAGCCACTGCTCATACTCGCTGGCCTGTTTATTTAAATGTGTTGAATCTATGGCTGCGTTCAGACTGCAGGGCTTAATGCTCAATTCAGATTTTTTTGTGAAATCTGATGTTTTTTCGAGGTCGTTCACATTTCCAGTTAAATGTGACTTGTATGTGACTCCAGTGTGAACATTAAACGGCCCAAAAGTGTCCCACATGTGCAATGGAGACACGACAACGTCAATCGCAGCGAGCGTCTCTGTGTTTACAGAAGTTGTCCAAACATGGACGCAGCATTGAGCACCTGGAGATTTTAAAGTTCCTCTCATACCACAGCCAGAACATGAACAACTTACTTGTTTTAAGGAGGAGATTGAGAATGAGAAGGACGAGGTTTTTGGCCGTGGTGTTTTGTGGGGCAGTGGCAGCGACGTCCGTTGAAAGGAACATGTGGATGTGGAGACGGAGCCAAGAGTGGTGAGTGGTGATGTGCTTCACTTCAGTGACAAGGAGTTCATTAACAATTTTCACCTACTTCAGCGCAGAATAGTGACGTTTGTGGCTTGTTGATAACGTGTAGGTGGATGAATGCACTTTGACCGTTCAGACTGAAGTCACATGTCAAAAGATCAGATATGTATCAGTTTTAGGAGCAAGTGTCCTGGGTCATATTTGAAAAAAAAACGGATCTGTGTCCTTCATTAAAAGATCAGATACAGGTTACGTAGGGGCCAAAAAATCAAATTTGGATCACTTCAGGCTGCAATCTGAACGTAGCCTTTGTCCTTTTTCAAATGTTGTGTATGCGTGACACCACAGTCCTCCTCCACAACTCACCAAGTAGAAACTCCTCCTTCCTGCTACGGACTGAACCAGGACTAAACCAGGTCTAAACCAGGACTAAAAATTACTAATCTTAAGAGCGAAAGGGAGAACCCCAAGCCCACGGTGCAGGGAGTCCGCAAAGCGCGATCGGGCAACAACTGCTCTTAGCTCCGTGGGGTGCGGAGCTCTGTCCTTTCGCCTGCGGTCACCCGACGGGCGTCCCGACACTCAGTTGTGGTTCAGTTCTTGTTTAGTCCTGTTTTAGTCCTAGTTCAGTCTTGGTTTAGTCCTCCTGGTTCAGTCCTGGGATCAGTTCTGGTTTAGTCCTGGTTCAGTCCGTATCGATGTTTCTTCTGCTCAATAAATAATGCCTGTGACGTGATGACGTATTTTTAACAGTAAAGTCGTGCCTGTGAATTCACATTTGTACTGAGGAAAGTGTAATCGTACATTTCATGATTGTAATTCTGGTGGATAAAATACACATAATACATTTTTTGTATGACTTGACTCATTCGAGAGTTTACAAATATTTATTTTATGCTCAACTACAGCCAAATATGCACGGATTTCCCAAAAGGAATCTCCAAAAATCACCTTAGTTTGGCTTCGTTCCTTTTTCTCTTCTTTTCTTCTTTCACCGACTTCAAAAACAGACTTTCTTTTGCTGCGAACTGGTCGTGGATTCTTGTCAGCCATCGCAACAAACTTTGTGCAAACTGCGAGGAAGCTACAGTTGGAAAAAGCCGCTAAGAACCACTGTATTTCTCGAGTAAACGGCGTCTTGCATGTGTGGAATGCGTGAGAGGCGAACGTAAACCATGAAATCCCAGCGCTGGCAAGTCAGTTACTCTAGAAATGTGTGGAGTTAGATTGACAACCTAACTAACCTTTTTTGGTCATCATAGTTACAAGGCTGCTGCATCTCTAATGATATTTTGAACTTTCACTGACCATCTAACACAAAAAAAAAAAATCCTCCATCCAACATTTAACATGACAGCGCTCCAAGTCCATTTTTATCTGTACATGTATTAAAAAAGAATCCATCCTGTTTACATGTGAGCCTGTGTATCTCTGTTGTCCAGTGAGACTCTCACACCAGACTGTATGCAGAGAGGCGCAGTATAGTTGCTTGAGAGTTTGTCCACATCTTAAAATATTGCAGTGTTTCGCCTTAGTCAGCAGTGAGCTCTGTACAGGACCATGTTTCAGCGGTGACAGCAGCACCAGATAAGACACAGTGATGTATGAGCTCTGAGATTAGATAAACACCCATCATAAACGCACCGTGTCACTGCTCTCACTCTATGCAAATGTGCCACAGGTGAACACAGCTGCACCGTCTCGCAACACTCTTTTAATTGAGCAAGTTTCAAATTAAAAAACTGTTCCGCTGTTCTAAAATTAAGTCATTTCTGAAGTTTTTTAAGCCATGTCTAGGGCCAAATGAGCCATGACAACTGATACTTCGCAGCCGATGTCATCAACTTTCCCTTGGGGTTTGGCTAATAGGCTCTGCTCTGACCATAAACAACTGATTGACAGGTGAGACGATTTTGCTCTGTCAGAAGCTCTATTACTCAAGTTAGACTTAATCTGATCTTTATTTTAACACAACCTGACCTGAAAGAGAGGACTTATGGTGCGTTCGTTTATCCATCTGACATGGAGGTCCTAGGACATACCCCTTTTCCTTGGACAGCAGAACTCGGAAGAATTCATAGGAGACAGAGCAAGGATTCAGAGATTCTGAGAATCTCTGAGCCTGTGCCCAGTGTCACTTTTAAGTATGAACTGTTTTCATTGATTGTAGCTTTAAATTTCAGTCACTCGTATTACTGCAGTACCTTACTGCATCTGTGTTTCTGCCTGTGGGTATGGTAGTTGGTGTCGCGGTGGTCGGTGTCGCGGTGGTCGGTGTTCAGGTGGTCGGTGTCGCGGTGGTCGGTGTCCAGGTGGTCGGTGTCAGGTGGTGTGTGGTGGTGGTCGCGGTGGTCGGTCGGTGGTGTGTCGAGTGGTCGGTGTCGGTGGTCGGGTGCGGTGTCGGTGTCAGGTGGTCGGTGTTCAGGTGGTCGGTGTTCGGTGGTCGGTGGTCGGTGTCGGTGTGGTCGGTGTCGGTGGTCGGTGTGGTGGTTGGTGTTCAGTGTGGTCGGTGTCGCGGTGGTCATGTCGAGGTGGTCGGTGTCGCGGTGGTCGGTGTCGCGGTGGTCGGTGTTCAGGTGGTCGGTGTCGAGGTGGTCGGTGTCGCGGTGGTCGGTGTCATGTGGTCGATGTTATGGTGGTCAGTGTTATGGTGGTCGGCATTGAAGTGGTCGGTGTCGCGGTGGTCAGTGCTGAAAAGGTCAGTGTTGAGATGGTCAGTGTTGCAGTGGTCGGTACTGCGGTGGTCAGTGTTGTGGTGGTCAGTGTTGAGGTGCATGGTGTTGCGGTGGTCGGTGGTCGGTGTTTGGTAGGTGTTGTGGTGGTCTGTGTTGTGGGTTTCTATATCCATTCAAATATACGGTGTAAACATAATAAAATGCTTGAAGTGTGGACATGACGTCATATCGAAGATCCGAGTGCGAGATGGATGGATAATTGAACACACCATTACAGTCACCAGGTAGTTAGCATTAGTCAACAGTTTATTTTTCAGTTAGACTCTTTCACCTTTTTGTTGAAAATCAAACTCCTACACAGGACCATGAACACTCGTATTGATTACAGACTCCTGAAAATAGCTGTTTAAATCCATTTTGTATTTATTCTTGAGCTTCAGAACAGTTTTGTCTCTGTGCAATGTGTCACCATAGAAACTGCTGAACTTTCTGTCTATAGAAATGCATTAGATTAGTTTGTTTAGTTTATTTTACCATGTGAAGGAGCATCAAAACAACCCTGAAGAGAGGCTTTGTACCAGACTACAGCTCTCAGAGCTACTTTCCACCAACAGACCCTGAGACAGACTAAACACAGAATACACAAACAGCATAAAAAACTATGTAATCTGTAAACAGACAGTTCTAAAAAGACATTATAGAGTATCTCTTTCCCAACCCCAACCTGCTCCCTCTGTGCCCTTTATCAGGCATTTAGTTGTTAGTTGTAAGTTGTTTTTCCTACAATAGTTGTCACTTAATATTGCCGTTCTTAATATATCTGTTTTTAATTCTGGACCAAACTTTTAGAAGTCTTTGCATAGTGTTAAATGTGCTGACAGTTTGTTCCATTCTGTTCTAGTTTTGAAAGAAGATTGGCCTAGAGCTGTTTTTTTCTTTTATGTGCCACACTGGCCTCTGCATGTGGACCTTGTAGTTGTGTTTGTCTGTTCAGATGTTACTGTGACAAACCGTTTGAATACTGCACGAGCTCCTGTTAATAATCTTAAACAACAAACAAATTGAATCATGCATCTAAAGCTTAGCATTTTAATGTTTTCTATGTATTTTGCAGTGATGATATTTTTAGCTGTTTTCTGTGAAGTGCTTGTTTGTAGACAGGTTTAGGGGTGGACGATATCTCGATATTTTAAATATATCGAGATAGTTTTTAAACTCGATATGAATTCTGACATGTCGTATATATCGCTTGTTTACCTTCTCTCTCGTCGCCCCTGCCTCCCTGATTTTGTTCGCTCGTGTCTCCTTCACTCGTCACTGTCGCCGTGAACACTGAAAGTTGGTGCCAGTGAAAAGCTTCAAGCACCACGAACCTTTTCCACCATTTACAGACAAAACCATCAGCAGCACATCCTCATATTCCACCGAGTCGCGTCCTTTAGCCCGAAAGAAGCTAAACGAGCTGAGCTGCATGAGAAGTGCTGTTTATGCAAATGAGCCATGAGCTTAAGTTTTGTTTCTGTAAAATGTAAACACACGTGTGCAAAACTGCATTAAACACATTATTATCGCAAACGGGCTGATGTGGCTCTAGTCGTTATGTTTTATATATTGTAAAGTTTAGTAATTCTATTTATGCAGAAGATTTTAATTAATCATCTGCTGCAGTGTCACTTGTACAATAGTGTTTGGAAACACTGGGTTTGATCTGCAGTGGATTGTGGGATTAAACCTCAGAGCTCCTTACTGCTGGATAATAACATGGATCTATTAAAATAAGGAACATCCTGAGCTTCTTCTGCTAAAGGAGCTCACGGTTCTGGTTCTGGTTCTGGTCTGGATAACAGAGTTAATGCAAAGATGAGCTTGTGTTGAGTTGTTTTATTTATGAATGAAAAGAAGGAAATATGTATTATTTCTTTTATTTTACAGTTAAATTATTATTTATGTAATTAGGTTTTTTTTTTTGTAATCTTAAATGTTCCTATATGAACTGCCGACCTGTTACATTTCAAGTAAAAAAAAAAAAAAAAAGCCTTGTGGAATTTGGCAGATTTGTTTTTGCACTTTTCACTTTTAGGGGGTTATTTTTGTACACATAATGAGATATATATGGTATATCGAGATATAGCAAAATATATCTAGATATTTTTTTTGATCCATATCACCCAGCCCTATGAAATACCAAAATTTTTATGTGAAAATATCATTGCATTCATGTAGGTTTTAGCTGCTTGGGCAGGGAGTTTCTTACACCCCCAGCATGATGTCAACAAAACATCATGAAATGCTGAAGTGATGATGTTTACGGAGACATACGCAAAATTCTCTGTATTCAATAAATATATGAATGACCATTTCCATTTTTTATTTGTTCCTCTCATGAAAATGCAGAGTAGTGCATGATTAACAATACATAAGAATCGCTACCTGTTTTCTTGGAGATTCAGTTCAGAGATGGAGCAGAGTGGTTCTCCGTGTTGCAGCCTCCTTTGGCCTGGATATCTGGACACACTCCGTCTGTCCCTGTGTGTGTGTGTGAGTCCAGCTGGGGGATTTCCACATGTGACAGAGGAGATAGAAGAGAAGACAGACCTGCTGTTTGTGGGCCACTGAGGCGAGGAGATGAGAGGGAGGGGAAGGTCAGGCCAGTGGGGGATGGGGCCCAACACAAATGTGTCAGGATGGATAAGCATATATACGTAAACATACAGCCATTTTATAGTTGTTTCCCCCTCATTTTCTCTCCTGAAGTTGTATTTGGAGTAATTCGTGCATGTTTGAGCCATCTTTAACTTGTTTATTTTCAAGACACTACAGTATATTGGCAATTAACCCCCACTGCTCTGTACTTACTTTGTTCACCAATTTTATTTTCTTAATCTGCAATACATTTAAGCAGCATCATGTAGTCATTTTGGTACAACTGAAAAAAAAAATAAAAATAAATAAAATAAAATAAATCAGCAGCTCACTAGAGTGATGTCCAGCTGTCCATCAGAAGCGCTGACTCAACACTTGTTCTGATGACGTTTACGGTGACATTTGCTCCCTTGAGTGTCATAAATTCTAGCCGTATAGCAGACACAAGCACAATAGGTCGTCTTTAAGTGCAATTCTCTATTGAGTGAAAGTATGAATGAACCATTTTGATTATATATTTGTTCCTCTCCTGAAAATGCTTAGTAGTGCAAAGATTAACAACACATAATATAAATGTAAATAACAGAATGCATTTCCATGATTAGAAAAGAACAGACATGAAGAAAAAAAGAACATTAGTGTGGCTCTTTATTTACATTAAAATGAAATTCTGAAGATTGTATCATATCCTGTCTTATATTTTAAAACATGAATTGAGTCTAATAAATTTAATTAAAGAAAAAAAAAAAAAAACCTTGATAAGTTTACACAGCAAAAACTGGAGGGTTAAAATTTTAGGATAAAATATTTCAGAGTTGTTTTTAACACCAAAAATGTTATTTTAACTATTTGAAAGTTAAGTGGGGAATTGAGTTGGAGTTATTTGTCAGAGTTGATGTGGCTGAGGTTAATTCAACTTCCCTTAGTGTTAATTCTACTTCTCTTAGTGTTAAAGGGATAGTTCAGGATTTTTGACATGAATCTGTATGTCATCCCCGTCATCAGTGTTGTGCATTCACACCGACTTACCCCCGAAAGCGTCCGGTGAGCCGAGATACTGGCCCGTTTTGGTGCTGAGGAAAGTAGTTCGGCAAGTTGTGTGGGGACTGTTTACTAAAGCGTTTTTCTTCTCAAAGCAATATCCTGTTCAAAAGAGTGATACATTTGCATCACAAAACCATCGTCGCCAAAAAAAGTCAGATTTCCATAATCGCTTGGCGCTATTTTCTCTCCGTACGTACCACTGCGCGCGGCCGCCAGGTGACAGCCGCGCACCGATCCATCACTTTCTTCAGTTGTTCGGCAGTGTTTACATGCGCAGACTGCCGCCACGCGAGGGTGGGGGGGGGTCAATTAATTTTTTTCTGATTCATGTTCCTCACTCAAAATGAGCCAAGGCCAAATAATCTTAGGCTGAAAAAATAATTCTTTGTATAATTTTTCTGAAGTTAAAAACTGAAAACGGGCCCCACAGACCCGAAGACCTTACAAGGGTTAATTAACATTTCCAAAAATGTTAAATTAACTTTAGAACAAATTGGACTCATATAAACTCTAAGAAAATGTTAAAGTTGATTCTGTGAGAGTCAGTTTTAACACTTTACTTTTTGCTGTGTACTGACAGGTTCCACACATTCCAGGTAAATAAAGGAATAACATCTCCATGGAGACAAGTAGCTGGCCCTTCTACCATCATAAAAAATGACACAGTGCCCCTTTAATATCAGGAGGGGCATCTGATTTATTACTATTATTGCTGTATATGGTGTCCTGAAACAACATCAACCTCAATCCGTGCGTCATTCGCTTTTCCAAATAAAACCAAAGATAAGAAAATGAAAAAACAAATAAATAAAATTAAATAAATAATAAAATAAAATAATAATAATAATAATAATAATAATAATAATAATAATAATAATAATAATAATAATAATAATAAAAACTTCATTATTTGTTTTCAAAACCAAAATGAAAAAAAAAACACCAAAAAAAATGGATAATGATTTTTTTTTTTACAGTTTTCGTGAGTTAGCATACTACGATGCCAAACTTTTGCACCACATACGGACTGAACCATGTTTGACCCAATCCCGGTCTTGGTCTCAGACCTGGTCTCAGTCTCTGTCTGGTCCCGATTTTAGTCCTGGTCTCAGTCCCGGTCTGGTCCCGATTTTAGTCTGGTCTCAGTCCCGGTCTGGTCCCGATTTTAGTCTGGTCTCAGTCTCAGTCCCGGTCTGGTCCCAATTTTAGTCCTGGTCTCAGTCCCGGTCTGGTCCCAGTCTCAGTCCTGATCACACAACATTTTACGCAGGCCTGTCCTGACACTCTCCTGGTTTAGTCCTGGTTTAGACCTGGTTTAGACCTGGTTTAGACCTGATTAAGTCCTGGTTTAATCCTGTTTCAGTTCTGGCAAAAGTCTGGGATCGCAGTTTAAGTCACGGAAACAGGAAACGGCCGTTATCTTTTTTTTTTATTTGTTTGTTTGTTTGTTTTTTCATTATTCATTTAAACACAAAATCAAAAACTGAAAAAAGAAATACTTATCCATTTTTACTTTGGTTTTGGAGACAAATAATGATTTATTTATTTATTTTATTTTTGGTTTTATTTTGAAAAACGAATGATACACAGATTAACCTCAGCCATCTCAATCATTTTTCCATCTTTGAGTCGTGAGCGTTTCTCGCTCTAACCTGCTTTTATCTGCGTATCTCCTCCTGTCTCCTCTGACATGGGCCTGGTATTTCCTTGATGTGTGCAGAGCAGCCTCCCTCCGTGTGTGTTTGACCTTGTGATGTCCGATCAGCGCTGCGTCTGATAGAAAACCAAAGGTGAACTCTCCCAGGAAAATCCCCTACAGCCGAACTGGCCTTTCCCGACGAGCAGAACCCTCCAGACCAGACGAGACATACGTTTAACAAGACTCGGTGCTGAACATGAGGCCAGAATACAGAATACAGAAACAGGGTAGGGTGACCAAACGTCCGTTTTTCCCCGGACATGTCCGTATTTTGCGTCCTGTCCTGGGTGTCTGGGTTTTTTTTTTTTTTTTTTTAAGTGAAGCAAATGTCCGGGTTTTCATTACCATTCATTGGGGACATTAGTGTCTCTCGTAGCGTCAGTGATTCAGAAGGAGCGAGACACAAACAGTCTGCAACATACCGAAGCACAAATGTACATTTAACAATGACTTGTACAAGAAATTCTCTGTTTTCTATCCCAGTCGGGACAAGTGGGAGTCCATGTGCACAGGTTGTGAGGTGAGAGTGCAGTGTTCCCTCGTTTATTGTGGGGGTTACGTTCTAAAAATAACCTGCGATAGGTGAAATCCACGAAGTATCAACTTTATATTTTATAATTATTATATCTGTTTTAAGTCTGTAAAACTCCTCAGCACAAACTTTATACATTTTTTCAGACAGGACAGGTGCAACCCTTTTTACATCCTTCTTAAAACTTATCGCTGCTGTCGTCCTTTTGTTATTTTCCTCCTTCTTTATGTAACAAACCCAAGATTTGTTTATTCCGTAATGGAGCTACAGCGCAGAGTCCTGCACTGGTCCATTTTTGGAGACCTGCAGTACAACACCACACCCGCCCATTAACCCGAGATTATATTAATCTTTTGCGCTGCCTACACCAAGGACTGAACTAAGACTAACCCAGGACTAACCTAGGACTGATTCCAGGACTGAAGAGGAGGATGAAACCAGGACTGAACTAGGACTAAACCAGGACCAAACCAGGAATAAACCAGAACTGAAACAGGACTCCCTGTGGGGACTGGCTCGGAGGTGACCGCAGGAGAAAGGCCGATCGCGCATTGCAGACAAACTGCTCAGTGTTCTCTCTCTTAAGTCCAAGATTAGTCCTGGTTTAGACCTGGTTTAGTCCTGACCCACACGTGTGTAAACAAAAAAAAAACATGCAAAATGGATACACACACAAAAAAAAGAAAGACCGCGAAAGGTGAACCGTGATATAGTGAGGGACGACATTAGCTCAATGTTGAGGCCTCACCTCCCACCTCCGGTGAGGTGTCCGGGTTTTCACAAATGGAAATATGGTCACCCTACAACAGGAGATATGACAAAAATGAAAAATGCAACTCAAAGCCAAAAGGGAAACATCATAACACAATAACCAGCTTGTGCAAGCAATAACCAAGATTGTGTGTTGTGATGAAGTTTTCCAAATGGCAAGTCTCACTGCAGCAGTTCCAGAGAGACGAGTGACAGTTTTTCAGAGTGAAGTCAATTGGAGCCGGAGTCGATGGAGCTGGAAGCGCGCCCGTGCTCACTTCCTATTTGGACCGCGGCGCCTAATGGGTTAGCTCTGTCCATTTATATACAGTCTGTGGTGCCAATCAGCTTCACTAAACTCCAGTACCTGCCCTGCCAATCCAAAGACTCACATCTGCTCCTTGGTATGACCACCTTCTGCAAAATCGTGAAATAAAAACTTGAATTTGGCATTTGTCCGTCTCTGGTTCATCCACAGTGTTGGGAAGGTGACTTTTCAAATGTATTCCCCTACAGATTACAGATTACATACCCCAAAATGTAGTTTGTAATGGAATCCATGAAATTACTTAAAGTGAGTAACGTAATCTGAATACTTTGGATTACTTGGTTTACTGTAGAGAAGCAAAGACAAGGATACTGTAACATAAGTTTTGTGTGGTAAAAGAAAATAAAAAGCCCAGACTTTACTGAACCAAATTAAAAATATTATTGATAGAAGAGGAGGTGACATGTCTGCGCACCATGATTTAGTCCTGTTAAATCCTGTTTGAGACATGGTTTAGACCTGGTTTAGACCTGGTTTTAGTCCTGGTTTAGACCTAGTTTAGACCTGGTTTTAGTCCTGGTTTAGTCCTGGTTTAGACCTGGTTTAGACCTGGTTTAGATCTAGTTTATACCTGGATTTAGACCTGGTTTTAGACCTGGATTTAGACCTGGTTTTAGACCTGGTTTAGACCTGGTTTAGACCTGGATTAGACCTGGTTTTAGTCCTGGATTTAGTCTTGGTTTAGTCCTGGTTTAGTCCTGGTTTAGACCTAGTTCAGTCTAGGGATTAGGGATAGCCCAAAATGTGAAAACATGAAAATCCCTCTGTGTAATCCATTTATTTCAACAAAGTAACTGTAATCCAATTACCACTCACTGAAACAGTAACTGTAACTGAATACAGTTACTCATAATTTGTACTCTGATAACTCTGGTACATGTAATCTGTTACTCCCCAACACTGTTCATCCCTGACACTCTGCAGTGGTTTGAAGGCTGTAACCAGTGGTGACGTTTCTTGAGTTCATTACATGTGCATATTAAACATTGAATTTATAATATTTGTTTGAATATTGTTTAATGAAGTTACTCTGAAATCTTATATATTGTTAAAGGTACCACTATGTGAAACATGTTTAGTTTGAAGGTAATCCCTGCAGAGATATACAGTAGGTTGTGTCCTTTTAAGGAAATTCATTGTAAAGCAGCAGCAGGGGAGACGACTTGGGCTGGGACTAATGTAGTGTTGGGGAGTAACAGATTACATGTACTAGAGTTACATAATAAGAGTACAAATTATGAGTTACAGTTACCGTTTCAGTGAGTGGTAATTGGATTACAGTTACTTTGTTTAAATAAATGGATTACATGGCGGTATGTACCAGGACTAAAACTAGGAATGAACCAGGTCTAAACCAGGACTAAAACCAGGTCTAAATAATATGACACTAACAGTAGGTGGACATAATATAAAGCAGCAGTGATCTCATATTGAAATCATTTCTCTATCAATCATATTTTTAATATGGTTAAAGAAAGACTGGACTTTTTATTGTCTTTTAGCAGATAAAACATCTTATGTTCAGATTTCCTCATCTTTCCTTCTCTACAGTAAACAAAGTCTGTTCATAGAGACTTGGGCTCAACAGACAATTTAAAGAGAACAAACATGAATTTTCAGGATGTTGTTGCTACATTCATGTTGTTTTAAAAAACGTGACAATATCAAGTAATCCAAAGTATTCAGATTACGTTACTCACTTTAAGCAATTTAATGGATTCTGTTACAAACTATATTTTGGGATATGTAATTTGTAATCTGTAGGGGAATACATTTTAAAAGTAACCTTACCAACACTGCTGAAGTAAACAAACTGTCATCCCCCCTGACCCTGAAAGGAATGCAGAGATACTCCAAGGAAGATTCAAGGCGTTACCTGTTCAACATATTATTTGCATATTCATACTGTTGTTTAATAACTCTGGGTTGAGGGAAACTCAGGCGTTCAGATCGTCTGATGTAAGTCCTGTGTAGCTGTAGGCCGTAAGGGGCAGTGATCTGACCCAGAGCTCTGTATTAGAATTGTATTGAATAGGAAACAACTTTTTGTAATTTTAATTGATCGATTCCAGTATTTATTTCTCTGATAGAACACACCTAACAGGTTTAAGGCATGTAAATGGTCACATTTTTTACAGCACTTTTCCACCTTCAACATGCTCAGTGCACTTTACATCAACGAACCACTCACCCATTCACACGCACATGCACCAGTGTACACAGACAGTAGGGGCAGATCATTCAGTCTAAGTTCAGTTTGCAGTTCATTTCATGGTAGTGGCGCAGTAAAACCAAAGGCCTTTTTTACCACCTCAGTGCTCCTGGTACACAGTGGTCAGTCACATACTGAAGCAGCAGTCCTGATATAAGGCTCATAGTAATGTGTTAAAAGGGCTAAAACTGCTACAATGAAGTAATGCATTTTATATATTCATGTCAGTAATTAAAAAAACAGACACCCACTGTTTTTTTTTTTTTTTTTTAAATATGACATCGTCTGTGGAGTGCCGCTAGGGGGCGCACCGGTAGAAGGAGTTAGGAATCCAAAGGGACAGCGCTGCAGAATAAACCCTGCAGTCCTGAGTTGCAAAATACAAATCATCTGTCCCTTGTATTCCTTTTACAGGCTGGTAAAAAGTAATTTGTATCACACTCAAACAGTACAGTGTTGAGATAAAACCGCTAATATGTATCTGTGTAAATGTGAACACTGGTTGAAGCAAAGTTGTGTGTAAAACGCATTGTGAAGCGATAGCTAGCCTAGGCTGGGCTAGCGCGGGCTGGGCTAGCGCCGTTGTAAAGATGCAGCTGTGGGGAGACAGCGGGGGGTGTATTTTGAGTTCATTATGAGACACCAGGTGAGCTATTTATGAACTTGTCTAAGCTTTTACTTTGTACATTGTAAAGCTTCAGCACAGGATGTACATGTTAAAGTTGCAGTTCATGTGCAAGTGCAGCGCCAGTGTAATTGTTAACGTCATGAGCTGGTCGCCGTGTTAAGTTGTTGCAGCTGAGTTAGTTACATAATTAGTAATTAATTAGATTTAAATGGTACAATTTTGTTTGGTTATTAATTAATGTATAAATGTAAAACTTTAAACATGTATCAATAAGTTCTGTAAGTAAGATGCCATGGAAATGTTGTATAATTGAGTTTGTGTAGCAAGATTTATTAGAAATTATTTGTTATAGCAGAACAAACCCTGCAGTTCTGAAATGTGAAAGACAAATCATCTGTCCCTTGTATTCCTTTTCCAGGGTTTAACTTCAACACCCCTCTCAAGCACGAGAGGGGCAACACTAACACGGCCTTATCAAAAAAGATACACCAGTGCGTCAGTCTGTGCAATGACAAAGGTCCAACCAACTTTCTCGTAGAGCACAGTGATGTGTGAAGTAGAGCATGGAAACCCGACCAAAGTCCAGACAAATATGTAAAACTTATGTTCGGGCTCAGGTCAAACTCGGACACATCAGTGTGTCAGCTGTTTCCTGCCTACAGTAAAACCCCTTGCTTTGACTCTGTGGGTGTCTGTGGGTGTGTTTGCGTGCTCTGCGGGTGGTGCAGGTTTGTAGTTTACTGAAGCCGTGCTGGATTCGCGGATTCGTGTTTCGGGCGCTCTGGATTGTGGGGCGCGCAGTCATCTTTTGATGGGGTTGGAGGCTGAAGAGCGCGGTATATATGTAGTAGAGTTGTTGTTTAGAGATCAAGGGGTGAAGTTGGTTAAAAAAAACACTGAGCAACCTTGTCCTCTCCCATCTCAGCCATTTTGTCATTCTCCGCAGCAACAAGCCATTCATAAATAAACGTACTTTGTAATACCAAAGTCAGTTTTGCGTCTCTATTATTGTAGTCCTGTAGTTGACCTAAACCTCCCATTAGCATTACCTTCTGTCCATCACTGCCAAGGTACATGTGCCCATTAAGCCTCTATATACATCTTGGTTATTGAGCGCGGTGGATGGATACACAGCGGCCGTACACTTACATTGGTCTGGAGTGCGCCTCGGTGTGTTCTGATGGGGGGACATTAGCCTTGGCGGTGCATATGGGACTGGACTATAGGGTCAATGGTTCCGGTTGAGTTATATTGGTTCCACAGAGTCATGCGTCTTTCAGAGCGGCGCACGTGTGGTCAGATTATGTAGACACTGTGTGCATGTGACACAGGTAAAGAGGGGGGTGAAGAGGAGGAGGAGGACAGTTCTTGAAACCCCCACTCTGAGAGGTCAGGATTGGACAAAATGATGTGCTCTTGCCAAAATTTAATTGTAAAGGGCCGATATAACGCTCTGTTCTGATCTAATACAGCTCCTGCTCATTCTAAAGCTCTACGGGAAAGGGGCATTTCTGTCACTGTTTTTATGTGTTGTTGGGACAATAACACTTCGCTCCCGCAAAGAATTGTATGTTTCATTCCCCTTCCCGCTCGCATTTGCGATAAACCTGCACACGTATGATCTGAAAACATCGTGAGACACAGAACACACTCACCTTCAGCATCAACATCCCTCTGTCACAGAAACAACACTCATATTCCACTGAGTCGTTTCCTTTAGTCCAACAGAAGCTGAACCGCATCAGTGCACAAGAACGTTTTTTTCTTTTCTTTTCTTCGCTTAGTTTATGCAAAGGAGCCATGTGGTTTTAAGTTTTGTTTCTGTGAGACTTGCGCAAAGCTGCATTAAACACATTCTAATGTCAAATGGGCTGATGTGGCTCTAGAGTGTTTATGTTTATATGTTGTAAAGATGAGTTTATTTATGCAGATTAGTAATAGTAATAATAATGATACTGTGGAATGTAAGTGACTGCATCTGTTAAAGTTTGTTAAACAATAAATTACTTTATAAAGTCACTTTTTTTTGTTATATATCAGTCTTTTGATCTGCCACAATAATGTAATAATGAATTTAACTGAAAATACCTCAATTGAAGGCTTTTCTCTGCTATTTTTAGGTGAGATTTAAAAAGTAGATTAATTAGATTAATTGGTAACACTTTATAATAACTACACTTTACTTAGCCTTAATAAAGCATGAACAAAAAACTTAATTAATAATGAACAAAGATTTACACTTGATGATTCACACTTAGTAAATGCTTAATAAAGCATAATTTGTCTTCACTTTAGAAAAGCTCTCAAAAAGACTTAACTAATAGATAACAGCTGCCTGAATTATCATTCCATTGTATTATTAGTAAATCATTCTCTCATAGCTTATTAATCATTAATAAATGCTCAAATGGTTAGTCCATGAGTAATTAAGTATGAAATAATTATGAGTAACTATTTACAGCACAAGCAAATTAAATCCAAGTGCGAATTAAGGTAGTAATTAAGTAGTTACTAATTGTGAATCATTATTAATTAAGTCTTTGTTCATGCTTTATTAAGGCTAAATAAGGTGTAGTTATTATAAAGTGTCACCGATTAATTAATTACAGATCATAATTAATCTCTTAATTTTTTAAATCTCTTGACAGCACTAGTATCAATACATGCTCTAATGAGTATCTAGTTTCTGTTGATACTTTGCAGTGACATGATGATGGGGGTGTTCTATAATGCATTTCTACTGGCGAAAAGTTCAGCATTTTCCACAGCGACACAATGCACACAAACACAGACAATAAAGTGTCAAAAAGAGAGTCTGAAAATTCAAGAAAAAAAAAAAAAAAAGATTTAAATTGCACGTTTTCAGTAGGCTGTGATCAATACGAGCGTTCATGGCCCTGTTTAGGACTATAAGTCGCTCAGAGTACAAGTCGCACCAGCCCAAAAACTGCGTAATGAAGAAGAAAAAAGCATATAAAGGTCACACCGAGACCAGGAACCAACATTTCATGTAATTTCAAAGTCAGATTGTAGTAATAACAATAGAAGAGGGAACAACAGACTGTTAATGTCACATATGAACAGTTCTTCAGATAAACTATAACATAAACAACAGAACAGAACATTGTGATAATCCTGGTTTAGTCCTGATGTAGCCCTGGTTTAATCTTAGTTTAGTCCTGGTTTAGATCAAATTGGTCAAAAATAGGGACACCTGGGATCTTGTATAAAACTGGGACAAATCAGTGGTTTTGTTTAAATCTGCAGGTCAAGGGGGACGTCTGATCTTCCTACCAGTATCTACGGAAGCCGAGAGGGGTCACAACAAACGCAAACGCCGCAACAAATATAAATGCGACAACACAACAAAAAGCCACAACACACCAAAAAAAGCCACAACCCATTAAAAAGCCATAACGCATTAAAAAGCCATAACGGAAGTGACCGCGGGACTCTATTTTCCAATGGACCGATCAAGCGGCAAGTGAAGAAGAACTACAACGTGAAACGAATAATGATAAAACAATAAATTACTTTTACTTACATTTCCAACTTCTCCATTCCTTTACTTTTCACGCTGTAGTTCTTCTTCACTTGCCTCTTGATCGGTCCGTTGGAAAATAGAGTCCCACGGTCACTTCCGTTGTGGCTTTTTAATGTGTTGTGGCTTTTTAATGTGTTGTGGCTTTTTTTGGTGTGTTGTGGCTTTTGTAATGTGTTGCGGCTTTTTAATGTGTTTGCGGCTTTGCGTTTTGTTTGACCCCTTCGGCTTTGTAGAATTGGTTGGAAGCATCAGACGTTTGTGGCATTTATTTTAATGCAAACGCACGCAACCCAGTTTTATACAAATGCCACAACACGTCCACGTTTTTTGACCACATTTGATTAAACCGGACAACACATCAAAAAGTCACAACGGAAATGACCACCGGACTCTATTTTAATGCAAACGCCGCAACAAATACAGAGTCCCGCGGTCATTTCCGTTGTGACCTTTTTTGGTGTGTTGTGGCTTTTTGTTGTGTTGTCACATTTGTATTTGTTGCGGCGTCTGTGTTTGTTGTGACCCCTCTCGGCTTCCGTAAGTATCTGATTTTCGATCCGTCACAGCTGTACCGCACAGAAAAACATATTTGTACTGTATATATTTTTATTGCACAACAGAAGCACTTGCAGACGTTGTATTTCGTCTGGTTACTGGCATCAGGTCGCTTGTAGATGCTAATCAGTCTCTTTGTTTTGCGTTGCCGGAGGCGTCTTGGAGAAGGCTCTCGGATGAAGTGCAATTTCGCCGGCGTAATTAGCATTTGTGCAGCATCATTTTGCAGTGGTTGTGGCTTTCTCCAATAATAGCTTGTGTTGTAGCTAATCTCCACGCGTCAACAACAAAACAAGGACTTTCTGTGCCCTACAAACTGAACATGAGATGGAGAGATGGACCTGACAAATGAGGCCGTGTTGTTCTTTTCTCTTCCACAGATAAAGAAAAATACTAGAAATAACTCAAGTATGAGGAAAAAAAGGGGTGAATCTCCAAAAAGTATTGTTCAAAAAAATTCACTGATGTGGTAATACAGGTACAGTGCTCCACTGTGTTTTTAAACACCATACACATTCACTAGAATAACAAATAATAATAATAAAAATAAATAAAATTGAAGTCCTGGAATTTCCAATCTCTACTGAACAGTAGAAGGTAGTTGTTCCATTTGGAAACTACAGTGTCGTGACATCAGAAGGTGGAACCGAGCATTTTGAGCATTTGGAGATATAGACAGACTAATGCAGCGTTCAGACGCCTCTATTTGGACGCCTTTGCATTTGAGTTCAGATGACCCTGACGCGCGTTTTGACTGTCCAGGGCGTCCATTGCCCTGGAAACAAGTGCCTAGTCCTGGTCTTTTCCTGGAATGACGACAGACCAGGCTGAGACAGGCTTTAGTGTATTTATTACATGGAACCATCAGCGGAGGAGATCGGCTCGGCGGCTGTGGTGTGTATATATTTATACTCCACTAATGACATGGCGTAGATTTTTTGTTCTGGTGTTTGTGGTTCCCGGGTCTTTCTCTTTCTTCTACTTCTTTCAGGTAATAACATCACTGGATAGTCATCCCTGATTGGTTGATGTGGTTTGATGCTGAAACTTCAGCATTTTCAACTTCTGATGCCTCGGGCGTGCGTCCGGACAGTTGACGGCTGAACGCTCAAGACGTGCAGCAAAAACACATGACGCCCCAGTTGCTCGTCCACATAGACTCTGTGTGAAAACTGAAAGTCTTGACGCTTCAGCAGGACAATAATAAAGTGTTTTTCAAACATGTGCGAATGAAACTAAACACAACTCGAGGTCTGTTTTTGATGAGGTAACAACATTATGACAAGAATCAGTTCTGAGTAATACAGGACCTTTAAAAATGTGAAAAACAGAACTCATTAATTTCAAAAGTTTGCAGTGTCCAAAGTTATTCCTCACTTCCCTTATGCATTCAGAGCATCCTAATTAATCACTGCAAAGATAAGCACTTTTCACAACTCTCAGAGGCCAGAGTAGAGTTTATCATCGTCACAGTGAAGCAAACAAACATTAGCATGCTAAGGTGCACTTCCTGTTTATCACGTAATGAAAGAGTCTAATTAGACACAGCCGGCAGCCATTGAACTCAATATGACAGAAAAGCTGCTTTTACAACATCTGAACCAGAGCTGAAATCTACAACAACTCACCCTTATGTAACAGATAATACTCCCTACAAATGTACAACAACTCACCCTTATGTAACATATAATACTCCCTACAACTGTACAACTCATCCTTATGTAACATATAAATCTCCCTGCAACTGTGCAAAAACTCACCTTCATGTAACAGATAATACTCCCTACAACTGTACAACAACTCACCCTTATGTAGCAGATAATACTCCCTACAACTGTACAATAACTCTCCCTTATGTAACATATAATACTCCCTACAACTGTACAACAACTCATCTTTATGTAACAGATAATACTCCCTACAACATCAAACAACAACAAAAACACGTGTTTGTGGCCTATTCAGTTAAATCTTGTTGTTAAAATCCTTTGGTCATAACGTTACAGTCACAGGAGGCGTCCCTGTTCTTCCTCGCCGTTTTTTCCCAGCGTGTTTTCCTCCTCTTCCTCCTTCTTCCTCTTGTCTCAGCGCTGTGGAGATCACATGGAGGGGGGGCTTTTATTTTGAAATGCGGTCGTGTGGCCTCTCTACCTCTCAGCATGCCCCCCCCCCCCTCCGTCTCTCTTTTTCTCCTCTCTCGCATCCCCCCCTTTTGCTCACCTCTCCCGTTTCTATTCCTCTGTCTTTGTCTCCTCTCTCTCCTTTCTTCGTTATCTGTTTCTCTATCTTCTCTGTGCCATTTTTTGTGTTTTCCCCCATCTCTTCATCTCTCACCCTCCTTCTCTCCTTTCTTCCTCCCCCTCTCTCTCTCTCTCTCTCTCTCTCTCTGTTTCTCCAATACCTCATTATTTCTCTCTCTCACTCTCTGTCGGACCTGCTCAGCCTCTTTATTCCTCTTTTTTCTTCATCTCTCTTTTCTTTCTTTCCCCTTCTCTGTTAGACTTCGTCAGCCTCTTTATTCACCTCTCTTCTCTCTTTCTGTCTTTCTCTCTCTCTGTTAGTCCTCCTCTGCTTCCTCATCCTTCTCTCTATTTTCTTTCTCTCTCTTTTCTTTTACTCCCTCTCTCTGTTGGACCTCCTCCGCCTCTTCATTCATCTCTCTTTTCTTTCTCCCTTCCCTCTCTCTTTCTCTTCCTCTCTCTCTGTTGGACCTCCTCAGCCTCTTCATTCACCTCTCTCTTTTCTTTCTCTCTCTCGTTTCTTTCTCTCCCTGTCTCCGTTGGACCTCCTCAGCCTCTGTAATCATTTTTTCTCTCTCTCTTCTTTGTTTCCCCCTCTCCATCGGACCTCCTCCGCCTCTTCATTCATCTCTCTCTTTTCTTTCTTATTCTCTCGTTTCTTTGTCTCCCTCTCTCTGTTGGACATCTCCAGCCTCTTTATTCACCTCTTTTTTCTGTCTCTGTCTCTTGCTGTTTGTTGGACCTCTTCGTTCTCGCCCTTTTCTTTCTCTTCTCTGCTGGAGCTCTGGAGCCTCTTCATGGACAGAGTGTGGTCGTGTTGTTGATGCCAGCGGCAGTGGAGCTCAGAGTGGAGCTGCGGCGTGTTGGTGGAGCTGCGGCGGTGTTGGTGGAGCTGCGGGTGTTTGGTGGAGCGCAATGGTGTTGGTGGAGCTGCGGCGGTGTTGGTGGAGCTGCGGCGGTGTTGCGGCGGTGTGGTGGAGCGCGGCGGTGTTGCGGCGGTGTTGGTGGAGCTGCGGCGGTGTTGCGGCGGTGTTGGTGGAGCTGCGGTGTTGGTGGAGCTGCGGCGGTGTTGCGGCGGTGTTGGTGGAGCTGCGGCGGTGTGTGGTGGAGCTGCGGCGGTGTTGCGGCGGTGTTGGTGGCTGCGGCGGTGGTGTTGGTGGAGCTGCGGCGGTGTTGGTGGAGCTGCAATGGTGTTGGTGGAGCTGCGGCGGTGTTGGTGGAGTCGGTGTTGTATTTTCACTCAACAGTGAACACAAGAAACACTTCTGCACAGAAACAATGTACAAGACCAGATGTGTGTTTATTTAAGCAAACACTTTGTACACAGACAAACCGCGTACACGAGTTACAAAGAGACAGAGCATTCTCAAGTTTATACAAACGTTTAACCAAATTCTTCCAAGTCTAGCCCCACAAGCTCCTCTATTATTTTTATTTTATTATACAGTCCCATTATACAGTTATATATATATATATATATATATATATATATATATATATATATATATATATATATATATATATATATATATATATATATATATATATATATATATATATATATATATATTATTTATTTATTATATTAATTCATTAATTTATTTGATTCAACATGTTCAAATACAGGGACAAGTCAGCAATCACGAGTCAAGTCACAAGTCACATAAATAACACATGATACCTGGGGCCATATGCAGTCAACTACGTATACAAGAGGAACAAAAAAAAAAAACAAACAAAACAAATGTCAAGGTATTGTATGTTTTAATTGCTTTTTTTTTTGTGTGTTTGTTTTTGACATGTTTTATCCATCCAAACATTTTCTTCCTCTTATTTGGGGCTGGGTCGTAGAGGCAGCAGTCTAAGCAGGGACTCCCAGACTTCCTTCACCCCAGACACGTCCTCCAGCTCCTCTGGGGAACCCTAAGGTGTTCCCAGGCCAGCAGAGAGACATAGTCCCTCCAGTGTGTCCTGGGTCTACCCTGGGGCCTCCTCCCGGTGGGACATGAACACCTCCCGAGGGAGGCGCCCAGGAGGCATCAGAAACAGATGTCCAAGCTCCTCTCGTGTCACTGAGCTCCTCAGCCTATCTCTAAGGGAGCGCCCAGCCACCCTGTGGAGGAAACTCATTTGTGCTGCTTGTATCTGCGATCTCGTCCTTTCGGTCATTACCCAGAGCTCATGACCATAGGTGAGGGGAGGAAGGGAGATTGACGGTAAATCGAGAGCTTCGCCTTTCGGCTCAGCTCCCTCTTCACCACAACGGTCCGATACAGCGACTGCATCACTGCAGACACTGCACCGATCTCAAGGTTAAGGCGGGCCAGAAATGCGTAGGATTTGTATCATAGGCTGTAAAAAAGTGGACTAAGTGGGAAAAAGCGGGAAGCGACCTTACTTAGTAACAAAACACATTAGCTGTCAATCAAACCTGCTCCTAACTCTAGCAGGAGCGACCTCGGGGAATGAAGGCGTCTGATTAGTCTGTTATTTATGTTCGTATCTTGATTTAGGGACAAAATAGCAAAATGAAAAAGGATCATGTAGAGTGGGTTAATGCAAACGTTTAAGACCAAAATGACCAAAGTTGCTCCCAGCGAGTGTGGAGTGAATGAATAATGTTCTGTAAAGTACTATAAATGCAACAATGCATTCATTAATAATAATAATAAAAAATAAAAAAAGACTTGTTAGCTTTTAGTCATTTTCTAAACATGTTTCTTCATCACAAACAGACCTGGAGTTGTGTTTTGTTTCATTTACACATGTTTAACACACAAACTCTGCAGATTTAAGATGAGGTCTTCTCTTAAACAGAAAACACTCTGTTCTGTCATGTGATGTCATGTACAGGAAGTGCTCCACTGTGTTTTTAAACTCCATACACCTTCACTAGAATTTTTGGAGATATAGACAGACTAATAATAAAGTGTTATCATATTTTCCAGGCTATTATAAAACTCTGGATTATAAGGCGCACTGTCATTAATTGGTCTATTTTCAAACTTTTTTTCACAAATAAACCACACTGGACTTTAAATGAAACCCAACAGTGTGATGGGTGAGTGGTTTTGTTTGTTTGTGGCGTTCACGGTGACTCTGGGCTTTGTTCAGTTGGGGCGTGTAGGGAGGGTGCTGTCTGGGACTGGGCTGGATTGTCGCCGTGTTCGTAGTGACTCAGTTGTTCAGTTGTGTCTAGAAGTGGCACATTGCACTTGCTTTTTTGGTTCGTTCCTCCATTCCGTTCCTCGTCGGCGTGGAGTGATGAGTGTGTCTGTGGGTGTGTTTGCGTGTTCTGCGGGTGGTGCGAGTGGATTCGTGTATAGGGCGCTCTGGATTATGGGGTGAGCAGTCGTTTTTTGACAGGGTTGGAGGCTTAAGAACGCACCCTATCGCCCGGGAAATACGGTAGTCAAACATGTGTGAATGAAACAAAACACAACTCCAGGCATGTTTTTGAGGAGGTAACAACATTCTCACATGTCTTAAAGCTCACAAGACCTTTAATCACTGACTTATGTCATGAAGAATCCCTGAATGTAACACTGAAACATACAGTATGAAGAAGTTGTGGAGTGAGGACAGATGGACTCTTGATTTAAACTCCGAGTGTTGAAATGTGTGTGTGTGTGGGAGGAGGACAGGAGAGCGTTTGAGCTGAGAGCCAGAGTTAAAGGTGAAAGTGAACACGAGCTGAGAAGGTGCAGGAGCTTTAAAGAGAGAGAGAGAGAGAGAGGACACTCCACCGGAACACGAACATTTACACCATTTAACTGGACCACGAACACGAGGCGACAGGGGTCTAGTACACGCTACCACAAATACTACTACTAATACTACTAATACTCAGTGTTGGGAAGGTGACTTTTAAAATGTAATTCCCCTACAGATTACAGATTACATACCCCAAAATGTAGTTTGTAACATAATCCATTAAATTATTTAAAGTGAGTAATGTAATCTGAATACTTTGGATTACTTGATTTTCTGTAGAGAAGCAAAGATGAGGAAATGTTATAATAAGATGTTTTATCTGTTAAAAGGAAATAAAAAAGCCCAGACTTTACTGAACCAAATTAAAAATATTATTGATAGAAGATGAGGAAACACAGCATGATTTAGTCCTGTTAAATCCTGTTTTAGACCTGTTTTAGTCCTGGTTCAGACCTGGTTCAGACCTGGTTTAGCCTTGGTTTAGACCTAATTTAGACCTAGTTTAGACCTGGTTTAGATCTGGTTTAGTCTTGGTTTAGACCTAGTTTAGACTTGTTTTAGACCTGGTTTAGTCTTGGTTTAGTCTTGGTTTAGACCTAGTTTAAACCTGGTTTAGACCTGGTTTATTGTCAGGCAATGAGTGGAATTACCAGGAAAAAATAAATTTAAAAAAGGGGAGTATAGCCCAAAATGTGAAAACAGGAAATATCTCTGTGTAATCCATTTATTTCAACAAAGTAACTGTAATCCAATTACCACTCACTGAAACAGTAACTGTAACTGAATACAGTTACTCATAATTTGTACTCTGATTACATAACTCCAGTACATGTAATCTGTTAGTCCCCAACACTGCTAATACTTCTGCTAATACTACCACAGACTAGGACTGTACAGTGTGATCATAAGTGTGTTTTTCTTAATTCCAGCAACATTCGATTTTGTTTCTTGTAAGTGCAAAGAGTTGCTGTTTTTGTATTTTAAGTGTAGCAAGATGTATTTTCACATTTAAGTACAAAAAGTCTTAGTCCACTGGCAGATTTTACTTGTCAAGTGAAAATACTCAAATCATCATAAAACTTTTTTTTTTTTTTCTTCTTTAGTTCAAGTCATGTTAACTTGGCTAGATTTTGTTCTCTGCAGAGATGCATTCATAAATCCCAGCTGAAAAAGTTTGTAGTGTCGCAAATTCAGGCAGCTGAACCAGCTGTGCCTTTTTGATAACTCCAGTCTGGTCACCCTAATGAATAGGACTTGAAAAAATAAAAATACAAAAAAAGACCCCACAAGGATCATGTAGAGCAAATTTTAAGACCAAAATGGCAAGGGTCAGCAGGTACAGCGAGGAGCCACAATAGTCCAGTGTAAGTCAATGGGAGCCAGAACCAGAAGGAGCCAGAAGAGCATGATGCAGAGGCTCCTACAGAGGAAACATTGGAAATGCTAAAAATATGCCTTAAATAAATAAATATAATAAAATGTGTACAATAAAAACAAGTAAAAGTAAAAGATTTCATTCAAAAGCTGAGCTAAAAAGGTGGGTCTTGAGTCTGCTCTTAAAAACATGAACGTTCTCTTTGGCCCTGAGCTCCTCCGGCTGCAGGTCCATAGACGAGGGACGTAGTTCTGGAAAGACGCCTCCTCTCCGTGAGTGTGTGTCCTGACTTTAGGAATGAGCAGGAGCTGCTGCTGGAGGAGCACAGGGTCCACGAGGGTTCGTCGGGTAAAAGCAGTTCTGAAAGATAAGAAGGCCCAAGACCATGAAGACATTTAAAAACCAGTAAAAGAACTTTAAAATCGATCCTGAAACTCACAGGGAGCCAATGCAGTGATTTTCAAACCGGTGTAATGTGGTCCCACCTCTGGTCCTCATCAGGACACGTGCTGCAGAATTTTGTAATAATTGAAACCCTGAAATACTCTTTTTGGGAAGAACAGAGATCAGGACATTACAGTCGTCTATTCGACTGGTGATAAATGCACGTATCAGCGTCTCCGTGTTGGCCAGAGAGAGAATGGAGCAGACTCTGGATATGTTTTTTAAGTGATAAAAAACAATTTCTGTGATGTTCTTAATGTGTGGGATAAAAGTCAGCTCAGAGTCAGAAATGACACCCAGGTTTTTCACTTGAGGAGATGACGTCACAAGGAGTAACAGAGTGTTTTCTGTTTGAGAGAAGAATGAAACTCTAGGTCTGTTTGTGATGAGGAAACATGATTATAACATAGATCAGAAAACACCATAACACAGGCCACTCTCTGTGTCTCTACAGCTCCAGTCCAAATCCACTGTGAGTATCACCTCTCTGCGTCTCTCTTCTGGACTCATTTCAAGACAAATTAAAAGAAAAACCTGATTAAGTTCTGCCTAATCCTCCCCTTTCAGCCAATCATCCCGTTGCTTATATTAAAACCGACTTAATTTTCTCCGCGACGAAGATTTAGGTTTCTACACCCAAAATACCAATTATGTTTTTCCCATCGCAGACGAATGATGCCGCACACAACAACCACTCAACGTCTACCTGGAGTTTTTCTTTTTTTAAATTTAAAGTTGAATCTAATTTTCCTCCCACCTCTTTACTTGTCGGAGCTGTAGAAATAAATGCTTTTTCGCCCACTCTCTGGAACAAGGACAAGCAGCCATTCACACAGCTCTATACAAACAACGATGCAAACTGAACTGAACTCAGGCGCTAATGCAGACGAAGATGTGTTTCATTAATACTTGTTGTCAAATTGGGTTTTTAAGTGGAAGTGTTCATCACTACTTGTTTTGAAATGCTGAAAGCTGAAATTAATGAAGTGAATGTGCTGGTATATTTATTTGGCACTTTAACACTGAAGGGGTTGGTTGTGGTAAAATAATGTATTAAGAAATGTCAAGTCAAGGAGATAGAAGAGGAGGACGGAGGGAGTGTGAGGTCACCATAGCGTTCAGCTCAAGTCAAACGAAGCTCACCGAGGCTGGCAGTTATGGGAGTGAATTTGGGGACAAGTTCCATATTCAGAATAGGAATGTATTTAACCCTTCCAGACCAACGGTATCCTATACGATCCTATACGAACTGTCTAACCATAAAAGATAAAAACTTACTTTTTTTTCCTTGAAAAGCTGAGAAAAGCAGCTTTCCAAGGATATTTCAGTCAATCAATCAATCAATCAATCAAACTTTATTTATAAAGTACTTTTCATACAAAACTATAACACAAACTGCTTTACAGAGATTAAAAACAATCCCACATTTCCATCCACCCACCAACCCAACCCCCACACCCCCAACCTCACACAACCAAACAACACAAACACACACACACACACACACACACACACACATGCTAAAATACATAAAACTACACAAAGTGGAATATGAGGCTGAATACAGGTGAACCAGTTGAGAAAGCAGCATCAGAGGAGCCGTCTACACCAGGAGCAGAGAGACGTCCACCACCACCAGGAACCACCACAGGAGCCAGGGGAGAGATGAAACCCAAACACCAAACCTCCACCAGGAGCCCACAGGACAGACCCCGACAGCCACAGCCGACCTCCACTCCTGATGCAGAGGCTCCTACAGAGGAAACACTGGAAATCCTAAAAAAAATGCCTAAAATAAATAAATATAATAAAATGTGTACAATAAAAACAAGTAAAAGTAAAAGATTTCATTTAAAAGCTGAGCTAAAAAGGTGAGTCTTGATTCTGCTCTTAAAAACATAAACATTCTCTTTGGCCCTGAGCTCCTCCAGCTGCAGTTTCATAGACGGGGGCCGTAGTTCTGGAAAGACGCCTCCTCTCCGTGAGTTTGTGTCCTGACTTTAGGAATGAGCAGGAGCTGCTGCTGGAGGAGCACAGGGTCCACGAGGGTTCGTAGGATAAAAGCAGTTCTGAAAGATAAGAAGGCCCAAGACCATTAAGACATTTAAAAACCAGTAAAAGAACTTTAAAATTGATCCTGAAACTCACAGGGAGCCAATGCAGTGATTTTCAAACCGGTGTAATGTGGTCCTGCCCTCTGGTCCTCGTCAGGACACGTGCTGCAGAATTTTGTAATAATTGCAAACCTGAAATACTCTTTTTGAGAAGAGCAGAGAGCAGGACATTACAGTCGTCTATTCGACTGGTGATAAAAGCATCAGCGTCTCTGTGTTGGCCCGAGAGAGAATGGGGCGGACTCTGGATATGTTTGTTAAGTGATAGAAACCAATTTTTGTGATGTTCTTAACGTGTGGGATAAAAGTCAGCTCAGAGTCAAAAATGATGCCCAGGTTTTTCACTTGAGGAGATGGGTTAAAAGACTGTTTTTGTAGTTTGGGTAAAAGTTTCTCTCTCTAGGCCTCATTTCCGGCATTATCCTATGTCACAGGCTGCATGCTGACATAAAAAAACAAAAAAACAAAACAAGTGTACAGTAGGAACTTCTTTTTCTGCAAAACTCATGTTCTCTGTACATTTTGATTGGGCCAAACTTTACCAAAGAGTGTAGTGAGTCAAAATGGTCGATGCTCTGAGGGTCTGTGTTTGTAACAATTGAAAAAGTTGCTCTAAGTGCAGTTATTTCTCAAATAAATGGAACATTACACATCTTGGTCTGTGTAATTGCACATCCCTTGCTGTTTTTATATGAAAGTTTTATTTTAGTCCAAATGTCCAAATCCAAATGTAATAAACCTCATGGAAATACAGGAAGTGATGTTTCTCTGTGTCCTGGACCTGACACCAGCTGTTTCTGTTGTACCCGTGTAGTAGGGGTATGTTGCGTTGTGCTGAAAACTGAAAACAAAAGAACCACTTGAGTGATTTCTCACTGCTTCCTTCATGCACAAGTTTAATGCAATCCAAATATAATAATCATGAACATTTTACATGTGGCTCATAAGCCTGTGTGGACACAAGATGGCGGACACTAGCGCACAATGTAAAAAAACATCTGGTCTTATTAATATAAAAACACAGAAATCAAACCCTTAGCTAATATAACATTCTCTTATGTCAACAATCGCTTGAACAATATACAGCAAACGCAAAACATTTGATAACTCTCACCTGAAAACAAAAGAACCACTTGAGTGATTTCTCACTGCTTCCTTCATGCACAAGTTTAATGCAATGAAGAGAAGGAGCGCGAAATCCCCCAAGTGGCGCGCGAAGGCATTACCAATCACCAGATCATTGAATCCCAGGCTAAGCAGTCGATAACAGATGTGATGGGTGGTACTGAAAAATAAACTAAAATAAACGTTTTAATAAACTTTTAACTCTTTTTTAAAAACTGTTTTTTAAGGCTTATTTAAATTTATATTTATTAATATTTATTACCAACCTTTTTACTGTTTTTAACTTATTAACATGAACTCTCATGAACTGTATCACTGCCACTGGGCACAAAGCATAACATTAAGGGCATATAGCACCATTCTAACCTATCACATTTCCACGACTGACACCAGGAAAGTCATGGGGACATTAGACGTTTTGTGTGTGTGTGTGTGTATGTGTGTGTTTTGAGGCAATACGGATAAGACGAGTTTACTTACGGACTTGATGTTTTGGACTGTTGTATCTGCACTAGGCCTTCAGGTTTTTGTTTGCCTGACGAAGGCCGAGTGCTGAAACGTTGTATCAGAACAACACTACACAAAACTGTAAAGCGGCTTTGCGCGGCTGTAAAAATATAACTATATAAGCCTAATTCATTGTTGTTTATTATTATTAGAGGGAGTTTACTGTAGACACGGCTCGTTCAGTGCGCTCGCATGTGTTCATTAGCTCTTAATAACACAAAATACATGAGGCAAATAAACTGTGCCAGTCATTAGCTCCATTAGACCCACCTACATTCATCATGATGTTTTGTATGGCGGGTGCATGTGTAACGCCCGTAACACCTTGCACATACAGTCTGCACACTGTTCCACCCAGGCCTTCTCTCACTCGTAAATCACGCCCTATTATTTGTCATTACCCATTCAAAGTATCATTAAACTTGCCTATTAAAAATGCATTGTACACGTTGTAGATTGATCGCCTGATATTTCGTCATTGATGAAAATAAATGGAAGTAGGAGCGTGTTTTAAAAGGCCCATGTTGCACTCTGTTCAGATCTGTGTCCTAATGTAGTTTCCTCATCAAAAACAGACCTGGAGTTGTGTTTTGTTTCATTCACACATGTTTAACACACAAACACTGCACATTTAGACTGAGTTCTTCTCTCAAACTGAAAATGTGACGCCAAGTGCTAACTTGAAAACTACCACTACATGACATCACAAGGTGGAACCAGAGCATTCTGAGTTTTGGAGTTGCAGACAGACTAATAATAAGGATTAAGTCATTAAGATGATTTCACAACTGGAATTTCCGATCTCTACTGAACAAAGCATAAAAGGAGCTGCTAAGTTAAAAACTACATGACATCACAAAGTGGAACGAAGCGTTTTGAGCTTTGGAGATGTAGGACTAAAGATTACTCAAACGTTCCATGCTGTTATCCCGACATGCCACTATTTCGACATTGACGTCCAGTTGTTGGAGTAGCGGCATAAACCTTTATTTTTCAAGAGTCTCAGTACTGCATCTTCTTGTTGCATTGTCAGAGAAGCGCTTTTCCAACATGAATATTGGTTATATATACTGTTATATATACTTTGCACTCTCATAAGATGCTTGGGATCGCCATGGGAAACAGTCATGCATTCTAAAATATAATATAATATAACATAATATAATATAATATAACATAATATAGTATAATATAATATAATATAACATCATATAATATAATTAGGGCCGGGCACATTAACTAATTAAGTAATTAATGCCGTTAATGCAGTTTTTATTACTTATTTATTTATTTTATTGTAAACGTCTGTTTCTCACTGGCTTTTATTTTGAAAAAGTCCACCACAAGTGTTTCTTTAACTTTGACATCTTTTCTTTACACTTTTTTCACTTTTTTCTGACCACGTGAGATGCAACGTGTCCGAGCCTCCTCGAGTCGCGGGCGCGGCCACAGGTTCAGCTTTGGGCTCCGGCTCCGGGGGATCCCGCGGGGTCTGGCTCTGGCCGTACCAGCCGTGTGCTCTGAGCTGAGTTTGTTTCTTTAGTGCTGCAGGGGGAGTAACTGATTTATCCAGATACCACTGGAAGAAAAAATGTGATTGGTCCATTTCCATTCCATTATATTAACCCTTTGTTTCCTAAGAAATATCAGTCCAAGTTTATAACACTGATCTAGAAATTATTACTAGTGTAGTGTTTATTACTCACAGAATAAAAAAATATTCAAAAAATATATTAGTAGTACAAAAGTCCATTCAGTATTTTTTTCTTGAGCCTTCAGAACACCTTGAAGACTCTGAGGTTCCACTCTGACAGAAATGCTGTTTACACAACAAATATTTGGCTCTTTCATTTACATTTCCAATAAAAGTCACTATACTCTACTTTTTAATTCATTAATTGGTTTTGCGTATAATATGCGATTAATCACAATTAATTGCTCGAACTCATGCGATTAATCGATGAATTTTTAAAATATAATATTATATAACATAATATAATATAATATAATTTGACATAATTATTATTTTGTCATATTTGTCAGCATAGTGATACTAAAAAGTGTTGGAAAACCGGCACGTCTAAATAAACACAAGTCATAATGAAGGAATGTCAGAATAGGCAGTGGAAGCGACTCAAACATGTGTCAGTGAAAAAAGAAACACAACTCCATGTATTTTTTTTTTTTTGAGGAGGTAGCAGCTTTATAATACAGCTCAAAGCTCTCAAGAGTCACAAGAATTTTTTTTTTGTGTTATATAGTAAGCTTGTCTTGATGTTTGAAGTCGCAGATTTTGCATTTAAATGAGTCAAAAATATCTTCATAAGGAATTAAAAATTACAATAGTTTATTTCCATCTGCTCCAGTTACATCAAGCTTAAAAAGAGTGGAGTGGAAATATAGTTTTGAGAGGCAACTTCTTCTAAAATAGACCAAAGAGACCCATAATCCTAATATGACTTCAAAAGTGAATTAAAGTAATAGCACTATATTTAAACAAGATTACAAATATGCTGTCAGTTTGTAACAGACAGAGCACACTATTGTCAAAATGCTGTTTCAACAAATATTCTTAAAGGTTGTGTAGAGGACTTTCCAAGTAAATTGAAATACAGTGACTGTTTGTCCTTTTTCAAATGTTCTGCATAAGCTGCTGCTGTAGTTGTGTCATACGGCTGTAACAAAAGCTGCAAGGACAAGAAATACAGATGAAAAAAATAAATAATAAAATGAAAATGAAATACACAACGGTCTTCACAGGTCCAGGGCACAGAGCCACATCACTTCCGTGCATGTCCGTGGTGTTTACTACATTTGGATTTGGACGTTTATTTGAGAAATATCTGCACTTAGAGCGGCTTTTTCAATTGTTACGAACACAGACGCTCAGAGCATCGACCAAGACTCACTGAAGGCACCAAAACTATGAATTACACAAGTGAAATGAGGCAAACAAAAAATACACTCAAAAACTCAGCCACCATTTGCTTTGATCTCCACTTTGCACTTGTGGTATTTTGTCACCTTTTCGTTTGACTTTACCATGAAGATCAGATCAATAACTTTCTTTTTTTTATATATCTAAAATTCAAAAGTTTGTGTTGGTAGTGTATTTAAAAAGAAATACCTAAACTCATCAATACCATAAATTCCAGACTATAAGCCATTACTTTTATCTTACACTTTGAACCCTGCGGCAAATAAAACGATGCGGCGAATATATGGATGGATTTTTTGTTTGGCACATTGTCCATTCATTTTTACAGTCGATGGTTTGGTAACAGAGAAGATACGAATACAGTTGTTTGTGCGGTTACACATGGATCTAGGGTTCACATGAAGTTGCGACACTTGCTTGCGATATTGTCGTCGCACTCAAATTGTTTATCGCTGTGTGATAAAATAAGGCTGCGTTCAGACTGCAGCCTGAAGTGACCCAAATCCGATTTTTTGGCCCCTATATGATCTGTATCTGATCTTTTAATGACAGTCTGAACAACGCAGATACAATTTTTTTTAAATGTGACCCAGGACACTTGGATATGTGCTCCTAAAACTGATACATATCTGATCTTTTGACATGTGACTTCAGTGTGAACGGCCAAAGTGCATTCATCCACCTACACGTTATCAACAAGACACAAACGTCACTATTCTGTGCTGAAGTAGGTGAAAATTGTTAATGAACTCTGTGTCACATTTCAAAAGACACTGTCCCACAAAACACCACGACCAAAAACCTCGTCCTTCTCCTTCTCAATCTCCTCCTTAAAACAAGTAAGTTGTTCATGTTCTGGCTCTGGTACGAGAGGAACTTTAAAATCTCCAGGTGCTCAATGCTGCGTCCATGTTTGGACAACTTCCGTAAACACAGAGCACGCTCGCTGTGGTTGACGTCGTCGTGTCTCCAGTGCACATGCGGGACACTTTTGGGCTGTTTAACATTCACACTGGAGTCACATACAAGACACATTTAATTGGAAATGTGAACAACCTCGCAAAAACATCAGATATTGGCAAAACAAATGACAATTTATGCTTCTTTTTACTGTTGATGAGAATCAGATTGGTCAAAAATTGTGATAGCCCTGTTTTAGTCCTGTTTAGTCCTGATGTAGTCTTAGTTTAGTCTCAGTTTAGTCCTGGTTTAGACCTGATGTAGTCTTGGTTTGGTATCAGTTTAGTCCTGGTTTAGAACTGATGTAGTCTTGGTTTGGTATCAGTTTAGTCCTGGTTTAGACCTGATGTAGTCTTGGTTTAGTCTCAGTTTAGTCCTGGTTTAGACCTGATGTAGTCTTGGTTTGGTATCAGTTTAGTCCTGGTTTAGACTGATGTAGTCTGAGTTTAGTCCTGGTAGACCTGATGTAGTCTTGGTTTGGTATCAGTTTAATCCTGGTTTAGTCCTGGTTAGTTTAGTCCTGTGTTTGGTTTGGTCTTAGTTTAGTCGTGATTTAGTTCAGATTGATCAAAAATAGAGACGCCCGGGACTTTTCTTGTATAAAACTTGGACAAATCAGTGGTTTTGTATCAATCTGCAGGGACAGTGGACAAAGGCTCAAAACTGGGACTGTCCCGGGTAAACAGGGACATCTAGTCACCCTGTGCCAGTTGCCTAACGCTAAACCGACACCATGTCAAGCTCCAGTCATGGACGGGGAGAAAGCAGCAGTTTGCATGAGGCCGTGTTGGGGGTGTCCATGTGTTTGCTCGTCAAAAGTGCGCAGTGCAGTGTTGGGCTGATGGGCCTGTGTTATCACCGTATAGGAGTTTAAAGAGGCTGTAGAGACCGGCTAATGGCCTCTTCTCTAATCACATATGTGCATTAGCGAAGTGCAGAGACAGGAGTTCTGTGTTCAATGTAATCACGCTAACATCGTACGTGCGGCGTGGACACGTGAGGCCAAAATCACTGCCAACAAAAGCACACTAACATATAGACATGATGAAGCTACAGACGCCTTTTACCCTGCGTATAGTTCTGAACCCAGGACTAAACCAGGACTGAACCAGGTCTAAACTAGGACTGAACCAGGACTAAACCAGGACTAAACTAGGTCTAAACTAGGACTGAACCAGAGCTGAACAGGACTGAACCAGAACTAAACCAGGACTGAACCAGGACTAAACCAGGACTGAACCAGGACTAAACTAGGTCTAAACCAGGACTGGACTGAGGACCAAACCAAGACTAAACTAGGTCTAAACCTGGAATAAACTAGGTTTAAACTAGGACTAAACCAGAGCTGAACCTGGATTAAACCAGGACTGAACCAGGACTAAACTAGGTCTAAACCAGTTCTGAACCGAGGACTAAACCAGGACTGAACTAGGTCTAAACTAGGATTGAACCAGGACTAAACCAGGTCTAAACCAGGACTAAACTAGGACTAAACCAGTACTGAACCAGAACTAAACTAGGTCTAAACCAGAGCTGAACCAGGTCTAAACCAGGTCTAAACCAGGACCAAACCAGGACTAATCTTGGACTAGAACTTGGAATCTAGGACCACCCCTGGGAGCACCCTGGGAGTCTGAGGAACAGGGTGCAAGGAGCGATCCAGCGTTTCATTGCTGTTGATTTCGCAGTAATTGTAGCGACTTTGTATGAATTGTTTGATTGTATGTTGAAAAACCCACCACTTCAATCCAGGTAAAAAAAACATTTTAAAGTGCGTTACTCACATTTGTACACAGTAAAATATTACTATTTTTTTCCCTGTAATGCCACATTGCGTTACAGCAAAAAGCGATGCATTACAGTAATTTGTTACTTTTATAACACGTTACTCCCAACACTGAAAGTAATGCCAAGAAAAACACACTAACATATAGAAATGATGAGGCTATAGACAGTTTTTACCCTGCGTATACAGTATGTGCAGGCAGCAGAACAACCTGACAACCTGAAATTGTGCTTTAAATGGTTCATGTCACGCTATTTTCTGATCTGTGTTAGAATAATGTTGTTTCCTCCTCAAATATACAAACATTTCCCCTGGGTCTTTGAAGGGTTAAAGGGTCACGGTGCAACTTTTCTGGTAGAGAGTCCACCACCAGTTGGTCGACATATATTACTGCTTCACCCTGGAATGTTCCCCAATATGGCATTAAAGTATCCATTGTTGGGCAAGTTACTTTAAAACTGTAATGCTTTATTTATTACTTATTACTGTCATCTCAAAGTAATTTGTTACATTACAATATTACTGTATTTAAAATGTAAAACATGACAAGACTATTACAGCACTTTTAATTTACTCTCACCAAAATAACTGTGAAGATGCTGAACTTTTGCACCGTATATGGACTAAACCAGGACTGAACCAGGACTAAACCAGAACTAAACCAGGACTGAACCAGAACTAAACCAGAACTAAACCAGGACTGAACCAGAACTAAACCAGAACTGAACCAGGACTGAACCAGAACTAAACCAGGACTGAACCAGGACTGAACCAGAACTAAACCAGGACTGAACCAGAACTAAACCAGGACTGAACCAGAACTAAACCAGGACTGAACCAGAACTAAACCAGGTCTAAACTAGGTCTAAACTAGGACTAAACTAGGTCTAAACTAGGTCTAAACCAGGACTAAACTAGGATTGAACCAGGACTAAACTAGGTCTAAACCAGTTCTGAACCAGGACTCAACCAGGACTAAACTAGGTCTAAACCAGGACTAAACCAAGGACTAAACCAGGACTAAACCAGAGCTGAACCAGGACTGAACCAGGTCTAAACCAGAAATGACCCAGGTCTAAACAAGGTCTAAACCAGGACCAAACCAGGACTAATCTTGGACTAGAACTTGGAATCTAGGACCACCCCTGAGAGCACCCCGAGTCCATGGAGCCGGGTGTCTGCAAGGCAGGATTGGGCGTCATGGATCGTGGAGTTCTGCGTCAGTTCTTTCGCTCGCGGTCACCTGACGGTCTACGTGGGCGTGTCCTCGGCGTTTCATCGCCGCTGATATTGCGGTAATTTAATTTTGCGTGTACGTCCTGCTGCAGCTGCCAGTGGAGCCACCCTCGCATTGATGTGCGGTTGTGGTTTCACGAGGCAACGACACGGGCGCATGCTCCATCTCCGGGCGTCCCTCTTCTGTCCTACTTGCCACGCAGCACCCACCCTCCACACCTCTTCTTTTGCACCAAAGTGAAACAGGTCACATACGGACACGAGGCTACAATGCACAAGCCGGAAACCATGGAAACTGTACGGTACGCACACGTCCCGAACCGTGACAAGTGAACCAAATAGTTTTTTGTTTTGTTTTCATGAACCGTGCCACCCCTACTTTACAGCGAGCGTGATCACCTCTCCACAGATCTGAACGATCTTCTGGAGATGTCACTTCCTCATCTCCATTTTCTTATTTCTTTTTTTCACTTATTTATAAAGAAACAGCAAATTTTAATGAACGTTTAAAATATAAATATGAAGAGATTATAGTGACTCATTTCCATCTTCAGTCCCAGACACATTCACAATCCGTGTGTCATTCGTTCATTAGTTTTTCAATATAAAACCAAAAATAAGAAAACGAAAAAAAAACTGTTTTCTTTATTTGTTGTCTTTATTATTCATTATTGTCAAATAATGAAGAAAACTGTTATTTTCTTATTTTTGGTTTTATATTGAAAAACAAATGATATATGGATTATTCACAATACAGTTCATTTCAGACAGTTTTTTTTATGATGTTAAGAGTCAAAGAAGGTAAGAAGGTGATCATATGTTTAAACCTGTACTGAGGAAACTTCAACATAAAGCAATAACATCTCTATGAAGAAGCAGGGGGCGGTCCGTCTATCAAAAAAATAAAGTTACACAGTGCCCCTTTAATTGCCTGGTCTAAATATAGTCTGCTGTACTCCACTAGAATAAACCCTCTCCACTGTATTACTACTATTCCCCAGCCTCTTCCTCCCTCCAGTCCCATTGAAGTCCTGTGCTGCGTGGTGTCGACTGCTGGTGCGTGGGGGGCATCCAACACCTCACGGTCCCACGACGTCTCCTCCTTTGTCTCTGGGGCTCCGCTTTTCCCTCACGGATACAGAGAAGTTAGCAATTAGCACGTCTCTGTACTCTGGCATCCACTTCCTGTTCCTTCTCTCTCCATTGTGCGAGCGCCAGGCCCTCGTCAGTGCTCGCTCTGCGCTCACCCACTTGGAGCCTCAGCGCAGCAGGAAGAGGGACGTGTGGGGAGAGATACACAGTCAGGTGGTAAGGCTATTTTAAAGGCGCATTGTGTAGCTTTTCATGGAGGAGGGTCTGTCAAATGCGTTTCTCCATGGAGGTGTTATTGCTTTGTCTGGAATGTTTCACAGTATGGCATTAGAGCTTTCTATCTACATGGAGACCAAACCAAACCAACCCACTGTGCAAAGAAACACTGAGTGTGTATACATGTACATCAGTATCCCGGTTATTATCCATATCCTGGTTCTGTCAGTATTCATGATACTGTGTTTACTGCACTGAGAAACCGGGACATTCATATCCCCGTGTACATGATCAAATGGAGTATCCCGGTTTCTTGACATAATCTTACAAATGCGAAAGCACAAAAATTAACTTAAATCAATTTCATAAACCAGGAAAAATACAAACCGTGAGCTCCTTTAGCATCAGAAGCTCGGGAGGTTTAACCAGCGGTGAGGAGCTGTGAGATCTCCCACAATCCACTGCACACATCAAACCCAACAGATTCTTCATTAAAATCTTCTGCATAAATTAACTCAACTTTACAACATATAAACCAGAACCACTACAGAGCCACATCAGCCTGTTTGATCAGATAATTCAGCTTTGATCACATTTGTTTACGTTTTACAGAAACGAAACTTAAGACCACATGGATAATTAGCATAAACTGTTAAAGCTGATAAAAAACAACTGCTCCTTGTGCCGCTGATGCGATCAGCTTTTTTTGGACTAAAAGACACGACTCAGTGGATTATGTGTGTTATTTTTCTGACAAAAGAGGTGCTGATGATGGTGAGTCTGTTCTGTGTGTATACAGTATAGGAGATACTTCATGTTTTAACTTTTCAGTGATCACACGAGTTCAGACTGTACGAGTGCAGATTGTACGAGTGCAGATTTAGTGCAGCTCTTTATTTTACAGTAATTTCACTCGTGTGGTCACTTTATTTATGTTGGTCACTTTATTTATGTTGGTCACTTTATTTATGTTGGTCACTTTATTTATGTCGCTACTGTTGTGGTGAAAAGACTGGAAAGTGTCTTTTGGACACATGCGCACTCAACTTTATGTTGCAGTAACCGGGATACTGCGTCTACATGCCACAGTATCCCGGTTACTATTGGAATATACCAGCTACAGTATCCCCGTTTCTAATAACCGGGACACTGCCATAACCGGAATACCGCGTTTACATGCACCATGAAGAAATCGGGATACTCAAAAACCTGATCATACCCGGGATACTGATGTGCATGTATACACACTCATTGAAACATTGTCTTTTTAGGGTCATTTTTGTCTGTCCAGTCTGGGTCTACTGATGGTTCAGACTGTGACGCCAGATGACGTCTTTTTTCCAACATCTTACAGATGTCAAGTATTGACGTTTTCAAACTGCCAACCTCAAAACACTCTACCAAATTATAGCCTACTGTATGAGCAGGCTATAATTTTCCACAAATCGCATTTACAAATAGTCCACGGTTCAAATGTTTTACTCTTTCCCCATGAAGACGACATTTGACGACCCCTTTTGTTTCCTTAATGACGTGTTTTGACACCGCCGCTGTTTCACTAAAGACGTGATTTGACGACCATTAGAAATGGTTTGGTTTTTCACATGTAAACAGAGACTGTGATAGGTGGAGGCCACTACAACCCACACTAGACTGACCAATAGGATTCAAGGATATGTTTTTGCCATTTTTTTCCGAAGTTAATCGAAGTAGTAACGATTGTAGCTTCAACACAAAAACACAACACAAAACACGAGCAAGATTGCAGCGCACAGTTTTAGAAATAATGAGAAGCGGACGTATTTTATGGATAAGTTTAGAGAAAGTGACTTTTATAGATTTCAAAGTGATGATGAAGTTGATTATAAAGTGGAAAACAGTGACAGCAACAGACTTTCAGAGAGTGAAACTTATGAAGGTGAGAATGCAGGTGATGTGTCTGTGTGAAGTCCTGCGAAAACATGAACAAACTATCCAGGACTTTATACTCGATTATGAACCAAAATTGCTCTGAAATCTGGATGTTGCTCAGGCGAGTCCTTTGAAATATTTCAGTCTTTTTTTTCCCAAGATGAGAAGTTTGACAGAATTGCTACAGAAACAAACATTTATGTGAAGCTCTGCACACGAGAAAGTAAACAAGATGACAAATACTGAACACCCACTGACGGGGAAGAGTTTTATTATTATATTATTATATTGTAATAAGCTAAATGAGTTGAATAAGTTAAATGGAAAAAACAAATTAGGTGCACACAGGTGAACAGCAGGTAAAAACAGGTGTACACTTGGCTTTACTGTATCTGGTGATATGAAATCTGTTTAAATACTTTAACAAATAAATTTTTACATTTTTTTATGAATATAGTACTCAGAACATGCAGATATCAGATGCTGAATGTAGTTTTTTTTGTTTTTGATTTTGCACCTGATCAGGTAAACTCTCATTTTCAGTGAGCTGTTATAAACCTGTAAATGAGTTGAATCACATTTAAACATCCAGAAATGAAGAGTTCAGAGTCTAAGGTTTCCAGAGATACAAATATGTCTGTGTTTCAATTAAGTTCATGAGTGTAAAAATCATTTATAATCACTCGTGGAAGTCTGTTTGCTTTATGTATTATGCTCTAAGGCACAGGTGTCAAACGTAAGGCCCGGGGGCCAGATCCAAGACCATTAATGTGGCCCTTGGGTGATTTTCTACAAAAATATTTTAATTATATTTTCTATTAAAATATTGGTAATTTTCTGCGGTGCTGAGCATAGCAGCGTCTCCAGCGTCTCTGTACGTGGCCCCTCCCACCAGAGCAGCACAAATGAAGACTTGTCTCTTTCCAAACGCTCTTAAGGGACGATCGTTTCTGTTGACCGTGACACCCTCATCAGAAAAATGTCCAACATGAGAAAAGTGGAGCCGAGTGCAGAATTTTCAAAGAAAAATTTACTTATTTCTATTTGCAAACAAGTTCATGTTAAAACATTGTGTTGAAATTGTATTTTTCTTAAAGTTTCAGGTTGTTCATAATATTATAATATTTTGTAAAAGAAAGAGTTCATCAATTAAAAAAGATTTCTGTAATAGATTTGTGTTTCTCTGCACAAATATTTGAACTTATTGTTATTTTTGGGGTTTATATGACATGAGTTTTCTGATCCGGACACTTTAGGATCAAAGTCGATTGGATACGGCCCTCGGACCAAAATGAGTTTGACACCCCTGCACTAAGGGAAGAACTAGAAATATATGTCTGGGTTGTTCCTCGTCGGCGTCCAAGGGGGAAAGAGTTAACTGCAGATTGACATCCAAGTGGGTCATAATTCGACGTCCAAATAATTGATGTAATTTAGTCCAGAACTGATCTTGGAACGATGGACACAATATGGACATGATCTGCACGTCCATAAGACATCTAATGTTTAGTGGGAAGTTACAGGTCAGATCTGTGGAAAAGCAGCCCCGCTCACAGTCAGTCTGTTTTTGTAGGAATTTTTGAGCTGTAAAACCACCTGTAAATGAATAAATGTAAGTTAGAGCTGTTTAACGTCACACTGTGGAACATTCCAGGCAGAACAATGACATCTCCATAGAAACAAGCAGGGAAGCTCCAACCAAAAAGTTCATGGGTTCTTTTATGTTTTTTGATGAAGTACCAACATTGTAACATGGCTTATTAAATGTGCACTGTGCAACTTTTTGGATGGGGGTTCATCATCTGCTTGTTTCTATGGAGATGTCATTGCTCTGCCTGGAATGTTCCACAGTGTGACATTAAACAGCTCTAACTTACATTTATTTAATTACAGGTGATTCCATAACTCAAAAATACCCAGAAAAAACAAAAACAAAAAAACTTTCTGGGTTCAGTTTCCATGAAGTTAGACAGGTTCAGTACCACACTGTGAAACACTCCAGACAAAGTAATAATTTGACGGACCCTCTTCCAGAAAAGTTACAACATGCAGCTTTAACCTTCCTCTTGTGTTAGGGTCGCCACCAACCCATTTTAGGTTTAAAATGTATAAAAGAACCACACAGGGCTAGTTTATTGCATCAAGGCTTTTTGACTTTGTCAGGAATCTCTATTTCAACAAAATAATCAAAAAAATATAAAATAAAATTTCTAAAATGCTCTCGTTAAAAATATACCCTTTGTGGTGTTGGGGTCAGTTTTGGTTATAAAAAATTGTATTAAAAAGCAATAATTATAACCAAAACTGAAATCATAAATGCACTGTCAGTCAAAACAATGATAACCAGCTCCTCTTCCAATAATTTGAGCTTTGGGGGAGTCTCATTTTGTCTTGTTTTCCTGTTTACCTGCACACACACAGGCAGTGCTGGGAGTGGCATCCCTCAGAAGAAAACAAGGAAAACGTGTGGTCCTTGATATGAATACTGGACTGCAGGGTCATAATATCACTTGTGACAAATTTTTTACCAGCTATGACCTTGGACAAGAGGTTCTTAGGAGGAAACTTACCATGGTGGGTAAAGAAAAATAAACCTGAGCTGCCTGCTGAAATCTCGCAGGTGAAAGGCAGGGCTTCACTTTCCTCAAAGTTTACTTTTACAGACACCACAACTGTTATCTCCTATTGTCCAAAGAAAATACTGAGTGTGGTACTTTTGTCTTCGCTCCAAAAAGATGCAGCCGTGTCATCAAGAAAGCCCACAATTATCCTCAACTATAACAAAAACAAAGGCGGAGTGGACAACTTGGACAAGCTGACTGTCACCTACACTTGCCAGCGAATGACCAGAAGGTGGCCATGGTTGTGTTCAACAATATGGTTGATGTGTCTGTATATAATGCATTTGTGTTGTGGACCCACATCGACCAAGGGTGGAACTCAAACAAAAAATACAAGCAGAGAATTTTTCTGAGGACCTGGGAAATTCAGGACGCACGCTGAGTGAAGAAAGAGGGTGTCCTGAGGTCCAGAAGGCCTTAAGGCCTTGGTCAGACAACTGTGGGGCTCCCCTAGCTCCATCCACACCACAAAGACCATCCACACCAGCATCCTCCTCAGCCAGCCGTGCCTCAACACCAGCCACAACAACCACAGCCACAACCCCACTCAATTCACCTGAGTGTAAAAGGAAAAGGTGTCAGGTTTGCCCAAGTAGTAATAGCAGTTGATAATGAAGTTCAATTGTTAAAGTACCTGTATTGCCTCTTTTTCATTGTACATATATATGGGTCAAAATCGTAACAACATAGATGTTACTACAGTTAAGAACATCAAAATGAAAAAAAAAAAAAAAAAAAAAAAAATTGAGATGTGTTCTAATACCCCTCAGTAAAAGTCAAGTAACACAAAAACATTTACATGTAGTTATATTATTCTCTTGATGTTCATTTTACCATTTTCTTTGTATTGAAATAGAGGTGTACTGATAAAAACAGGAGCTGAAGCCCCCACCAAAGACATTAAAACCAACATTTTCATGGAAAAGCCTAACAAGGTAACCAAGAGATGAGAAACAAATTTGATGATAGATAATTACTGACTAACTGATTTAGAACACGGGTCAAAACCGACCCGTCAACATAAGAGATGATGATGGAAAGCTAACACAGGAGGAAGGTTAAAGCTCACAAGACGCACAGTCATAATACATTTTACATTCCCTTAAATCATAGTTTTTAGAATCACAGATATTGACAATGCCTTGGATAATATTTTGACCATTTTTAGAATCAAGTAAACTGTAGTTTTGTCTTCTCTCTGCACCTCCTCTACCTTGATCATCTGCACATCTCTCCTCTTCCTTTTCCTGTGTTATAATGCACTCCTGATGTGTTTTTGCTTTTCCATGAGGGAGAACCATGTAATTTATCAAGGCGCTGAGAATTACAGCCCATTGTTGGGAGCGAGAGAACAGCGCGTGGTGTAAAATAGGTTTAAGCACATAAATGAATCATACACCACCTCACTCCTCACTGTCCCTGTGTGTTTTGTACATTCTGCTCGTGGCTTTTTCAGTCAGAGGCTCCACTTCACAATCACATGTTTTATTTAGGTCTTGTTAGCTCAGTGTTTGGCGTAAGTGGCCATAGATTGCATTGTGGGATACGCTTAAAGTCTCCTATTATGTAGCATTATCACCATCATGGAACTTGGGAGGTCTGCCATATGTGCGTGTCCTTGGAAACCATGCTGCTCTGTCTAGAATGTTCCGCACTATGGCGTTAAATATACTGCATCAAGTCATTTCTGGATCACTCAAAACACTCAATGTTCATCATCATCAGAGTTTATTCAAAACTGGTATTATGAATGGAAAACAAATAATAATTAATAACTCAGAGGAGCAGAGTTCCATGAATGGTTCACAGAACTGACTAACGTAGACTCTTATGAACACATGACTTTTAATATGTCAGATCGAACCTTAGCCTACAAAAAAAAAAACAAAAAAACATGGGGTCTACTTGGTCTGTGTTAAAGGGATAGTTCAGGATTTTTGACATGAACCTCATTATCGCTTGGCACTATTTTCTTTTCTTTCGTATCACTGCGCGCTGCCGCCAGGTGACAGCCGCGCCTGGTTCACTTTGTTTACTGCTCAGAATGTGAGCGACAACATGTTTGATTACGACACCGACAATAAAGACTTTGCCTTTACCACAAAGACAAGGGGAGATCTTTATGAACCTGAATATACTGATGCTGAATTTCACCAGATGGAGTTAGAACGAGCAGAGAGAGAGAGAAAAGACAGAGAAGTGATACAAGTTGAAGCTGGAGCTGTGAGAGACCGAGTGAGCGACAATCACCATCACGTCATTTATAAACTCGTCTACAGTGAACATAGAGCCTCCACTGTGACTGAAGTATGGACGACTAATAGAAACATGAATCATCCACACGTCCACGTAGCTGCTGCCAAGAGTGTACACCACATTTACAATAGTAATAACAGTCGACTTATAAAGTTATGTTTTGTAGAAGCTTCACTGGTGACATGACACTGAGTGATTTACTGCACACAGTTACAGCTGATTCTTGAACCTGTTCTCTTGTAAACACAGCGGCACTTCTTTGTTCTTACCTGGTTTGGTTTCCACATTGAAGCTTAAGACAAGAAGTTTCTTCAGCAGAAAGTCCGTGACAGGAAAACGGTGAAATGTGTGTGGAGATTCAGATTTTTGTTGTTACAGCCTGGAGAATCAAGAGTTCGCACCATTTTTTAGATATATTCTTATGTATATTATACAAACTTATATACTTATGGCTCTAGCTCTCACATTAGCTCTCTCACGTGGCGGCGGTCTGCGCATGTAAACACTGCCGAACAACTGAACAAAGTGATGGATTCGTGTGCGGCTGTCACTTGGTGGCAGTGCGCAGTGATACGAACGGAAAGAAAATAGTGCCAAGTGATAATGAGGTCTGACTTTTTGGGCGACGATGGTTTTGTGATGCAAATGTATCACTCTTTTGAACACATCTTGTTTTGAGAAGAAAAATGCTTTATTATACAGTCCCCAGCCAACTTGCCGGACTACTTTTGTAGTAGTAGACGCTGTCGGTGGTAAGTCAGTGTTGATGTATGACACTGTTCACTGGGACGACACACAGATTTATGTCAAAAATCCCGAACTATCCCTTTAACTTTAACAGTGGTGGAGATAATTGAACTATATGAAGTGTCGAGTAACTGTACTGCTAAATGTAAAGGATTTCAGTGGTTTTCTTAAAAACAAAAACAAAAACATACCCAAAAGCAACCAACAGAAACCCCGAAAACTTGTACTCTTGGGCAAAATGAACTGTATGTGTCACCCGACTGCCCCCTTTAGTGTGTGTATGTGTATATATATCAGGGGTCTCCAACCTTTTTTTTTTTCCTTCTGTGAGATACTTTTTGTAAAAGAAAATGCCAGAGAGCTACACATTTTTGGGATCTCTGAAGATGAGGTAGAGTTCGATGCTTATAAAACATAACCCATTATCCAGTTATTGTTGCACAAAATTAGGCATAAAAATTATACATTTACAAAGGAAATAGGAATTTAATCAATCGAATTTGAGTTATTCAGCCCAAGATGTATAATGCAGAAATTTCTTGGCAAGCTACTTGGAAGGAGGTGGAGATCCTGAGCTCCAGGTTGGAGACCCCTGATATATATGTTTATATCTATATCTACATACAGTATACAGTATTTATATCTATATGAATATACATCTGTGTCTGTATATTATTATTATTATTATTATTATTATTAATAATAATAATAATAATAATAATAATATATTTTTTGTATGTACCTTTTATATTGATAATAATTTTAGAGGGGGGAAAAAACAGCAGAAATACTAGGGGTGTGCAAAAGTATCGGAATATCGATATATCGTATCATTTAATGTGATGATACAGTATCTATATCGTGGGCTACTGTGTCGATATATCACGAAGAGTATTTTTTACATGTGTTTTACTAAATTATTTTGTTACAGAGCTACAGTTTTGTTGCTTGTGGAGTGAAAGGAAACTCGTTTATGTGACACATTTGACATTTTCACTGTTTTGAGGATTAAAATGTTTGTGTTTCATATGAACTTTGCACAAGAAGTGGTTTAACAAAGACTTTTAGTGTCACAGCCATGATTTAGCCTTTATTTTTTACTGAACCGTATCGAATCAATTTGAAATATATCATATCGAATCGAAAGTGCACTGTATCAAGATATGTATCATATCGTGGCCTGTGTATCGAGGTATGAATCGTATACCTAACTTCTTAATGATACCCAGCCCTAATAAATACTGTGACTTATGTGGAGAAAAAAAACAAAACAAAAAAAGAATAAAGTGCAAAAAAAAACTAAATGCATCTAGCTTAAATATAGTTTAAAAAAAATAAAGTTTTATTTCTCAAAAAATTCACACTGTAGATCACATACAAGTCACATTTAATTGGAAATGTGAACAACCTCTCAAAAAATTCCGAACTGAACATTAAGCTCTGTAGTTTGAATGTAGCCTGTGTTGGCTGGCCTGGGAACGCCTCGGTGTCCCACTGTAGGAGCGGGAGGAAGTGTCTGGGGTGAGGGAAGTGTCTGGTGGTGCTGCCTCTGCAGTCCAGCCCCAGATAAACAGAAGAAGATGGATGGTGATAAATGACGTTGATTTAAAACTGTATTGTCGATATTCTTGAAACTGATATTTGATACAAACTAGTGATGGGCATTCAATTAAATTTTCTTAATCAATTGTTGGGAGAATTAAGGATCGATTATTGATTAATCATTAACGTTTTTATATTAAAATGATCATCATTATTATTAGTATCTGCACTACTAATCTGCATAAATAAATTCAACTATTCAACATATAAGCCGTAAACACTCTAGAGCCACATCAGCCCGTTTGACATTATGTGTTTAATGCAGCTTTGTACAACTCTCACAGAAACTAAATTTAAAACCGCATCACTAATTTGCATAAACTAAGTGAAGAAAAAAAACATATTTGCGTTTGTCAAAACCAGGACACCGTACGGGGGGTGGGAGGTGGGGACTCGTCATTGACATTGAGCGACTCTCACCTGGCAAAGATTTTTTATGTTTTTCGGTGTCCTGGTGCTTTGAGGTCCCTGACACCGACACTGGACACCGAAACATATGTTCCTGTTTTGTACAGTGTGCACATGGACTCACACTTGTCTTGACCAGGATGGAAAGCGGGGAATTCCTTGTACAAGTCATTGTTAAATGTGCATTTGCGCTTCGACGTGTTGCAGACTGACCGACTGTTTGTGTCTGCTCGCTCCTTCTGATGCACAGAGAGCTACGAGAGCTGCTCAATTTAATTGTCCCAATGAAGGATCATGAAAATCCACAAATTTGCATCACTTTATAAAAAAAAAAAAAAAAAAAAAAAAATGGACGGCCAGGACAGGACATGGAAAACGGACGTTTGGTCACCCACAGCGACCTACATTTGGTTTGTCGATTAAAAATGAATGTAATCAACAAAATTCTTAATGATCAGTTATCAATTAATCGACTAATCATGCCCATCTCTAATGCAAAGACAAATGTATTTCTTTTTAATGATAACTTATGAATTCTACAGCAAAAGAAAAATGAAATAAGTCTGAACATGAGGAACACATTTGGATACGTTCTGACATGTTGTGACAGTGTTGGACCATCAGTGAATATGAAGAGTGAATGAATCATAGAATTTAAAGTGACTGGAGTGTCCCCAAAAACTTTCAAAAACCTCTGCATTATACAGTATAAATATATCAGGTTCTACTTTTCTGAATATTCCATTTCAAAATTCAGTGTCAGTACTATTGGAAACTAGGACTTCCTGAATTCTCTTTTTTAATATATAAATTCCTAAAACTAGAAGTGTTCCATTTTTGTGGTTTTCTCCTCAGTCAAATGTAACTCCCAAACTAAAGTTAAGTCTTAACTATGACTCATCACTTCCTGTGGAGCCGAGTGGATCACAGATAAACCCACAACATCAGCTCAGCTTTGTGCACGGACGTCTTTGAGGAATATGGAAAATCTGTTTACATATTTATTCTCTCAGAGACACTGGGAGACACAGGAGAGACAGAGAGACACAGGAGAGACAGAGACACAGGAGAGACAGAGAGACACAAGAGAGACACAGGACAGACAGGGAGACACAGAGCGGGAGAGACAGAGGAAGAGAGAGACAGAAAGAGAGGGACAGAAACACAGGGAGACTGAGAGAGAGACAGAGAGAGACACAGGGAGGAAGAGAGACACACAGAGAGAAAGAGAGAGCGAGACACATGGAGGGAGAAAGACACAGAAAGGGAGAGAGAGACAGAGGAAGAGAGAGACAGAAAGAGAGGGACAGAGACACAGGAGAGACAGAGAGACAGAAAGAGAAACAAAGAAACAGAGAGACACAGGGAGGGAGAGAGACACACACAGAGAAAGAGACACAGGGAGACAGGGAGAGACAGAGAAAGAGAAAGAGTTGGACAGAGACACACAGAGAGGAGAGGGAGGGGCAGAGGCACAGGAAGGGAGAAAAAAAAACAGAGAGAGAGATAGAAAGAGAGGGACAGAGACATACACACAGACAGAGAGACAGAGGAAGAGAGAAACAGAAAGCCAGAGCTAGAGACAGAGAGAGACAGAGACACAGAGGGAGAGACCGAAAGAGAGAGAGAGAGAAAGACACACATAGAAACAAAGAGACACAAAGGGTGAGACAGAGACACAAAGAAACAGAAATAGAGAGAGTCACAGAGGGAGAGAGACAGAGAAACAGCGAGAGACAGAGAGAGAGAGACAAAGACAGACATACACAGAGAGACAGAAAGACAGATATAGAGACAGAGCGACAGAGGGAGAGACAGAGACACAGAGAGAGACACAGACAGAGAAAAACAGAGAGAGAGAAAGAAGCAAAGATAGAGAGAGACCGAAAGACGGAGATAGACCCAGAGAAAAACAGAGAGAAACACACAGGAAGAGACACAGACACAGAGAGACACAGAGAGAAATAGAGAGAGATAGACAGACAGACAGAGAAAGAGATAGAGAGACAAAGAGAGAGACAGAGATAGAGACACACAGACAGAGAGAGACAGAGATAGACTTCCAAAAACACTTGATTAAAAGCTGACATTTTTGTTTGGATTTTCACGGTTCCATTTCAGGATCCCACAGGAGCGCTGAGTGGGAATTACCAGCACTCCGAGCTATTCCCAGCCACATTTATCTCTGTGAAGTCACAACATGCACACTTAGAAGTTGTTCATGATTAAAACATGGTCTGTGTTCACCTGCAAAAGAGACGGGAGTGATTAACATGTAGTGAGCACTGGGCTACACTCAGGTGCGCCATAACAAACACTGTGCAAGTGATAAACAAACCACAGAGACCACACGAGACGCTGCCGCCGCCTCTGAGGATTTGATTTTATTTAGAAAAAAAGAAAGGAAGGAAAAGATGTGGGTGATTAGAGATGCGTTTCTAAAGATGAGTAACTTTTAAAAGATGTATTTAAATTGGGATGAGAACACATAAATTCTGCCCACTGTGTGTTAAAGGTCCTATAGAGGCTTTGCACTGTCACATGACCCCTATAGCAACGGTAACTACGCCGCCATGACACCGGGCACACTATGTCATTGACTTCAGCAGCATCGGAAAAACATGGGCAGGTTTTGTGTATTTGGTTGTTCTAAAACAGGAGGGTTCACACTTTTTCAGCATGTGAGCTACTTACAAAATGACCAAGTCAAAATGATCTCCCTAATACAAAGCCAAACAAACTGCACTGAAACACTCTGTGCCCCTTTTTTAGACCCTCCCCGCACAGTTTGAGAACCTCTTCTTTAAGAGAACTTCCTCTGGCACTTTACACAAAACTGTGAAAAAAGTGAAGGAAGATTTTTAAACCTGTTTTTTAAAGTTCCAAACTGGAGTTGCATTCTTTTCTGGTTTTGCAGTGATATTTACCAGCCTCTGCACGTTTACCAAACCAAACACACATCGTGACAAACACAGATGCATTTGTGCACTTGTGTTAGACAAACTTCAGCCAAATGTGGCAGTAGGTCTGTTCTGTAGATCCGCTCTATGCTGTAGACCTGCTTTGTGCCAACACTGGAACACAAATTTAGACTGGTTTTTGCTTCACGTTTGGTCTTGCTCTTCTAATCAGCCGCACTGTGGGAGGGGCTTGTGTTGGCTGTACGCAGGAAGGAGCGAGAGCGTGAAAAGGCGAGGGGCGGCGTGCTGACGTGAGGCAGATGGACAGGTAGGATGTTTAGGAAGTTGAACCTGCCCTGTGATGCACGCTGGTACACGAGGGCACACGCTGTTGCAGACGAGCCGTGCATAGGGAGCGTGTGTGTTTGTGATGTGCCGTAGAGTCTCCGCGGGTTTCAAATGAGCGCACAGGCTGCACTGAGACGCCCCACACGCTCCTGCACCCGCTACAAGTTTATTACCAACAGCAGCGGCCGTAATGAAATATGATCACACTTGTTGAGTGTCAGACCTCGAGTGAGAGACAAGACTGAGTCCAAACTTGATCGAGTCCGAGATGAGACACGGCGATCTACCCACACGACCTTGGCGATCGACTGGTAGATCGGGATTGACGTATTGCGCACCCCTGAGTTAGACGCTCTGAAAGAAAAAAATAAAAAATTTCTTTCTTCACTGTTCCTCTGGAAACGACTCATCAGGAGCTCAAACAAGGGAATTATCGAGAAAAAGACGGGAATTATGGCTAGAGAACATAAACCGCGAAGAGATTTCCAATGGTACCATCAAGACACATGACTTTTCATCAAGGTATTTGCTATTTCAATTGTTTCATTGCTTATTTAATGAGAGAATCCAGTTAGTACAATTTATATTCTGATTATGTAACTCCGGTACATGTAATCATTTACTTCCCAACACTGAATACCAAGTAGCACAACCACGAGCGAAGATGAGGATTTTTGCTCACAGGAGACCCGCGCTTTTTTAGATGATACTCTAGACCCTTCGGTAGTAAGAGGAAGACAAGGAGGGTCAGAAAGAAGAAGCAGACCTGCCAGGGACTACCAACTGCACGCACGGTCAAAACAACAACCACACATGCAAACGAAGAGACGGTAGTTAGTGGAGCAAATATGGCCCTACCTCCAGACCTTATAAAACTTCTCTCCAGGGGCTTATCCTTTGCCCTTACCCAGCATGTCAACACATTTGAGACGACTGTGGATCTGTACCGTTTTGACTGTAATGTCCATCGGAAAGCCCCGTACCACTGGAAGCCTGGTGCTGAAGCCCTTTTACACCTAACTCTACGTTTTGATGTGAATAAACCTTTGCACACCCACAGACGGACTGGTCACAACCTCATCATAGGAGAGCGAGGTTCCATTACATCCGGGGTGTCAAACTCATTTTCATCAAGGGCCAAATTTTATCATGTTTGTCATCAAAGGGCCGGTTGTAAAGTTAAGACTGCAACTGTAACTGTAATATCGGTGTGTTGCAAATCTGTAAAAGTCTGTATTTGAATTTTCATTTCATATTTATTCATTTTGTTTATTTTTATGTTTTTATTATTTACTGGTATTCTTGCACTTTTTTTGATTTGACTGGTTTTATTGTCTTAATGAGGACTAGTAGAGTTAAGTAGAGCTTTACTTTATATTTCTATTGGATATGTTTTATCTGTATTGTGCAGCACTTGGGAAACTGTTTGGTTTATGAAATGTGCTGTAGAAATAAAGTGGATTGGACTGGATTTAAAGATTTAAGTTAAAACATTCACATTCCTCCTTCAGTAACATTCATGAAATAGCCGTCCTTCTGCATCATTTTTTTTCTTTTCTTGGACATTTTTGGGGAAATTTGACGATGTTTTCTTGGCCTCTCTAGTGGCGAGATGCAGTCACTTTACGGGAAACAACTGTGGTGCATTGTGGGAAATGTAGTAGCGGCACAGAGTCTCAACATAATAATAAATCATACTTTTTAACCCCTTGTGGGCCACATAAAATGGCTTGGCGGGCCGGATGCCTTGACCTTGCCACATGTGCATTACACGGTTACAAAATAATGAGGAGCTAATCAGGACAGGATGACAAGGTAGGAGTCACAAAGATTTGGGAGGCAAACTGACAGCTCAACAACACCACTTATTCCACCAGCCTCCCATCCAACCGCTCAACACTTATTGGGTGTTAAAATTGACTCCACTTTATCATGGGCTGCTCATATTAAAAACACTGTTGCTAAAATTACTTCAGCCATCTCAGATATAAGACGCTGTGCATATTTTTTACCCTTTTCAAATATTAAGAAGACTACTGCTCTGTAATCTGGTCAAGTGCCTCAAAAAAGGATCTTGTCAAACTTCAACTAATCCAGAACAGGGCGGCTCGTCTGGCTCTGCGTTGCCCTTTTAGGACCAGCGTGAGCGTCATGCACGAGAGGTTATCCTGGTTTACTGTTCAGGACAGACTTACCTGTAGCCTTATTTTGTTTTTTTAAAATGTATGTATTTTACAAAGAGAGTTGAGCCTGTTTGCACAACTACAGTCCTTTAGTGGTCGGAATGGTTTTATCACAAGACAAGCTTCATATGGACATTTTATACTTCCACTGTCCAGGACTAATGCTCTGAAAAGAACTGTTCTGTTGAGAGTGATATTACTTTGGAACACGCTCCCCCAAACCTCAACTGTTCACAAGCATGAACCAAGTTTTAAGAAAATGCTAAAGAAATATATTGGAAATTGTATATAATTATATCTACTCATTAGTCATGCATTGTAATTATTGGATATATTATTATTGTGGTAGTGTTGTGTAGTGCAGTATACTGTGGAACAGGACTGTGTGAACTTATGTGTGAACTTTTGTTATTATTATGGAACATTTTATTGTAAATTATGCCAACTTGGACCCCAGGAAGAATAGTCTTTACCTGAGTAAAGACTAATGGGGATCCAATAAATAAATAAATAAATAAACACAGATTCACTGTGACCTTAAAAATATTTCAGATAATGCCCACAAATTAATTTTGTAATTTTGTGTTTCCCTAAAACCCTAAAATAGTGAGTTTCTATTTACTTCCTAAAATCCATAAAAATCTTGAGACTCCATCAGTAAGGCCTACTATTAATGCCACTGACACATTACAGAGCCCGCTTCTGAAAGTACTGACTTTTTTTATTAAGTCACTAGATGCATACTTGCAGGATACAACACATGTTTAGAATAAACTACAGGAAATGTCCTTACTTCCCAATTCTTTTTTAGTAACTACGGATGTGGAGGCTCTGTACACAAATACTGATCATAAGGAAGGACTTGATGCCCTCCAGTATTTTTTTTAGAAACAAGACCAAACCCGAATGCTCCTCCCACACACTTTCTTGTAGAGCTGGCACAGTGGACTCTCACTAACAACATCTTCTTGTTCCAGGACAAACTCTGTAACTAAATCAAGGGCACGACCATGGGGCCAACCTACACTTCTAACTGTGCGGGACTGTACCTGGGTCAGTGTGAACGGCGCTATGTCTGGACCAACTCCAACTCATACAAACACATGATTCAGTTTTATGGGAGATATATTGAGCACCAGTTTTTTGTGTTCTCAGGGACTGAACCACATTACACCTATTTGAAAGGCACCAATCAGAACATCAAATTGAGCTTAGATTGCAGTAGCAAACGAATAAACTTCTTAGATCTGACCATTTCTGTGGAAGAACAGGGCTTTTTACACACAACTATTTTCAGAAAAAAGACTGATGAAAATACAATCTTAAGGGCTGACAATCATCCAAATAAACTGATTTCAAATATTTTCTTAGGCCAATTCTAGCATCTCCGAAGAATTTGCAATACTGAAACAGAGTTTGAAACTCAATCCAAAGACATGTATAAAAGATTTCAATGTAGAGGCTATGGAAAACAAACCTTGAATCGTGCTGTATTAAAAACAACATCTCTCGAAATAACACAGACACAGAAAAAAAGTTCTAAAACCAGAGCTGAAAACAAAATATTTCTCTCCATAAGACACAGCAACCTTACAAATGCCATCAAGGGCATTATAAAGAAAAACTGGATCATCCTCAAAAGTGACCAGTCACTGGCCTCTGTTTTCTCTGAACCTCCATCATTTGCTGTGTGAAGAACACCAACTTTAACTTATTGTAGTCTTGTAATGAATTCAATCTGAATATATTTATTTATCAAACTGTAATTTTAACTCTGTAATAACAAATGAATTAACCATTTGTTTACCTTTTTCACTCTTTCCCCCTTGGACACCTACTTGGAACAACCCATACATATATTAGTATGTATGGGTTGTAGTGGCCCCCACCAATCACAGCCTCTGATTACATGTGGGTCCACTCAAGTGGTAACGGAGGGAAACGGGGGCAGATTTTTGACATTCAAATGTCTCTTATTTTCAAGTTGTTGACAAAAAATGTAAAAACTCATGTCGGTAACAGAGGGAATGAAATATGCAGCACTTTTTGGGCAATAAATCCAAACAGTGATAACTCTTGGTTCTCACTTACATATCCTTAACAAACTGGTTTGAATATTTGCTTCATATAGTTTTCTACCATATGGTACAAGATTAGGTTGAAAAACCTCTTACTTTTTGACTCATGAGATTTTTTATTAAGAAAGGTCATGGTAACGGAGGGAAAATTGTGCAAACAAGTAGAAGGTGCATGATTTTACATCATTTGTTGCTTTTTTCTTCCGAATACTTTAGTAATAGGAAACTATTTCTATAAAATATGTCAGTCCTTCCAAGCAAATTTTTATCATTTTAAATACTTTTTTTTTTTTTTGAAAAATCATGTACCTTCATCAACAGTTCAAAGATGGAATAACACAAGATATGATGAAATACATCCATTTATTGACATGATTTGCAGATCTTTGAAATTTGGGAACTAATTTTGTTCCATGTTTCATACATGGTCTGTTTAAAACGTATGGAACTTTAGAACCAAAACTGATACAGAAAAAAGGTCAACAGTTTCATAAACTAGAGTACATATGTATCTGTTGAATACATTTTTATATCAGATGCATTAACTTGAATTTTTGGCCTTGCTGTTTACTTCTGCTTGACCGGGCCCATGTGGAAAACCGAGCCATTTGTAATGGTCGTCAAATCACGTCTTTAGTGATACAGCAGAGGTGTCAAAAGACGTCATTAAGGAAACAAGGGAGGGTCGTCAAATGTCGTCTTCATGGGGGAAAGAGTTCAACGAAATATTCAACAAACTACAAAAGCTTAAATGTACTAGTATAGGTCCACAAAAACATTCTTGCTCGACTACAAGACGTGTCCTCACAATCAATTAGCCAATTAAAAAGGGGCGTGGCCACAACATTCAAAACTATTATGATCTGTTCATGTATATGACCCTGCATGAAAGTTAAAACAAAAAACTATGAAGCAGATCTAAACTCATGATTCTCTCCCAAATAAAATGACAAGTGACAAATAAAAGTGTTGGCCGACTAAGGACACCACTGACCCATCGATGGACTAAAGGATCACAAGCCACATACATGTATTTATCAATGCATATGTCAAAATTCTTAAATCAAAATGTGGAAAAGAGAATGTGTTTGAAAATATATCCTGCAAACGACATCTGTCTGTTTGCTAATATTATTACTATTACTATTACTACAGTTTACAAAGACAAATAGAACATGAGATTTTTTTTTTTGTTATGTTTTATTGTTCAAGTGCAGAACAGTGAGGGGGGTGAGAGAGGCTCTACATGCACTGGAGCCTCCTGTACCACCTCCTCTTTCTCTTCTTCCGTTCCATCTCCAGCTCCTGCTCCAGCGCCGTGCTCACCTCCTCCAGCAGGGAGCGCTGTCTTTCTGTGCTCCTCTGCTTTTCCTCCAAGGCGCTGAATCTTTGGAGCAGTAGGGAGAGCTCTGTGTTCAGCTTCTCACGGGTGTTTACCAGAGCTATTTTCTCTTCCTCTAAAGCAGTCTTCATCTGATGTTCCTGCTCTAGCTGCTGGTGTAGAGCCCTGTTCTTTACAGTCAGCAGGGAGAGCTCTTCCTGAGTTGTAGTCAGGGCGTGGTCCAGTGCGCCGCACCTGTCCACCAGCAGGGAGCGCTCTGCCTGGAGGTCTTTACTGGTCCTCAACATGGCGGCCTTCTCATTTTCTAACTGTGCTCTGCCATGTTTTTCCTCTTCCACTTCCTGCTCTAGAGCACAGTTATTTTCAAGGAGCAGGAGGTTGTTTTCCTCACACCTCCTCAGTTTTTCCTGCACCGCATCACATGTCTCGACCTGCACCGAGAGCTGTAATTTTAGCTCATCGCAGGTCCTCAACAGGGCAGGCCTTTTCATTTAGCAGGTCGTCTTTGTTCAGTTTGTCCTGCTCGACCTGCTGTTGGAGTGCAGTGGTCTTTGTCACTAGCAGCGAGCACTCTTTCTCTGAGGTCTTGAGTAGCTCCTCTAGTCCACTGCACTTCTCCTCCAGCTCAGCACTGATGTTTTTCTCCTGTTCCACCTCCTGCACCAGATCCTTCGTCTTTTTATGCATCTGGGCGCGCTGGTTCTCCAGCTTCTTTAAGAGCTGCTTCAGAGCCCCGTACCTTTTTTTGAGGATGGAGTGCTCTTCCTGAGACCTCCTCAGGCAGTCCTGCAGCTTCTCACAGGTCCGCAAAATGTTTTGGACCTGTGTCTGCATGTTCTCTAGTTCCTGGAGCTTCTGGGCCTTCAGCTCAGCCTCCTTTTGGTGCCTGAGCTCCAGAGATGACCTGTCTGTTTCCAGTTGGGCCAGAATACGCTCCAGGTGAGAGTTGCGTTCTCTCAGAGCAGTATTTTCCAAAGACTGTTCCTGGAGTTTGGAATTCAGATCAGCAGAGTCCTGCTGGAGTCTCTGCTTTTCTGTTTTCCACTCTGCTGATTTTCTGCAGGAATCGTCTAGGTGTTGCTGCAACAGTGCTGTCAGGTCAGCGACCTGTTTCTCCAGTCCCTCAATACCTCGGGACTGAGGCTGGTTGCTCAGTTCATCTGCTTGGATGAACAGATCTTCTCTGGTTCTGGCCTGAGCAGCTGAGGCAGCCTGGAGTCGAGACATGACTAAAGCCATGCCCTTCTCCTCGTCCTCCTTGGACCTCTGGTGGTGTTGAGGTCCAAGCTGCTCCCGTTCTACCTCCTCAAGAGTTAGAAACTCTTGAGGATTTTGAAAGGTGTGGACCACCTGTTCTAGTGGTCCAGAGGCCTGATGTGGGTTGGTAGGTGTTAATCCCAACTCCTCCATCAGGTTGAACTCCTGGCTGTAGAGGAGTTCGTCGTCCTCACTAGTGTAATCGCACCAGTTCTTGCACATGTTTGTCTGTGGTGAGTCTCTGTGTCTCGGTCGAAGGTTGAATAGAAGTGATTTTACACTGGAACTTGTGCTATGCTTATATAAAAGTGAAGCTTTATGATGTCATAAAATGGAACGTGTTGCCAGGCGACGCCAGGTGTTGCCAGGTGCTGTCAGGTGCTGTCATGTGATCAGGTGATTCCATAGTTGCCATAGTTACATATGAATTCCAGTATATTACAGATTTATTTGAAAGTGTTTTTAAAGGTTAAATATGTATTTTGGTGGTGTTTGAAGCGTCTGTCATCTTCACCTGCTTTTCTCTGTGCAGACAACCAACCTTACAATATGACCGACGCCACACAAAGAGAGTTCTCCTGCCAAGATCTGGATCTTTTTTATGTATAGTATTTGGAAACATATTTTCATATGTGATTATTCCACATTATTTCTATAAAAAAAAAAAAAAAAAAAAAGTTTAATAGATTTTAAAGTTCCTTTCGTACCAGAGCCAAAACATGTACAACTTACTTGTTGTTCGTTGAAAGGAACGTGTGGATGTGGAGACGTAGCCAAGAGTGGTTGGATTGCGATGTGCTTCGCTTCAGTGACACGGAGTTCATTAAATATTTTCGTATGATGAGAAGAACGTTTGTGTACATTTGTGGCTTGTTGATAACATGTAGGTCAGCTGAATGTGACCTGGCCGTTCAGACTGAAGTCGCATGTCAAAAGATCAGATATGTATCGGTTTTAGGAGCACATATCCAAGTGGCCTGGGTCACATTTGAAAAAATCTTATCTGTGTCGTTCAGACTGTCATTAAAAGATCAGATACAGGTCACACACGGGCCAAAAAAGCGGATTTGGGTCACTTCAGGCTGCAGTGTGAACGTAGCCTTAGTTTGGGTGTTTCCTGCGACTTATACTCCGGTGTGACTTATATATTAAAATGTTCACACTGAAGCCATGAGAGGCTCTAGTCTTGTGTGTCAGTATCTGTTCCTCCTGTACCACTGTCACTTCACTCTACTGGGCATGTCTCCTGCAGAAAGAGCCTGTGTCCTGCTGTAAGTAATGAAATATTCAGCTGAATACAGTAATCGAGCAGCAGAAAGAAAGTTTGGAGTGAGCGAAAAACTTGTGAGGGACTGGTGGAAAGCGGGGATGGAGAACACAGCTTCAACAGTTTCATGCAACTTTCCTGAAGTCACTGGATGGATGGACAAAGCCTGGACTTCAGTGACACTGAAACCATCCTGTCGGGATTCAGAAAAGTCGGAATAATTCCAACTGGAACTGATGCTGAGTCTGACGACAGCTACACAGAAAAGGAAGCGGCGCTCTGTTTACCTCCGGAGGTCGTGGAGTTGTTCAGAAGTGACACCGAGGATGAAGAATTGAATGGATTTAGTGATTTGGAGTGAGATGGAGAGTTTGTTAAACTTGTTCTGTTCTGTTGTTTATGTTATAGTTTATCTGAAGAACTGTTCATATGTGACGTTAACAGTTTGTTGTTCTCTGTGTTGTGGATTCGGCTACAACTACAATGAAAAAAAATGTCCGAGCGATAAACTTCAGTTTAAAATGGCTTTACTGAAAAAAATGTTGCCAATGTCAAATCATTCATATTTCTGTAACAACTCGCGATGTTCTATCTGACGAGCAAACATGTTTATAACTGTTTAAACTTCTTCAGCTGAGGTTTTCAAAGAACAACATCCTCCTTTGGAATACAGAGAACCAGCGCCATCTATGGGTGAAAATATCTGGTGCTACAACTGAAGGAAAATAATCCTTTTCTGGTTTTACATAACAAATAAAGCTATTATATAGCCTTTTAAACATTAAAAGACCAACTTGTAAAAAAAAAACTATCTCCCTGCAGAAAAAAAGACATTCTTCCCTTAACCGGTTGGTACTTTTCAGTGTGGTGCCTGCAATCACTGTGCCCACATTAATAGATGTACATACTTTAAGGACTCTTAAGGTCAAAAAACTTTCACATGTCATAGTTTTTTTAAATTGTGATAGTACACATGGTGTCGGCCGTTTGGACTGCATCGTTTTATATAGGGCAGACTAAAAGGAGACTTCAGGATCACTTCTGTGACACAAAAATGCCATTAGAACTAAAAATCCCAATTATCCCATGGTCCTACATTTTCAGTTCTCCACTCAGTGTAAAGTCAACCTCTTAAAAGTCGTGGCAACTGAGGTCATCCAAACATCACAGGGAGCGATAGACTCCGTCACTTGTCTCAAAAAGAAACCTTTTGGATTGTAACATTAAAGAAAACATCTGGGCCTAAATGACCATGTGGATTATTCTATGTTCTTCTGAAACTGGTAAAATTCTCTTGGCAATTCCTTCATGTTTCTAAATGATGTTTTGATCTGTGGTCCACTGGTTGCGTATTATATAACTGTATATTTGATATTAATATATATGTGATGGACACTTGACCTGTTTCCAACATGTCATTTTAAACATGTTGCTGTTTCGTGGGTTTGCCTCTACAGTCCTCATGGTTGGCCAACCTTTTAATTGTCTTTTGTAATAAAGGACTTTTAATACATTCCTTCAGTGTGCCTCAGGTTTGAGTCTTGCTCATTTCTACATTTTACAGTAAGGGAAACATTCTGTTGAGAATCCAAAGTTTAACCCTTGTGGAGCATCTGTACTGACCGTTTTTATACACATTTTCTCTTCATCTGTCAATTGCAGTGATGTTTGTGATGAGGAAACATCATTATGACAGAGATCAGAAAAGAGCATAATATGAGCCCTTTAAACATATCAGCCAGTTACAAGTCAGATCTGTGGAGAGGCGTATTAACAACAAGAACGCACAAGAACCTATATTTTCTGTATGAATTTGGAATTAAATATTCATGTAACTGAAGAAAAGCAGGATCAATAATTTAATGCCATACTGTGAAACATTACAATATTACAGTCGAAGCAATAACATCTCCACTGAGACAAGCCGCTACGAAGCTACTAACACATTTCCTCATTTAACATTTGAGCTTTGGAGACCACAAGTTCAATTGTACTTTAAAAGTTAATTTGCAAAATGTTTGGAGTAGTTTGTGAGCATCCACTCTTACCCAGAGGCACTGCAATGTTTAGTGTCAATGCAGGATTGATAATTAAATGCCAGACTCTGAAACATTACAACATTACAGTCGACGCAGTGACATCTCCACGGAGACAAGCAGAAACAGATCTATTTTAACTTTAGAGCTTGATAGACCAGAAGTACTTTTCCATTGTACTTTTAAAAGTTATTTTGCTAAATGTTTGGAGGAGTTTGAGGCACTGCAGTGTTTAGTGTCAAGGGCTTTGATTTAGAGGCAACAGAGCGAACCAGTACTACACCAAAAATGAATGCGCAGTTTTGAATGTCGCTTGTGTATTGACTCTGCTGTTTCCTCAGCTTTGATAAAACCCAAAATAAACTTCCCTTCTATAACGCCACAGAATGTATGCTTCATTATTCCCATGTAGGACCTCATTCAGGCTTCATTTTGGGTTTTGTCCCAGTTTAACACACAATAATAACTCAGAGCTCCGGGACCACACACAGAACTGGCACATTGAGGAGAGGTGGCTGGCAGTTTTTTTGTTGTAATGACAGAATTAGTCCTGCAATGAAAAAAAAAAAAAAAAAAAAAAACGCTTTTAGCAAGACTATGTTTTAGCTCACTGATTTAACATTACGTGACAAAACAAGCAGCAAGCGAAACACTGGATGGTACAGAATTATTGATACTGCAGCTGATGTCATTTCCTGGGGATGTGAAACCGCACTTTTTTGTGGTGGCACTTCCGGTTAAACATGGATCATATTCATGGCAAAGGTGAATTTGAGAACATTTTGCCGATTAAAACTGACATAAAGTCTGGGTAAAATGTTCAATGTTCATGTGACCAACAACTCCACACAGCTCCAATTCTCTGGGAGGCTTTAATACGGTTTTATCGTCTGGATTAGACTTACAACCTCAATTCCAATGAAGTTGGGACGCTCTGTAAAACTTAAAAAAATACAGAATACCATGATTTGCAAATCCTTTTCAACCTATATTGAACTGAATAAACTACAAAGACATGATATTTAATGTTCAAACTGATAAACTTTATTGTTTTTATGCAAATAGTCACTCTTTTTCAATTTGATGCCTGCAACACCTTCCAGTAAAGCTGGGACAGGGGAAAGAAAAGAATGGGAAAGTTGGGGAATGCTTCAAATCCACCTGTTTGGAACTTTCCGCAGGTGAACAGGTTCATTGGAAAGGAGGACGGGGCGAGGTTCACCACTTTGTGAACAACTGTGTGAGCAAATAGTCCAACAGTTTAAGAACAACATTTCTCAACATACAATTGCAAAGAATTTAGGGATTTCATCATCTACGGTTCATAATATCGTCAAAGATGCCGAGAATCTGGAGAAATCTCTGCACGCAGGAATGTTGGAGCGTGTTTGCAGACATCAAATTGAAAATGAGTGAATATTTGCTTAAAACCAATAAAGTTTATCAGTTTGAACATTAATATCATGTCTTTGTAGTTTATTCAGTTCAATATAGGTTGAAAAGGATTTGCACATCATTGTATTCAGTTTTTTTTTTTTAAGTTTTACAGAGCGTCCCAACTTCATTGAAATTGGGGTTGTAAATCTAATCCAGACGATTACTTTAAGTTACTCTCACCAAAATGACTGCAAAGAAGCTGAAATTTTGCACCGTATATGGATTGAACCAGGACTAAACAAGGTCTAAACCAGGACTAAACCAGAGCTGAACCAGGACTATAACAGGACTAACCTCGGACTGAACCAGGACTAAACCAGAACTGAACTAGGACTAAAACAGGACTCACTGTGGGGACAGGCTCGAAGGTGACCGCAGGAGAAAGGACCGGCTCTGCTCCACACCTCACGGAGGTAAGAGCGGCTGTCGCCCCATCGCGCTTTACGGACATCATGCTGCGCGGGCTCGCGGCCCTGATTTCAGCAACTATTTGCAGGTGCTTGACGGTGCAAGACTCTGCTACAGCGTATAACTTCTACCTTCCTTCAGCGTGTCCAGAAGTTAAATTTTTTGTGTGATGGTTACATCATCCTCTGCCTTTTGGGTGCAACCTCAGGAGCCTTTGTCAATGCAGAAAGTTTCGTCGACGTTGTGGGTTTTGTCGAGGAGAAAACTTACAAACATACAGCACTTAAGAATCACACTGCTGGAGATTGAAAATGTATTTAAATTTGGCAGCTGAACACATTCTGTACTGTACAGGAGACAGGAGTCCCTTAGCCAATCAGGACGCAGTGGGAGGAACACAATACATGATCATACACTGTAAAAACAAAAAGCATGCAAAATTGCACACACACAAAAAAAAAAAATAAAAAAAAAATCTGCAAAACAGCAAGACCACGAAAAGTGAATCGTGATAGAGCCAGGGACAACTGTAAACCAGGTCTAAACCAGAACTGACCCAGGTCTAAACCAGAACTGACCCAGGTCTAAACCAGGTCTAAACAGCGTGGAGTCCTTTCGCCTGCAGAAAACCGAAGGTCTACGCGGCTGCGGCCGGCGTTTCACCGCTGCTGATATCACGGTGATTTTAGCGAATTTGTATGAAGAAAAACCCACCACTTCAATCCAGGTTAAAAAAAAGCATTGTAACACGCATTACTCACATTTGTACCGAGTAAAATATTACAATTTTTTCTCCTGTAATGCCTTACATTACTGCGTTACAACAAAAAGCAATGCATTACTGTAATACATTACTTTTATAACACGTTACTCCCAACACTGTACACAATGCACCTTTGACCAATACCAGGTCTAAACTGGGTCAAATCAAGTCAAGAACTGTACTTGAAATTATTTTGCATTATGGAAACCTCACTGAACAGCACTTGATGTATGCCCCGCTGTTTGAGAACCGCTCCTTTTAGCCACATCATTCAAACCAAAGAACATTTTATATTTTCTACTTTTGATAGATTCACTGTTCAGAAACTGCATTTATCTGAGGGACAAGTACTTTCCTCTATTCAAAAACCTGTTCCTCAGATCCTTCAACTCTGTTTCAATGCTGTGGGCTAAATGTTTGTTCATTCAGCGCTCCGTAGACTTGAATAGAGATTGACGTCAGACCGGTCATGAAAAACTCCAATAAAAGAAGTCCACTAGCATTTAATAAAGAGATATTTTAGCTTCTGACAGTTTGCTAAAACATCTTCAAACGCGTACACAGTGAGAAGGTGCCGTCAATGTCACTCTATTATAAAGACGCAAAATGCTACCGTTCTAAAGGAAAACGTGCCGCTTGCTTGTCTCCATGGGGATGTTATTGCTTTGATTAGAAGAGTTTCTGAAATGAGATGCTGGAGTTCGTTTCTTAAAGCTACACCGTGTAACTTTTTGGTTGGGGGGTCCATCACTTGCTTGTTTCTATGGAGACGTCACCGCTCCAGGTTTCAGAGTCGTTTTTCCGATTTGTCCCGTGTTCATGTGCATTTTTTATCCCAGAAACACATTTTCCTGAGTTCCAATAGGACTTCCTGACAACAAAACTATATCTTGGTTTATTAGTTTTGTTTTGTTTTTTCTACATGGTGGGACCAGCTTGTTTCCATGGAAATCGTTTTTGCCATAGTACTTTACACAGTACTTTCCAGGCAAAGCAATCACATCTCCATAGATACTGAGAGCCGACATCGTGACAAACAGTTTTCAGGGTTTGAAACATAGTCATTTTTGTACAACAATTTGCAATATAAGCTACATTAAAAACAAAGGGGGATTCTATACATTACTCTATTTGTTATGTCAGCTGGGTCAGAAATTCACTCTTTACATGTTGTACAACCAACTGTCAGGAAAAAAAAAAAAAGCGGATGTGAATATGTGAAGCTCTCGATTTACTGTCAGTCTTTGTTACTTCTCTCACCTGTGATCATGAGCTCTGGGTAATGACCGAAAGGACGAGATACAAGTGTTCGAAATGAGTTTTGTCCACCAGAATGAGGCCCCGAGGAAGACCCAGGACACTCTGGAGGGACTATGTCTCTTGGCTGGCCTGGGAACACCTCGGCATCCCCCCGGAGGAGCTGGAGGAAGTGTCTGGGAGTCTCTGCTTAGACTGCTGCCCCCACGACCCGGCCCCGGATAAGCGGAAAAGAATGGATGGATGAAAATGTGAATAATATCAAAATCACAGTGAGTAAACGATAAGTGAGCGGGTTAGAACCATACTCCTCACTCATGGTTCAAATTCAGGCGCAAGACCCACAAGTGCAACCTACAAGTTAGTTATTGTATCTGGCCGTAGTAAATTAGCAGTGCCCAATCTCAGAGACTAAATAAATAACACCTGTATTTGAATAAATCTGTGATCTGCAAACTTTTCTCTGCAGTTTGCAATAAACAACACCTTTGTTGATACTTCCATCAGGTCGTTTTCTGAATAGAAATGTCCCATCCAGCAGACCTGCAGCGCTTTTATGCTCCATTGTTGTAGTTGGAACTGAGTGCGTCAGAGTAACTGGCATAACATGGTCAATCAATCAATCAAACTTTATTTAGAGCGTTTTTCATACAGAAAAATACATTTCTACACAGTGCACAAATAAATGTTCTATGTTGTTTGTCAAACTGCGATAAAATGCATTCATATTTTATATTTTATATCTAGACAAACATGGAAAAGAAGCATTCTGACCATGAGTGAGGTCGCCTGTCCACAGATCTGACCTGTAAATTGGTATATTTTAGTGTACATGATGATAGAGAGGTTTAATATCATACTATAAAACATTCCAGACTGAGTAATTACATCTCCATGGACAAAAGCATGTGACAGACCCTCCAACCAGAAAAGTTACATGATGCACCTTTAAAGCCCAGCCCGTCCGCACGCTGCTTTCGACCAAAACACTATAAGCTTTATGTCAGGCGTAAGACACATGAGCCCTAAAAGCAGCGCTATCTAAAACTGGCCCTCCGCGCGCTCGGAACACACAATCCGATGACAAATTCCCCCTGTCTTTCCCCAGTGCAGATAATCTTCCAAACCCCACAGAGGAGTCAAGCGATTTCAAGGACACTAAATACATGCTAATGGCGGGCTCGCGTCGCCGTGGGAGATTCATTTTACCGTAAATCCTTTCTGAGGCGCCGTACAAGCTGCTAAACTGGCCTCTAATAACAGCAGATAACAGCCCAGTAATGCCACAGACCCTGGATTAGCCAAATGCCCCCCAAAGATCGCCGCCCTGGTGGGACTTAAGTGCTCGGTGAGATGGATTTATTAGGCTATAATGGAGACAGCTGCTCTTTGCCTTGTGTTATTAAAATGGCTATTTTTTTTTTAAACTACTGCCAGTGTTGGGAATTTTATTTTTCAAAAGTATTTCCCTACAGATTACAGATTACATACCCCATAACATTACTTAAAGGGAGTAACATAATCTGAATACTTTGGATTACTTGATTTGCTGCAGAGAAGCAAAGACGAGGAAATCGTAACATAAGATGTTTTGTCTGCTAAAAGAAAATTAAAAGCCCAGACTTTACTTAAGCAAATTAAAAATATTGTTGATAGAAGGAGAGGAGACACGTCCGTGCAGCATGATTTAGTCCTGTTAAATCCTGTTTTAGACCTAGTTTAGACCTGGTTTTAGTCCTGGTTTTAGTCCTGGTTTAGATCTAGTTTAGACCTGGTTTAGTTTCTGGCAATGAGTGGAATTAAAGAAAAAAAAACTGACTGGTGATCGTGCAACTTTTCTGGTGGAGGGTCCGCTACCTAGTTGTCTCCATGGAGATGTTATTGCTTTGTCTGGAATGTTTCACAGTATGGCATTAAACATTTCTATCTTGACAGTCAGAATGTGTGTTTTTCTACGTTCAGACTGCAGGGCTTAATGCTCAATTCTGATTTTTTTGTGAAATCCAATGTTTTTACGCGTTCGTTTACATTTCCAGTTAAATGTGACTTGTGTGTGACTCCAGTGTGAACATTAAACAGCCCAAAAGTGTCCCGCATGTGACACTGGAGACACGACGATGTCAACCGCAGTGAGCGTGCTCTGTGTTTACGGAAGTTGTCCAAACATGGACGCAGCATCGAGCACCTGGAGATTTTAAAGTTCCTCTCGTACCGGAGCCAGAACATGAACAACTTACTTGTTTTAAGGAGGAGATTGAGAAGGAGAAGGACGAGGTTTTTGGTCGTGGTGTTTTGTGGGGCAGCGGCAGCGACGTCCGTTGAAAGGAACGTGTGGATGTGGAGACGGAGCCAAGAGTGGTGAGTGGTGATGTGCTTCACTTCAGTGACACAGAGTTCATTAACAATTTTCACCTACTTCAGCACAGAATAGTGACGTTTGTGTCTTGTTGATAACGTGTAGGTGGATGAATGCACTTTGACCGTTCAGACTGAAGTCGCATGTCAAAAGATCAGATATGTATCAGTTTTAGGAGCACATATCCAAGTGTCCTGGGTCATATTTGAAAAAATCGGATCTGTGTGGTTCAGACTGTCATTAAAAGATCAGATACAGGTCACATATCAGATACAGGTCACATAGGGGCCAAAAAATCGGATTTGGTTCACTTCAGGCTGCAGTCTGAACGTGGCCTTTGAGTATCCAAAAAAGCCAGATTTGAACATATTGTAGCAGAGTTTGTGGGCATTCCAGTAACAAACTGCAGTGTGTTAATTTTGCGTAACGCACAAGTAGTCCGGCAACAGCTGTAGCACTGATCTATATAACTGCTCTGCTGCCGTCACCATAGCAACAGGTAGACAAATGCTCTGTTTTGACTATAGATGCAGCAAGCTTCATGTAAAACACAGAAATAACTGTTATTTTAGTCTTTTACAGACAGTGAAGAGGCTTTGCATGTTTTCAGGTGAGGCATTTCAGTTTGTGACCGCGGTATGAGCACATTAAAGGTGCACTACAGATGCAACTTTCCAGGTAAAGGTACGTCACCTCCTTGTCTCCGTGGAGATGTTACTAGTTTGCCTGGAATGTTCCACAATATGCCATAAAATATATCTGTCTTTTGTTAAGTGAATTACAGCTGTTTTTATTGCTCCAAAATACCTAAAAAACACGCATTCTTATTGTCAGTGAAGTCGCCTCTCCACAGATCTGACCTGTAACTTGGCCTTGTGGTGTCACTTGCTTCTTTGGAAATGGATATGTACGGTAATGCCAAGGTGTAAAAAAAAAAAAAAAAACTCAGGCAAAATAAAGAAATCTCCACGGAAATGAGCAGTTGGTCGACTCTCCACCGAGAAAGTTACATGATGAATCTTTAAGACTTAAGACAAAAAATGTGGCTCCTTTTTTTTTTTTATTATTATTTTTTTTTATTTCAAACACTAATGTGTGGTTGACGCCCAAAAAGACCAATGGGCATGTTGTGAACTAACTAAGGAAGGGCATCTGATCTGATTTAGGTCCTCTGCCAATGTTCGTATATTTGAATAACTAAAGACTTCGTTGACAGGAGTCCAGAATATCACCTAAAGAAGAGGACATGTTAACAGTACCAAATCCAAATCCACTTTATTTCTACAGCACATTTTACAAATAAAGCAGTTTCAAAAGTTCTGCAAAATGAAGACAACAAAAAGTAAATTGCTGAAATCCTAAAACAGTAAAACCAGTCAAATCAAATCAAAGCAAAACCATAAAAATCATAAAATAGCAGTAAATAAGTCAAATAAATAAAATAAATGACACAGAGGAGCACACAACTCACGCAGTGTTAAAAGCCAGAGAGTAAAAATGGGTTTTAAGACGAGACTTAAAATTCGGTCGGGCCGGTCACAAAGAAGGTCCTGTCCTCCTGGTTTTAAGTCTTGTCTTAGGCACCACCTCAGAGCGTGCGCGGGGGGTAAATCTGGATGAGGTCCGAGACGTACCGTGGGACCAGTCCATTCAAAGCTTTAAAAAGAAAATACAATCTTAAAATCAACACTGAAACAAACAGGAAGCCAGAGCAACGGTGCTAAAATCGGGGTCATGTGCTCATGTTTTTTGGTTTCAGTTAAAAGTCACACAGCAGAATTTTGGACCAACTGTAAGAGGTAAAGAGTATGTGTTAAATGCTGCCATACCATCACTCCAACATTGATGTCTAAATGTTGAAGTGGTGGCATTTCCTTTTTTTTTTTTTTTTTTTTTTTTTTTTTTATCAAATGTCCCTGCACTCTGACATTTTTTTTTTTTTTGGTCAGAGTGGTGGCAATTTAGCTTTTTTGTCAACATTCCGACCATTCCGACAAACAAGGTAACTAATAAGTTGCGGCGTGCTCTTTTCCAAACAATATTTTCACGGGCGGCATAGGAGTGATTTAAATCCTGGTTTAGTCCTGGTTTTAGTTCTGGTTTAGTTTAGTTCTGGTGGCCCACCCAGCGTACAGGAGGAGGCGTGACCCATGCGGCGTACACGAGAAGACACAGTCCACGTGGTGTACGGGAGGAGGTGCAGCCCACGCAGTGTATACAAGGCAAAAAAGGTGACTCTCCAAACTATGAGTAGGTTGTCAGAATAGTGACATAAAAAGTGTCAGAATGGCAGAATCTTGGGGTAGTGGTCTGTCAAAATAGCCAGGCTGGCACCGCTCAATTTCATTTCTCTCCAGCGGCTAGGCCAGGAATCAAAATACACAAAAACCCTGGAAGTTGTAGACGGCGCAGGACTAAAACCAGGACTAAAACGAGGTCTAAACTAGGACTAAAACCAGAACTAAACTAGGACTAAAACCAGAACTAAACTAGGATTAAAAAAAGGACTAAACCAGGTCTAAACCAGGACTAAACCAGGTCTAAACCAGGACTAAAACCAGAACTAAACTAGGACTAAAACAAGGACTAAACCAGGTCTAAACCAGGACTAAACCAGGTCTAAACCAGGACTAAAACCAGAACTAGACCAGGACTAAAACCAGAACTAGACCAGGACTAAACCAGGACTAAAACCAGGACTAAAGTGGGACTAAAACCAGGACTAAAACCAGAACTAGACTAGGACTAAAACCAGGACTAAAGCGGGACTAAAACAAGGACTAAACCAGGTCTAAACAATATGACACTAACAGTAGGATGGATATAATTTAAAGCAGCAGTGATCTTATATAAAAATCATTTCTCTACCAATAATATTTTTAATATGGTTAAGGAAAGACTGGACTTTTTATTGTCTTTAAGCAGATAAAACATCTCATGTTAAAATTTCCTCGTCTTTGCTTCTCTACAGCAAACAAAAGTCTGTTCATGGAGATTTGGGCTCAACAGACAATTTGACGAGAACAAACAAGAATTTTCAGGATGTGGTCGCTACATTCATGTCGTTTTAAAAAGCATGACAATATCAAATAATCCAAAGTATTCAGATTACATTACTCACTTTAAGTAATTTAATGGATTATGTTACGAACTACATTTTGGGATATGTAATCTGTAATCTGTAGGGGATTACATTTTAAAAGTCACCTTCCCAACACTGGTAGTAGCAGTAACAGTAGTAGTAGTAAAAGAAACACAGCCAAAGTTATGAGATATATCTTAATTACATAACATATCCAGAACTTTTAAGTGAACCTCCTTATTTTTGATTATAATGATTTCCAAAAAAGATTGCTCGAGCCATCTGCGATCTGTCGGGAGTAAAGTTTCTGTGCGAGATGGACACGGACCAAATGAGCCTGTTCCTCTCTCCTCCTCTGCTCTTCTGCTCTTTGTAAAACGCAAATAAATTGAGATTATAACGGGGCTTAAACTGCGGGCAGCGCCAGCACGTACCGGAAACGCCTGAGGGACTGTTTCGAAGCATATGATCTGCAGACAACAGCTGTATTCATCAGTTACTTATGCAAAACAGCGCAGCGGAGAGACAAAGCAGCTCCGCGTCAGCCTATCGAGAGTCCGGGAGCTCAGAGGGCCAATTACGAGGGCTGATGTATATGAACGCGATGGGAGGATTTGAACTGAACTGGGCCGGACTGCTCTGGAGGGAGGGACGCCGCAGAGACAAACACAATGTCAACAGAAAGGACAAAACCGAAAGCAGATAAACCATGTCAAATCTGGGGTAATGGACGATAAGTGATTGTGACTGTGTTTATGATAGGCTGGTGCAGTTGAATTAAGATCAGTTCATTCATTAAATTGAAGGTGAGGAAGGCTTTACATGTTTGCCCCCTGGAAATACGTAGCCTGGAATTGTACACACAGGATTGACTCGCTCCATCTCAATCCGTGTGTCATTCGTTCATTCGTTTTTCAATATAAAACCAAAAATAAGAAAATGAAAAAACAAGTTTTCTTCATTATTTGTCTCCAAAATCAAAATGAAAAAAACAGATAACAATTTGTTTTTTTTTTTTCAGTTTTTGATTTTGTGTTTAAATGAAGAATGGAAAAAACGGATAACGTCTGTTTACGTGACTTCAGTGACTGTGATGTCGGACTTTTGCACTGTATAAGGACTGAACCAGGACTGATCCAGGTCCGGGACCACATCAGGATCAGAGTGGGACTGAGACTGAGACCAGACCAGGACCAGACCGAGACTGAGATCAGAACTGAGACCGGGACCAGAACGAGACTGAGACTGAGACCAGACCAGACCAGACCAGGACTAGACAGGGACCAGACCAGAGGTTCAGAGCCCATGACAGGGCCAGAGCTCGAAGCTGAGGCTCGGACCCCGCGGAGGCTCGAAGTCAAAGCTCGGAGTCCACTCTGGTCCTGGTCTGGTCCCGGTCTGGTCTCGATCTCGGTCTGGTCCTGGTCTGGTCCCGGTCTGGTCTCGATCTCGGTCTGGTCCCGGTCTGGTCTCGGTCTCAGTCCCGCTCTGGTCCCCGTGTGGTCCCGGACCTGAATCAGTCCTGGTTCAATCCGTATGCAGTGCAAAATTTCGGCACCGTAGTCATGGAAGTCATGTAAACGGCCGTTATCCTTTTTTTTTTCCATTTTTCATTTCTCAGGTGGCCCTCAGTCAGATTTGAACTTTTAAGACTGTTCCGTGTGTCTGAATTGAATTGTACACATTATCAATCTGGAACGGCTCTCACTGAAAAAAGGTGGACAAGGAAACAATGTCATGATTATTCAAATCTGATAAGTCGAGGCGAAAAAGGTGAAAAGCACAGACATTTTCCCTGTCCACAAATGTGCAAAGCTCTTACCTTCAGCATGTTTTTCACAAAGAAAATAGTCCATATCAATGTTAAAATAGACGGACACATGTCTGTCAGCGTCGCCAAGTTTGTTTGGGTTCGTGTGGGCGCTTCACCTTTGACGTCTGCACAAACCACAAAGCTGCTCTTGGCAAGTTCGATTCTTCAGGGTCAACCACTTGGGTTCCCACGCTGGAAAACCTAGACATGAGAAATGAGAAAAAATGCCAGAAACATACATTTTGTCTGTAGAAATGTCTCCACACTTGGTTTATTGTATTAACAAATTAACTCTAATTAAAAAATGTCCTGGAACATTATTTAAAGCAAAGTGGGGGGATTTTAGCAACATATTAAGGGGGTCTGCTGCCTATTCCGACGTCCCTTCATTACGGCACGCCTCTATTTAGACCTGCTGCTTTTCATTTATATTATTTATTTATTTTTGTGTGGTCTTCCCAGGCACGTCTCTCTCAGTTCTTCGATGTTCTTAATCTTTTAATCTTTTAAATATTTTCCTGAAGGCTGACCTATGCAGTGTGACCTGAGGTACCCTTTTCCATGAATAAATAAATGTTTAAAATACTAAAATACATAAAATGCCCAAGGCCACAGATAAGTATGTAAATAAAAGGACAGAAACGTGACTTTAAAATATGTAATTCAAATTTATTAAAGGACTAAATGGAGCAAGTAAAAAATTAAAATGATTTATTTCAAATTTAAAAAAATGGCAAGCATTAATAAACTCTACTAAAATAAGAATAAAACCTTGCAGCCCCTGGGTGGAGGAAACAAGTCCTGAAACTGAAATAAATCAACCAAACAAGGATGACTTGAGAGAGGGTAACCCCACCCAGAACAAAAGGGAAAGTGCTACCACGCAGTCGCAACAAAATAACTTAAAAACCCAAAGTGCAAACTAAAAAGTACAGGCGAAATCCCTCCCAGGTGCGACGAGGGTGCTTAAATTAAACTAAAGCTAAAAGCCCAGGGACAGCGACTATTAAAATTATGTTTATTTAAGGTGGAGTAGAGCTAACATTAAAATATATAAAGGTAACTTTAAAACTAAACTATACAAAACAAAACCAAAATAACATGAAACAAAACAAAACCATAAAACCAAAACAGCAGCAGACCAATCCTGTGATAAAAGGACAGACAGGGTTAAAACTATGTTAGAAACTCTGGGTTAAAACCACCTGTCCTACTTTAGATCTTTTCCCTCCGTGATTTGAGATCTGACCACGGGTTACTTTAGCTCTAAAAATACAGTTAAAACCCATTAAAACTGCTTTAAAAGAGTTAAAAGAGTTCAAATGAAGGAGAGTGTGAAAATCTGACAACAGCAGAAGTCGAGTATGTGACGCTCCACATACAAAATGTTCACTGCAAACTCAGGATGATTTAATCAGTCAAATGTTTCCTTTTTGGTCCTTCCTGTGGATCAGTCCTGCCCATCACCTTCACCTTTCACTATTTTTCAATTCCGCTGTAAAGAGAAACAGTTTGAACAGAGGTTTACACTCACACTCACCAAAACTAAAATATGACAATATCAGAACCAGAAACAAAAGTGATATGGTTCAAAAGACTTGAAAAGATCGACTTTGTCAATAGACACATCCCACTGGGAAAACAAACATGGAGGTTTGATGCTCACTTTTTCAGAAAATCCTTCCCAGTATGAATTGCGCAATGACCGGAAGTCCGAGATTCTTGATGCATCTATTTAAGCCCGACTTCCGCTGGCACAGGAAGCTGGTGTCAGGTGATTTAAAAACTAAGGGCGCCCCCTGCTGTCGGCCACAAATGCATGACTATTTCCCACTGTGATCAGTTAGAGCAGGGGTCAGGAACCTTATTGACTCCGAGAGCCATGAAAGCAAAATATTTGGAAATTTATTTCAGTGAGAGCCATATAAAATATATTATAAGACTGAATTCAACTAAATGTGAGTATAATTTATTCTTTTAAATAATGTTGTTAAAATACTCACCATTAATGCGACTTCTGGTGCTGCATGGATTTGCTGATGGCTTTGTAGTCCAGACGCCGTCCCATACGGACCCAGACAGGGTCAGACCGATGTTCCCAATGTTCCTCCAATTGCGAAAGGAATCTGTTTCCCGTTAACACCGCGGGCCGTCCTCATCTCAAGTTATCACCATGAACTCATAAAACAGCAGCATGTAGAACTTTGTACAAACTCACCCCACATCAGCCCGAAGCAGAATCTCTGAGTTCGGTCAAACACCATAAACGCACACGGAAGCGGTCACCATAGTGTTCAGCTCCTCAAGACGGGGCTGGGGGTCCAGTGTTGGTCAGATGGTCCGGAGGCTCCATCTTCCATGTCCTGGTTCCAGACGGGGGCGAGCAAGACCAGCGCTCAAAGGACTGGGTCCGAGTGCTTCAGTGCCATCATCTGCATGCTGGTTCCATGTGGGGAAAGTGAGAATGTGCTGTGGACCACAGGTCCGGGCTGCTCCGGTCCTCCACGCTCGAACCGCGACTGGTTCCGAGGTGGTGCAGCATCCAGACAGAAGCGTGAATCCCGTGTTTGGTTCGTTATATGTTGTTCTGAGCGGTCCACCTGCGCATGTGTTTTTTGTTTTTTTTTCCGGGGAAAGCGCCTCTCAGGTGGAGGCACCGGACACCACTCCCCGCTTCAGCTCATCTATTTCTTCTTTTGCAAACACTTTTCATGTGTTTGCATTTGCACTCACAGCTGATGTATCATGTCCATCAGCAGAGATGAACAAGAACTCTAAGGTCAGTGATTTTTCCACTTCTTTAACATATTTGTGGAGAGGCGAGCCCGCTCACTTTGAGTCTAATCCAGGTGCCGCTCGGTGTAGTTATGACAGCGCTCGATGGCATATTTATGCGGGTCGATGTAAACGAAAACTTTTTTGAAAGCGATGACCCCTGAGTTAGAACATGTTCCCACTGTCTGATTGTTCTATGTGGCCCCAGTATTCTCTGATCAAGTATTTTGCCCAAGTGTCGTTTGATATACGGGAGCGAAAAGTATAATTGGCTATCACGTTAATATTATTCATGTCAGAAAAGCAGAATGTTTGGAAAATAGTGAAGTGCAGCTAAAAAAGTCGAAGCAAAAATATTGGAATATCGATATATCGTATAGTTTAATGTGATGATACAGTATCGATATTGTGGGCTACTGTATCGATATTTCACCAAGAGTATTTTTAGGTGTATTTTACTAAATTATTTTGTTACAGAGCTACAGTTTTGTTGCTTGTGGAGGGAAAGGAAGCTCATTTATGTGACACATCTGACATTTTTTGTGTTTTGAGGATTAAAATGTTTGTGTTCCATATGAACTTTGCATAAGAAGTGATTTAACAAAGACTTTTAGTATCACAGCCACGATTTAGCCTTTATTTTTTTTATTGAACCGTATCAAATCGATTTAAAATATATCGTATTGAATGGAAAGTGCACTGTATCGAGGTATGTATCGTATCGGCAACTTCTTAATGATACCCAGCCCCAGTAGTGAGATGCTTGAAAACTAATGTTAATGCTGCTACTCTGACAATTAGACGACAATGTTTAAATTGCGGCATGTGAAAATAGCAGCATGAAACCCGTGTTGGGAATCGTCTCTGGCTCGTGCGTTTCCTTTAAGAATCTAAGCCTTGAGTGAACTCGTAACTACAGCTTAACTTTGATCAATCACTTCACACTTTGTTCTTGGAAATCACCACTTTATAAATCTACAGAGAGGCGAGATGTACCAGAGAACAGAAATGATCTCATATGAGTGATCCGCCCTGCTAAACCTCTTCCCTGGAGTTTTATCACTATTTCAGTTCTGAGACATTTTTTGGTCGGGTGTTTTTTTCTGTCACTTCGTATCTCCCTCTCCTCTCTCCCAGCTCCCGTCTGCGCCTCTATCTTTTCCATTGACCCATTTCCTATCAGAGCCTCTCTCGCAACATCACAGGAGAAAAATCGTCTCGGGGCTCGTATCAGATGGATGAGAGGTCTACTCTGGAATCCTTAAGTGCATTTCTGTACATTTTTCAACAACACAAGTCCACTATATTCTCACTATATTCTAACTATATTCTCAGAGTTGTAGCTGTTTCCCTGAGGCGTCTGCGTTGACTTTATGGACGTACGGCTCACTCTTAGGCTACGTTCAGACTGCAGGGCTTAACGCTCAATGCAGATATTTTTGTGAAATCCGATGTTTTTGCGAGGTCGTTCACATTTCCAATTAAATGTGACTTGTATGTGATCTCCAGTGTGAACATTAAATGGCCCAAAAGTGTCCCACATGTGCACTGGAGACACAATGACGTCAACCGCAGCGAGCGTGCTCTGTGTTTACAGAAGTTGTCCAAACATGGACACAGCATTGAGCACCTGGAGATTTTAAAGTTCCTCTCGTACCGGAGCCAGAACATGAACAACTTAGGCTACGTTCAGACTGCAGCCTGAAGTGACCCAAATCCGATTTTTTAGCCCCTATGTGACCTGTATCTGACAGTCTGAACCACACAGATCAGATTTTTTTTTCAAACGCAACCCAGGACACTTGGATATGTGCTCCTAAAACACATAACGCAGTGTAAATGATCTATATGTTGAGTTGTCGCGGTTTCCCTGAGGCATCTGTGTTGACTCACTCATATACGATGAGCTGCATTGTTTACGGTCACCACGGCGATCTGTTTGTTGAATCCGGAGACTAAATATGTTCAGGCGAGTGTGTTGGGCGCAGGTTTATTGATACAGAAACACAGGTGGAGTTTTGTGTCTTGTCATTTCATTCCTGTACTTGTGACAATGACACAATAAATCCTTAAATCATGAAAAGACTGTAAAAAGAGTATTAATAGTAAAAACATAATAAAAACGATAGCAAGACACTGGTGTCAAATAAGGTATAAATATATAAATGTGTATGTACAAGTCAAAATACAATAGACAATAAGTAATAAAATAAAAATATTTCAGCTATAAACAAAAGGTTGTAAGAAAAACAGTGCAAAAATGCTATGATGATTGATTGTTATGTAAGGTTAACTTGTTGTACAGTTGTAGGGAGTATTATCTGTTACATAATGGTGAGTTCTTGTGCAGTTGTAGGGAGTATTATCTGTCACATAAGACGTCTCTCTGCTCCTGGTGTAGACGACTCCTCTGATGCTGCTTTCTCAACTGGTTCACCTGTATTCAGCCTCACATTTTACTGTGTGTTGTTTTATGTATTTTAGCATGTGTGTGTGTGTGTGTGTGTGTTTGTGTTGTCTGGTTGTGTGGGGTTGGGGGTGTGGGGGTTGGGTTGGTGGGTGGATGGAAATGTGGGATTGTTTTTAATCACTGTAAAGCACTTTGTATTCATTTTTGTATGAAAAGTGCTTTATAAATAAAGTTTGATTTGATTTGAATGATTCTGCTATTATGACCCCTCACTCAGATACAGATGAACAGGCCGAGTTACAGAACTGTAAACAAGTAAGTTTCTGTGTAGTTAACTCCTCTCTGCAGGCAGATATAAGAAAATGTTCACCAGCGTCTGACCAGAAATGAAGAAGCAGCTTGGATGAGCTGAGAAATGTTTTTGACCTAAATAAACATTTGTCCAGTTGACAAATTGAATTTCTCCTTTGCAACCTTTTTGAGAGTTAATAACCAACTGCCCCAAAAAGGGTCACATTAACACTTTCCTGACTGGACCCATATAGACACTGAAACGGGTTAAATTAAATCCCTGGGAGTGGATTTGATTGTGTTGAATTTGCTGTGTGGAGACAGTGACACAGTAAGAAACACTGAGCAGCACGGATGTAACTGTGCCGTACAAAACATCATCACCTAATCGATGTTGTTCCTTATCACAAACAGACCCGCAGTTATGTTTAGTTTCATTCACATGTTTAACACACAAACCTGCACAGCACATAGTTCTTCTCTCAAACACAAAACATTCTTTTCCACATGTGATGTCATGTGGTAATACAGGAAGTAGGGGTGGGCATGATTAGTCGATTAATCGATAATTGATCATTAAGAATTTCGTCCACAAACCAAGTGTAGGTTACTGTGTGTAGTGTGACCAAATGCGGGTCCGTACATGTGTGTCTCTGCATCAGAAGGAGCGAGACACAAACAGTCGGTCAGTCTGCAACGTACCGAAGCACAAATGTGGATTTAACGATGAATTGTACAAGAAATTCCACACTTTCCGTTGGGTTCGGGACAAGTGTGAGTCCATGTGCACAGTGTATAAAGCAGCACATGACGATGACGAGTCCCCACCTCCCTCCCCCCGTACGGTGTGCCTGGTTTTGACAAACGCAAATATGTTCACACTAACCTGTATTCACCTGAGTCATGTCGCATCAGCGACACAAGAGCTGTTTTTTTTTCTTCTCTTAATTTATGCAAATTAATCATTCGGTTTTAAGTTTTGTTTCTGTGAGACTTGCACAAATCTCCATTAAACACATTATAATGTCAAACAGGCTGATGTGGCTCTAGAGTCGTTACAGTTTATATGTCGTAAAGTTGAATTTATATATGCAGATTAGTAGTGCAGATAGTAATAATAATGATGATAAATTTTAATATAAAAAACTTTAATGATTAATTGATAATCGATCGTTAATTCTCCCAAAGATCGATTAAGAAAATTTTATCGAATGCCCGTCCCTAACAGGAAGTGCTCCACTGTGTTTTTAAACTCCATACACGTTCACTAGATTCATTTGGATAACATTTGGAATTGCCAATCTGCACTGATCAAAATGTAAAAGGAGCTGTTAGCTTGAAACCCAGCCTTTCATGACATCACAAGGTGGAACAGAGCTTTGTTTTGAGCTTTGGAGATGTAGACAGATGAATAATAAAGGATTACTCAACATTACGACACAGCTTGAAGCTCACAAGAGTCAGTTTTGTGTAATATAGGACCTTTAATTACACTTCTACGGAACAATATAAAAAGGTGACCAGAAAAAGTTACACAATGCCCCTTTAGATGCGTCTGAACTCCTCACAGCTGCAGTAGATGCTGGTGCTTCTGAAACGTCTAATTGCCGTGGATTCCTGTGCTGTGAGGCTGAGTGACAGCGCTAATGTGGCCCAGAGCGGAGAGAGCCTTTTGTTGGAAGGTGCATGTTTCCTTTGGACAGAAAACATCCAGGTAAAAGGGCTGCCTGCTGAGCTGACACCAACACGTCTCTGGGCTGTAAACTTGTTTAAGATATCGATTTAGCACAGAAGTGAGTGACAGTGCGTTCTATTAGAGCAGCGCCGCTAAAGGTTATAATGACACTGCGCTCGGCAACAATTCAGCAAAACAAAAAGGCATTTCTGTGGGCTTTAAGTGCACACTCTCCCATTTACTACTGACAAAGAAATGAGCCGCTAATTCTCTCTTCAAACAAGTAGGCGTGAAGCTGGGGAACAAAAAAAAAAAAAACAGATTAAGAACATTTGGATTAAGATCAAATGTTTACAGAAACAAATGTGTACAGGGGAATTAAAGAACAGAATTTTTAGAATGTTCCACAATATGACAATAAGCAGATCTACCTTATATTTATTCAATCGTACGTAGTTCTATAGCTCTAAAATAATCTGTATCATTCGTTTGTTTTTCAATGTAAAACCAAAAATAAAATAAAAAAAACAACAGCTTTCTTCATTTTTTTATCTCCAAAACCAAAATGAAAAAAAAACTGATAACGATTTTTTTTTTTTTTTTTTTTTTTTTTTTAGTTTTTGATTATGTGTTTAAATGAAGAATGGAAAAAAAAAACGGTTAAGTGACTTTCGTGACTGTGATGCCAGACTGATCCAGGACTGATCCAGGACTGGGACCAGAGCGGGACCAGACCGGGACCAGAGCGGGACCAGACCGGGACCAGAGCGGGACCAGACCGGGACCAGACGGACCAGACCGGGACCAGACCGGGACCAGAGCGGGACCAGACCGGGACCAGAGCGGGACCAGACCGGGACCAGAGCGGACTCTTGAGTTTTTGTCCGGCATCGCAGTCACGGAAGTCACTAAACTTGAAACGGCCATTATCCGTTTTTTCCATTCTTCATTTAAACACAAAATCGAAAACTGAAAAAACAAATCTTTATCCGTTTTTTCATTTTGGTTTTGGAGACAAATAATGAAGAAAATAGTTGTTTTCTCATTTTCTTATTTTTGGTTTTATATTGAAAAACGAATGAACGAATGACACATGGATTAAAAATACCTACAAAACAGACATTCTGACTGTGAGCCAAGTCGCCTCTCCACAGATCTGACCTGTAATGTGTCTGGTTTGGTCTTTGAGAACACAGAAAGGTTTAATGTCATACTGTGAAACATTCCAGTCAAAGCAGTATCATCTCCATGGAGAAAAGCATTTGACAGACTCCACCAGAAAAGTTACACAATGCACCTTTAAACTGTTGGCAGTGGTCCAGAGTTATTCACTTACCTTCTGCATTCTTAACATTCAAATAAAGTACCTTTCGTTATTATTCACCATAAACACTTTTCACAACTCTCACAAACCAGAGCAAAGTGTTTTTTGTGACAACAGATTGAACAACAATTTACCAAATGTGCTTTATAAGAGCTCTGCTGTAGATGGGCACCGATATGAAACCAACATGTCACCGAGATCCAACTTACCTCAAGTAAAAACTAACCATGGAAGAAGCACTGTAAAATACAGATCAATGTCTGCTTGGAATCCGTGTATCAATCGTTCATTCATTTTTCAATGTAAAACCAAAAATAAGAAAATGAAAAAACAACAGTTTTCTTTATTATTTGTCTCCAAAATCAAAATGAAAAAAAAAAACAGATAATGATTAATTTTTTCAGTTTTTGATTTTGTGTTTAAATGAAGAGTCAAAAACACGGATAACGACCATTTCCTGTTTACGTGACTTGCACTGCGTACGGATTGAACCAGGACTGATCCAAGTCCGAGACCGGTCCGGGACCAGACCGGGACCGAGACTGAGACCAGGCCGGGAACAGACTGGGACCAGACCGGAGGCTCAGAGCCCATGGCAGGGCCGGAGCTCGAAGCTGAGGCTCGGACACCGCGGAGGCTCGAAGTCAAAGCTCGGAGTCCGCCCTGGTCCCGGACCTGGATCAGTCCTGGTTCAGTCCGTATGCAGTGCAAAAGGTTCGGCATCGCAGTCACTGAAGTCACATAAACGGGAAACGGTCGATATCTGTTTTTTTCCATTCTTCATTAAAACACAAAATCGAAAACTGAAAAAACAAATCGTTATCTGTTTTTTCATTTTGGTTTTGGAGACAAATAATGAAGAAAACTGTTGTTTTTTTCATTTTCTTATTTTTGGTTTTATATTGAAAAACTAATGAACGAATGATACACAGATTGCTTGGAATCATCTTCCAAGAGATTTTATTATTGCAAATACTAAATGTCAGTTTAAAGTATTCCTGAAAAGACATCTTGTTGCTCAACAGTTGTGTCGCAAAGAAGACAAATCTTTCTATTGTTGCAATTGCAATAATAATGTCTCTTTTACTCTTGATACAACATCAATACGAACTAGGTCCTGTGCGTGTGTGTTTGTCTTTTTTTTTTGTTTTTTTTAATAGTTTTAGTTTTTTAGTAAGTTTTTATTTATGTAATGCTTTTCACAGACATATGTCACAAAGACAATTTACCGAACATTATTCATTCCCAGGGCCTTCACCTGAGCCTCTGTGGACACATTTTTGTTTAAAATGTTTTGTTATTATGATGTGATTTATGTAAATGCTCCATAAAAGACAATGACTCCAGGAAGAACAGCTGCTAATGGAGTTGAAAGTAAATCCAAATATGAACAACTAGCATGTGAACGAACACTTCCTGATTATCAGACCATTAAATGTTTTCTGATTGGGACAATACAGAATGACTATAATGTTCATCAATATATCAATAAAATAGAACTCCAAGTATGAGCTAACTGCAGTGTGGGGTCCAACTCCTGATTTTCTCCAACGTCTACTTTAGAATTTATCCAAAGAGTGTGAGGAAAACTGGAGTGCTTAGACCCATCGACACAGGGAAAACACGCAAACTCCACAAGAAAAGGGATGTCCCAGGAGAGCCATTAAATGTCAAAAATGGTCTTCATCTTTCATTGTAAATCAGAGTTGCGTTTGAAAGTTAGAATAGCATGAACACAAGGTCAGAGCGAACACTGATGGCTGTCATGCTAATCTCAAATCTACTCCAATGGATCAATACGTCACCAGAGTCGTGCTTCTGAAATGAAGATGAGACACTCAATATCCATCACATTCACACAGCCACATGGCAGGACCTCGTGTGTCAGGTTTAAGCATGCGAGACCTCGGAAAATAAAACAACCACTCAGCTCTGCTCTGCATGGAAGATGATAAAAAGACTGGATCAATATTATACTGTGATTGACACTGTCTGGAATGTTCCAGCTCTACTTAATATTTATTCAATTACAGGTGGTTTTATGGCTCCAAAATAACTAGAAAAAACTGCATTCTGACTGTGAGCAGGGTCACCTCTCCACAGATCTGACCTGTAACCTGTTCTGATTTGGTCTCCATGAAGATAGAACATTGTCACATTTTTATAGAATGCTTTTCCATCTTCAAGGCACTCAAAGCGCTTTATATGGAGGAACCACTCACCCAGTCACATACACATTCACACACCAGTGTACACAGCAGAGGTGGTGATGACATGAGTGTGTCTTGCCCAAGGACACAGTAACAGAATCCATGTGTGGTCTGGAATCACACTGCAAACCAATAGGTGGGTCAGTGGATCTGAATGCTGTACTAATGATGTTTATATCGAGAACTGGCTGACCTTAGGGTTAGGTCAGAGGACGTGCAGATCCATCACTTTAATGCCGTACAGTGGAATATTACACCCAAATGAACACCGTTTCCATGGAAACAAACAGGACCAAACAAGAGTCTTGTTTGTGGAGAAGCAAGCCTGAGCAGGGCTGTTTTTTATGTGCAATAAGCACATTCATAATGAATAAGAAAAGAAAAAAAGAAAAAAAATCCCTATAAAAACTATACTGTGGGAGATACTGACCCACAGGTTGTCACTTTAAGCTTGTGTCCTTGGTCAGTGAAGTGTTATACATCCTTTTTTCAGTACAACCTGTTCTTTCACAATCTGCTTCTGTAGTTGTGTCATATGGCTGTAATAAAAGATATAGAACCAGAAATACACATGGAAAACAAAACAAAACAAATTCACACTCTTTCATATAAAACACACAGCAACATGTATAGACATTAGAGATGCGCGGATTGCGGTTACAACCGCGGTATCCGCGCATATCTCAGGCTGCGTTCAGACTGCAGCCTGAAGTGACCCAAATCCGATTTTTTGGCCCCAATGTGACCTGTATCTGATATTTTAATGACAGTCTGAACCACACAGATCCGATTTTTTCAAATGTGACCCAGGACACTTGGATATGTGCTCCTAAAACTGATACATATCTGATCTTTTGACATGTGACTTCAGTCTGAACGGCCAAAGCGCATTCATCCACCTACACGTTATCAACAAGCCACAAATGTCACTATTCTGCGCTGAATTAGGTGAAAATTGTTAATGAACTCCGTGTCACTGAAGTGAAGCACATCACCACTCACCACTCTTGGCTCCGTCTCCACATCCACACGTTCCTTTCAACGGACGTCGCTGCCGCTGCCCTGCCCCACAAACACCACGACCAAAAACCTCGTCCTTCTCCTTCTCAATCTCCTCCTTAAAACAAGTAAGTTGTTCATGTTCTGGCTCCGGTACGAGAGGAACTTTAAAATCTCCAGGTGCTCAATGCTGCGTCCATGTTTGGACAACTTCTGTAAACACAGAGACGCTCGCTGTGGTTGACATCGTCGTGTCTCCAGTGCACATGTGGGACACTTTTGGGCCGTTTAATGTTCACACTGGAGATCACATACAAGTCACATTTAACTGGAAATGTGAACGACCTCGCAAAAACATCAGATTTCACAAAAAATTCGTAATTGAGTGTTAAGCCCTGCAGTCTGAACGTAGCCCAAGTGTCCTGGGTCGCATTTGAAAAAATCATATCTGTGTCGTTCAGACTGACATTCAAAGATCAGATACAGGTCACATAGAGACCAAAAAATCTGATTTGGGTCACTTCAGGCTGCAGTCTGAACGTAGCCTAAGGGTTAACCTTGCTCTTAGTGTCTGCTTGTATAATCTGGTATAAGAATGTTCGTGAGTTGTCTGAGTGCCCATTGGAGGTAGGACAAAGAGACTTCCTGTTTACGTGCTCCACATAACATGAGAAAAGTGATGTTATTCCCACTTGTTTATACGTTTGGACAGAGAATGGCGTCGTCCTTTTCGCCGTACATCACAGTGATCTGAAAGTGCCAGTCTCCAAATCAATGCGATTCTGCCATCTGACATCTGCCCCAGTTTTAGATCTAATTTTAAACAAATACGGGGCTCCCTGGCTGCTCTATTCATCCTTTGATTTCAGAAAGCCCCCCTGACGTCTCCTCTTTCACGCGCTGTATTCAGGCGCGGAATGGCAGGTAAATAGACATTGATTGCCGATAATTGTCACAGGGCTCTATGGATCGGCAGCAGCATTCGGAAAAGGGCAGATGGTATCTCCGTCTTGGATTCACTCCGGGACGCTGCGTGAATGGCGCTGAGGTGTTTTGTATGCGGACTGGGAGTTTTTCTGTTGGATATGGGTTAGATAGATTTGGCCCGTTGAGTTCAGGCTGTCGGCGCTCCATGTCCCTCCCATTGATCCCATGTCAGTGTCACTTACATCCACATTTCTTTTACTCATTCAATTCACCGAGCATTTGTCACGGTCCAGAGTGAATGAGACGATAGCGGGGTTACAGGAGTTCAACGTGTCAACAAACTGTGAGGGCTGCCGAATATGAAGCAGGGAGGAAGAGGCATGGAAAATAGAAGGAAAAGTAACCCCGGTGCTATGAACTCTGTGAATGAAAGTGAAATATTTACACTCTCCTCTCCAAGGTAACACAGGTAAGGCAGATAAAGCGTCCTTCACTTGTAAGTTGATCTACGTCTCTGCGACTTTTCACATTTTAGTTTTTAATCGTCTTAATTGTGCTTTTGGGGCTTTTTATTTGAGATTTTTGCAGTTTATTCTCTGTAAAAAGTAGATAGTTTAGAGCAAAATTCAGACTTTGGAGGAATAAAGTACGTTCCAGGTCACGTCCGTCTTGTGTCGTGTTCTCTGTGCTTCTCTCACTGAACGTAAATTCTGTTGGTGAGTCCTGGATCGTATAATTTGCCGCTTGACCTTTTGTCGGACTCTGATTGGCAGCTGCTGTCCTGGATGTCAGTGCTGGAATGTTCCACAATATGGATTTTTTTCTTCTCTTACCTATCCATCTCCACTCAAACAGTGATAATACTCCCTACAATCGTACAACAGCTCAGCCTTATGTAACAGATAATACTCCCTACAATCGTACAACAGCTCAGCCTTATGTAACAGATAATACTCCCTACAATCGTACAACAGCTCAGCCTTATGTAACAGATAATACTCCCTACAATTGTACAACAGCTCAGCCTTATGTAACAGATAATACTCCCTACAACTGTACAAATCACCTTTAGGTAACAGATAATACTCCCTACAAAACACTAAGAGGCTAGGATATATGTCCATTCACATATAAATGTGTGTCTGCAGACGTATAATCTCCGACTCATCATCAGCAGAACATCCCTCTGTCACAGAAAGAACACTCATATTCCACTGAGTCGTGTCCTTTAGTCCATCCGAAACTGAATCACATCAGCGACACAATATCGAGCTGTTTTTTTGAGCGCTCAGTTTATGCAAATGAGTCCATGCGGTTTTAAGTTTTGCTTCTGTAAAGTGTAAACAAATATGCTCAAAGCTGTGTGGGTAGGGAAGACTCGCGGACACAGAAACGACGTGTCCGGACGCAGATCGTTTCAGATACGGTGATACGGTGATTAGTAAACGTATTCACACTTACCGAAAGACGTTTGGAAATATGCAGATGACGATTTCCGGCGTAGTTCCCGACACCGCGCATGTGGTAAACCGTGGATTCAGCAGCAGCGTCTTCACAACCTGCCAAAGATTTCCATGGGGGACCTGACTCTAGACGTGTTTTCCAAAATGAAAAAAAAAAAGCATAACGATTTGTTTTAACAGTTTTCGTTTTTGTGTTTAAATTAATAATGGAAAAAAAAAAAAAAAGAAAAGGATAACGGCCATTTCCTGTTTCCGTGACTTAAACTGCGATGCCGGACTGAACCAGGACTAAACCAGGACTAAATCAGGACTAAACCAGGACTAAACCAGGACTAAAGCCAGGACTAATCTTGAATTTGAAAGAGAGCGTGATGGGACCCCGAGGTTGCGGAGCAGATTGTCCGCAAAGTGCGATTGAGCGACAGCTGCGCTTAGCCCTGTGGAGACCTTCTCTGTGCCTGTCCTGGTTCAGTTCTGGTTTAGTCCTGGTTCAGTTCTGGTTTAGTCCTGGTTCAGTTCTGGTTTAGTTTGTGTGCGGCGCAAAAGTCTGGCAGTATAAGTTACGGAAAAGGGAAACCGTTTTTGTTTTGTTTTGTTTTTTTCCATTATTCATTTAAACCAGGGGTGGGCAAACTAAGGCCCGGGGGCCATATGCGGCCCTTTAATCTTTTTAATCCGGGCCCTGAACTTCAATAATAATAATAATTTTCAGTGTTTTAAAAGTCATTTCAATAAATAGTAAATATTGTGGGACTTGAGAGACAGATATTTTGTTATAATGCTTTGTAATGATGTTTAAATATGGGATATTTCAATAACATGGGATATTTTTTTCTCTTATGAGATGGATTACCAAAAAACTCCATCCATTTGCTCCAGATCCGGCCCTTCCATCAAATTTTAGAGCCCTTTGTGGCCCACAAGTCAAAAAGTTTGCCCACTCCTGATTTAAACCCAATGTCGAGAAATAAAAATTCGAATCACCATCCATTTTTTCATTTTGCTTTTGGACACACATAATAAAGAAAATAGTTGTTTTTTCATGTTCTTAGTTTTGGTTTTATTTTGAAAAATGTATTAACGGATGATACGCGGATTCATAAGCATGAATAGAGCCCATAATGCAGAATTACTTCAGCACGTGTAAAAAAAAAAAAAAAAAAACACAACTCCAGATTTGAGAAGTTAACAACATTCTAACATGATTTTTGCATAATATAGGACCTTCCAGATTCAAAATAATATACTGATGTCATACATGGTGATTGGTTTTGTAGTAATTGTATCATCTTTCAAAAAATCTAATTATCGTCAGTGGAGGAGACATTTTTGTAGATTTCATGTGAATATTATAGGATGTTGCGGTGCTGTGCTGCCCGTGTTTGTGCTCTGACAGGTAAAGTATTGAGCGTTCTGCTTGGTTAGTTTTTCTAATTAAAAGCCTCACAGTCAAAGGAGCCTCCATATGTTCCACAGTGAATCCTCTGCACACACTCTCATTACTGGAGCCTGTGTGTTGGGGGCTCCAGCTCAAACCTTTGTGCTCTACGTTCGTTAACAGAGAAATAGAAATATTACATGTGGACTATTGAAAGAAAATGATAATGTTTTTAATTTGCAGCCACGGTTACCTGTTTGGATTGGAAAAAGGGAATCAGCTACAACCCATTATACACTAAAGAGACATTCATTGAGAAGATTCTGTGGAAGTGTTTTAAAGGTTGGTTGACTCTGATGACTGCTAATTTGGAATAATAAAAAAATAAAATAAAATAAAATAAATAATAATAATAATAATAATAATAATAATAATAATACATATTTATTATTATGTATTATTATAAAATACATATACATGCATGGACTAAAGCTGCATTGCTTTTATTTTAGAGTTGTTGTTTTTTTTTTATATATGACATTTTTTGTAAGGTGCCTATTTTTTTCATTGCTGAGTCAGAACATAAACTCTTATCAGTCTGAGCAGGTCATCAAAACTATTTTATTTTAGTTTATTTTTAATTTTATTTTTTTTTTATTTAAATTTAATATTTTTTTATTATTATTATTTTTTTTTTAATTATTTATTTTATTTTATTTATTTATTTGTTTGTTTTTATTTTATTTTATTTTATTGATGCTTTTTTTTCTTTTTCTTTTTTCTTTTTTATAAAGAAATACAATTAATATTATGCAGGACTGAGTTAAGCATTTTGGCCTCCACAATATTTTCTGTTTCTCATGTGACCTTGTGAAAAAAATAATCACCCACCCCCGGCTTTAGAATGTTCCACAGTATGACATTAAACAGCACTACCTTACATTTACACAATTACAGGAGGTTTTATAGCTCAAAAATACCTAAAAAAAACAACCAGTTTGAACATGAGTGGGGTCGCCTCTCCACAGATCTGACCTGTAACTTGATCTGGTGTGGTCTCCTCGGTGCCTTACAAACTGTGTGTAATGTGTGTGTGCAGAGAGACGGAACTGTAGACAAAGCAACAACATCTCCATGAAGAAAAGCATCTGATGGACCCTCCACCAGAAAAGTTACACAATGCACCTTTAAAGTTCTACATCAGGCATGTCCAAACTGATGCCCGTGGGCCAAATGCGGCCCTCAGACAAATTTTTCTTGGCCCTCAGGCTTCCAGGTGAATTGGCCCAAATTACCTTATATCATTTAAAAATGTACTTCTTACTGCAAGCGTCTGGAAAATCTACCTTGATAAAGTGAATATTTAATATTTAGTGTGTGGTTTTAAGGATCTTAGCATGAGCCATCAGTATTTATTCATGCTAAACGTGTTAAACATGCACATATTTTAATTATTCACTATACTGAACACCAGTCTACGACCCTCTGCTTCATCTGTGTTTATATATGTGACCCTTGATGAAAAAAGTTTGGACACCCCTGTTCTAGATTATGTAGTAGAAGTGTCAAACATTTTTGTCCTGAGATTTGTCCCACACTTGCAGTGCCCCCTAACTCAAGCACCATGTACACATCTGTTTATGTTTACATGTCACTGATGTAGTTTATTGTTTGAATAATATTGATGTATTTTTCTGGGATCCAGAATACACACTTGTTCAGTACTGTGAGTATGGAGGTGATGTGAGTCTGCTCACAGGTGAATCTCCCAGTTTTTAAATGGGTGAAACTTGACAGGTGGATTGGCCAGTCACGGACACACATTGTCTGCCCATATATTAATAACAACAACAAGAACAATAAGAACAACAACAACAACAGGAAAAAAATATATCATAGGGCACAGAAAAACATGGCAAATTTCAAAAGTTATTCTATTTGAAGACGTTTCACAGCTCATCCAACACTGAAAAAATGGTCCGAGAGGGGTTGCTCAAATTGCAAAAACTAACTTGACAACAATAACATGACTTTTTTACATTTCTCTGTCCAGCCTGTTTAAATCTTACAAAGGTCACTTGATTGTGGTCGATGTTAAACCTGCATGTTTTAATCAGGTTGAGGAAACATGACTTTATTCTAATCTCTGGTGAGGCTCCTCCCTCTGGAATTATCCTCCTCAAAACTTTTGGAGAGAAAATTCAAATGTAACAGGACACGGGACAGTTCCAGGAGCAGAGGACACACAGTGTGGAGCAGGAGGATTATCAGAGCTGATCTGGAGGTGAGATTTTTTAAAGATTTTATATGTTTCTCTGGCCTAGAATGTCGTCATTGTTAAAACATGTTTGTGGTGTTTTATTTGAAATTAGATTTAATGTCAGGACTGTTTCCATGAGACAAATTGTATTTGACTGTCCATCTACAAGAGTGTGACAGTTGTACTCAGATTTGAATGTGTTTGTTCCAGAGTCGTCTACAAACACAGAGTGACGTCCAGAGCTCTGCTGGAGCTGTGGGGAAGTTCATGAATGTTACAGCTGATGTTTCAGGAAAAAGGAAGATGTTTGAGAACCAACAAAACACAGAACACAGATGAACAAAGTAAGTAAACCAACTCAAATGATTTTAAAATAATTTTTTTATTCAAAATAAATACTACTTCCTATTGAAACAGTTATGGTGTTTCTACAGGGTGATGTGACACTAGGAGACTTTATACCAGATGCCCTCCCTGTTACTGCGTTAAGAGGAAGAAAAGCAGCACATGGTGAGTTTTGTTTCTGCAGATACACTTCTAATGTTCTTGTTCTTCTGTTCTGGTCCATTATTGTAGTAATAAGTACTTTAAATGTATTTAAACATGTACAACAGAGTAGATGATCAGAATGTGATCATCATGTGTTATTCTGTGTCCACAGGCAGAGACCAGAGCTTCTTCACTGGAATAAATCTTCACACTGTCCAGCTCCAAACTGTGTGTCTCTGTACTTGTGTGTCTCTGTGTGTTTGATTCTGTTTAAGTCAAAACAGAACTGTGGAAAACTAAAGACTGTTTTTGTTTTCTTTTACAGAATTAGATCAATTCAATTCAATTATACATATTTATACATTTCATGATAAGGTAACATAAGATAAAGATGCATATTCAGCATCAATTTGATCAAATTTCATCAACATGAAAAAGTGACGTTCATGTTCTGAGAAAAATATGTGTAGAGAGGATTGAAATAAGTTTCAAAGCCTAAACATCATTTTATTGCATGCAACCGCTTTCCAGAACTTTTTTACACAAATCCAGCAACCTTTTTTTTTTTCAGTGAAGCTGCTTCTTCAGTTCTGGTTAGAATGCTGGTGGACACTTCCTTATATCTGCAGGGAGGAGCAAACTACGCTGAAACTAACTAACTAACATGGATTCTACCTGGACGACTGAGGGATTCTTCACACATGGCAAATTTCTGCAGAATCAATGAGCAAAGCACTGGATTCTGTTAATCTGAGGTGAGAGAAATGTGACTACTGTCTGTATGTGTGTGTGTGTGTGTGTGTGTGTGTGTGTGTGTGTGTGTGTGTGTGTGTGTGTGTGTGTGTGTGTGTGTGTGTGCGTGCGTGTGTGTACATATATAGGCTGCCACAGGTGTCCACTCTGTAACTTGAGATATTTACACAAAAGCTGCATCATGTGCCTTTGTCCGTGTGTTTGTGTGTTTTCTATGAGGAGAGTGTGAGCATGAAGCACAAAATAACTGTTGAAAGAGGAAGAGTAACTGTGCTTCCACAGCTAATGGAAGTGAAAATAAACATGAACTAAATAAGAATACAAAAACACATCAAACTACCATCTTCCTCAGCGCATCATCTCTTCCACCTCTCTGTCTCACTCTTGACTCGTGTCTCCTGCAGAAAGAGTCTCTGTCCTGTCTGTATCATGTCAGTGTCTTGTAGGATTTCAGCAGATTTCAGACTCTCTCGGGGGCGGGGATAAGTGTATCGATCAGGTATGAGTGGATGTTCGGCTACTGAAGTTTGAGACGTTTCTCCTCGTCATTTCACCTGCACTTACTAATGTTCATTTAGCACCACCATTATTGTATCACACAGAGATAAACTGTTTTAGTGCTGTACCGCTTTCTGTACTCAGTCTGTGCGCACATCCACTGTGTCGACAAACAAATAATCCATCCACATATTAGCAATAAACCAGACACCAATGTTAACACTGCAGGCTACACACACACACACACACACACAAAATCAATGAACTAACCAATCAATCTATCAATATGACTTGATTATCTCTGAAGGGCAATTCTATTTAACATCGAATGGTGAAGATACATTAATATTAATTGATCAGAGGGATGAGCAGGTCCCGTGTCAGGGCACGTGACCAAGACGGGCAGAGTGGCTGGATTGCAGTGAGCAACACGGTACAGATGATGGAGGCAGGGTTGGCGTGGTCCACCATTTTTATTTATTCATTTATTTTTCTTCCAAATTCTCCAAAACTGCCAGTGTTAAAAGTGCAGTGCTAAACAAAAGCATGCAGGGAGGATGGGAGCAGCAGGTCTCTCCAGCAGCAGAACAGAGGATGATACAATCAGGCGCCTTATATACCACTGGACAAAACCATTGAAACTCCAAGGGATGTAAAATAACCATTAGCTGTATAAACTAAGTTAAAATCATCCACTAAAACACCCATACCCAAATAAACCATATAAAACCCAAATACACAAGATAAAATCTTAAAGCTAACTTCTACTAAAACCCAACGTGAATAACCCAATTAAACACGAGTGCCATTCCCCCCCGATGTCCGCTGTCATGAGTTGGCCTCATGAACTCTTAAAAGGGCTCTGGTCCCCAGGGGGAATCTTTTAGCCAGACGCCTGGACAGAAAACATGAGTAAGTAAAAGCACTAACAAATAACACACACACACACTTTAAAATATCTACATGACACACACGCAAACACACACAAGTAAGTCTTTGTTTATATAGCAGCAGTAGCTCAGTTGGTAGAGCATTCGCCCACTGATCTGAAGGTTAGTGGTTTGAATCCAGCTCTCAACATAAACATCACAGGTTGAGTGGTCAGATCCACTGACCCACAGGTTGGCTGGTGTGAATCCCACAGATGAATGCTGCTGTTGTGTCCTTGGGCAAGACACATAACTCACCTTGCCCACAGTGTCTGTGTACACTGGTGTGTGTGAATGGGTGAGTGGTTCCTTGTTTTAAAGTGCTTTGAGTGCCTTGAAGATAGAAAAGTGTGACCATAGTGTGTTTCACAGACATATGTCACAAAGATGCTTTACAGAGCATTTTTCATAGACTGTGTATACATGTACATCAGCATCCCGGTTATGATCAGGTTTTTTGAGTATCCCAGTTTCTTCATGGTTCTTCATTTTTTCAGTATCCCGGTTATTAGAAACCAGGTCTCGTAAGTGCTGCATGCTATAAAAGTGCCAGTGACCAGTGAAATTACTTTTTGTAACTAAACAAAATGTAAAAAAGATAAACTGTCATCAGTCCTGGTTTAGTCCTAGTTCTGTTCTGGTTTAATCTGTATGCAGTGCAGATGCAGCATTGTAGTTTAAGTCATGTAAACATTTTCATTCATTTAAATACAAAATCAAAAACTGAAAAAAAAAATAAATAATAAAAATAATAATAATAATAATAATAAATATAATCCTTGCCTTTTTTTTTTTTTTTTCATTTTAGTTTTGGAGACAAATAATGAAGAATTTTTATTTATTTTTATTTTTAATTTTTTGTATTTTTTGTTTTTATTTTGAAAAAACAAATGAAATTCACCGGCTCCAAATTAGCCTCTATAACCTCCAGCATTGTGAGCTTCATTTGACTGGGACTGAACGTCACACTCCCTTACACACTCCCTTACACACTCCCTTACTCTGCACATTCCCATTCCTCTCAGTGATTTCCCATTGTTTACGTGCGGTGCTGCGTGTCAGGTGGGAGCCTCCAGGTAACATCGCTGCATTTGTGCTCAGATCAGACCTCGGCACATGAAATGAAGCGTCCTCATTGATTCTGCTCGGATTCCGTTGATGCGACGGAGCGGACGGTGGAGCGGTGGCCGTCAGCGCGCAGCAGATGACGACTCCCACTCGCTCCTTATGGCAGCTCCACTGTTTGTGCTTTTAATGGGGCTTAAAGAGAAAGCTGTGCTAAAACTCAACAAAACGTACAGGGAATGCATCCAGGGCCTCCTACTTCCACCAGCACAAAGAAAAACTCTCAATATATCTGTCTTTAATAGTGCGATATTATGATCTATAAATACACACTTACATCCGAAGCTGATCAAAGTCAAGTTTACTGGATTACTTTCTGACCCTGTTTACTCTAAAACGGATCACGTATCAGTGTATCAGAAACAATCTGCGTCCACACACGTCGTTCCTGTATCCGCAATTAAAGCCTTCCCTGTTCACACAGAAACACAAAACCGCTTGAAATACTAGTCACGTGATAGGCTGGTATCACGTCTTCACGATGTCACGTGAAAAAAACAAAGAAGTTTGAAGTTGATTTTGAGCCGGGACGATGGCAAGTTTCTTTTCATGGTCCGATGAGGAATGAGGGTCAGTTGTTCCCATATGGAAAAAAACAGGAAAAAAATATATAAGAATTGACCAGTGTCTTTGTAGTAAATCTTTATATAAGGTTCATATGTGTCATGTGTGGTTTACTCCTGAAAGTGTTTCCCCTTTTGCATTTTTCTCATACAACTATATTATGAAAAACTAGTAAAGATAAAGTGAACATTTTGCATGACATTTACAGGTAATGTGCATGATAAACTACATTTTCTTTGTATGTTCCATGTAATGTTTGTATTCTTTATTTATATGTTGTGGTTAAAAAAACAAAACAAAATTTGAGTCAGAAGTAGGATTTGAACCCAGGTTGCGCATGTGGAAGTCCCATGTCTTACCAGTTGAGCAAACCAACTACTAACTGCTGAGGGAACTATAGCAGATGTAGAGGACAGTTACAAGTTCCCTGGTAAATCCGTGTATCATTCGTTCATTCGTTTTTCAATATAAAACCAAAAATAAGAAAACGAAAAAACAACAGTTTTCTTCGTTATTTGTCTCCAAAACCAAAATGAAAAAACAGATAACGATTCGTTTTTTCAGTTTTCGATTTTGTGTTTAAATGAAGAATGGAAAAAACGGATAACGGCCGTTTCCCATTTACGTGACTTCCGTGACTGCGATGCCAAACTTTTGCACCGGGTACAGACTGAACCGGGACTGATCCAGGTCCGAGACCAGAGCGGGACTGAGACCGGGACCAGACCGGGACCAGAGCGGGACTGAGACCGGGACCAGACAGGGACCAGAGCGGGACCAGGTCGGACTCCGAGCTTTGACTCCGGGCCTCCACGGGGTCCGAGCCTCAGCTTCGAGCTCCGGCCCTGCCGTGGGCTCTGAGCCTCCGGTCTGGTCCCGGTCTGGTTCTGGTCTTGTCTCGGTCTCGGTCTCAGGCCCGCTCTGGTCCCGGTCTGGTCCCAGTCTCACCGCATACGGACTGAATCAGGACGGATCCAGGTCCAAGACCAGACCGAGACCAGAGCAGGACTGAGACCGGGACAGAGCGGCTCTGGTCCTCCACTCAAGAACCGCGGCAGGTTCCGAGGTGGTGCAAAGCCTCCGACTGACGCTTTCACACCAATGAAAATGAATCAAACTAAGAGCTTTTGGTTCAAATGGACCAGGTCCGGGACCAGACCGGGACCAGAGCGCTACTGAGACTGGGACCAGACCGGGACCAGAGCGGGCCTGAGACCGAGACCGAGACAAGACCAGGACCAGACCGGGACCAGACCGGAGGCTCAGAGCCCACGGCAGGGCCGGAGCTCGAAGCTGAGGCTCGGACCCCGTGGAGGCCCGGAGTCAAAGCTCGGAGTCCACCCTGGTCCCGGTCTGGCCCCGGTCTCAGTCCCGCTCTGGTCCCGGTCTGGTCCCGGTCTCAGTCCCGCTCTGGTCCCGGTCTGGTCCCGGTCTCAGTCCCGCTCTGGTCTCGGTCTGGTCTCGGACCTGGATCAGTCCCGGTTCAGTCCGTACCCGGTGCAAAAGTCCGGCATCGCAGTCACGGAAGTCACGTAAACGGGAAACGGCCGTTATCCGTTTTTTCCATTCTTCATTTAAACACAAAATTGAAAACTGAAAAAACGAATCATTATCTGTTTTTTCATTTTGGTTTTGGAGACAAATAACGAAGAAAACTGTTGTTTTTTCGTTTTCTTATTTTTGGTTTTATATTGAAAAACGAATGAACGAATGATACACGGATTTTGGTATCACACAGGTAAATGGCTCCTTGAAGAGGCAACAAGGAAAGGAGCTACAGGATTTTGCAGAGTAAAAATCTTTTCACAGCCTGATGTTTGTTCACTGTGACATCAGTGGAAGAGTGTGTGTCTTCTGTTTATTAAGGTTGTAATGCAATATTTGTATTACTGTGTTTACACCCATGCTGCCCAACACACACACACACATACACACACATATACAAACACACATACAAACACACATACAAACACACATACGAACATACAAACACACACACACACACACAGACAGACACACACTGTGATAATTTTCTTTCTCACTCTCATACACACACAACACATGACCTTTGTCCAACACTTGTGAGGAGGTTGTGTGTGGCATTAGTGTCATATTTATATATAGTGTCAAGTTTGATATGTTTCATGCTGCACATATTTACCAAAGATCTTGTAAGTGTTTTCACTGTCTGTATGGCTGTATGTAAATGTACATGTATG